>NW_012118487.1:33707928-33748140 GCF_000951035.1 Colobus angolensis palliatus
GTTGTGCACATGTACCCTAGAACTTAAAGTATATATATATATACATATATATATAAAAAAAAATCCTTTAAATCCGAGATCATCCAAATGCTATATAAACTATTCCAAAGCATGATAAAATAAGGAAAATATTTAAAATCTTTTAATGAATTGAACATAGAATTCATATCAAAATCTTAAATTTATACAAAATAGAAGACTATAGACTATTCCCACTTATAAATAGGTATGCAAAATTCTAAAATAAAATATTAGCAAAAAGAATTAATAACATATTTTAAAATAAGACCCCACAACATGTAGGATTTATTTCCTAAACATGAAATGATTCAATATTAAGAAAACAATCAATAAAATTCACATTAATAGAGCTGTGGAGAAGAAAACAATATGAACATTTTCTTAAATGGCAAAAAAGGCACTTAACAAAACCCAATACCCAGTGATGTAAAACGCACTCAATAGTCATCAATGATTAATCTTTAAAATTGTTATTTTTAAATATCATTTAAATTTTAAAATCATTATCATCCTTAAAATGATATTTATTTATTTATTTTTTTTAATTTTTTTTTATTATACTTTAAGTTCTAGGGTACATGTGCATAGCGTGCAGGTTTGTTACAAATGTATACTTGTGCCATGTTGGTGTGCTACACCCATCAACTCGTCAGCACCCATCAATTCATCATTTATATCAAGTATAACTCCCAATGCAATCCCTCCTCCCTCCCCCCTCCTCATGATAGGTCCCGGTGTGTGATGTTCCCCTTCCCGAGTCCAAGTGATCTCATTGTTCAGTTCCCACCTATGAGTGAGAACATGCGGTGTTTGGTTTTCTGCTCTTGTGATAGTTTGCTAAGAATGATGGTTTCCAGCTGCATCCATGTCCCTACAAAGGGCAAACTCATCCTTTTTTATGGCTGCATAGTATTCCATGGTGTATATGTGCCACATTTTCTTAATCCAGTCTGTCACAGATGGATATTTAATGATATTTAATGATATTTAATCCAAAAGCCAGATCTTCCCTAATGGAGATAGTCTAGATTCTTTCTGGTAAAGGAAGAACAAGACAACATGCCTAGTCTCTCTGCCAAAATTTAGTGTTGTATTGTAGAAATTAGTCCATACAACTAGACAAGACAGCAATTAGAAACATCAGAGTTTGAAAGAATAAGGTGAAACTATCTCTATTGGTAGATATGTTATTTTTCTGGCAAGCTCAAAATAATTGATGGAAAACTACCATAAACAAAAAAAAATTAGTAAAGTTGCAAGACATAAAATAAATACGCAAGAAATTACGTCACTACTCTTCACATATATGAATAATAATCACAGGATCAATGAAAGAGAAGATTCCATTTACAATTTTAAAAGTCTAAGCAAAAACTTAGCCCAAAAAATGTCTAACTTCTATGTGAGGAAAATTATATCTCCTGAAGTGCATAGAGTAAACTTGAGTAGATGTTTAACTGAATATATAAACCAAATGTGGTATACTGATAAAATTTAATATTATTCAGCAAAAGTAAATGAAGTACTGACACATGCTGTAACACAGATGAACTTGAGAAAAATTATGCAAAGTGAAAAAAATCAGTCACAAAATATTACATATTTTATGATTGTTTAGGTATAATTTCCAGAAAAAGCAAATATATAGAGAAACAGAAAGTAGATTAGTAAGGCTTAGAGGTTGGAGAGTTGGGAGAAGATAGGGAATGGCTACTAATGGGTATGGGGTTTCTTTTTTGGTAATAAAAATGTTATAAAATTAATTGCAGTGGTGGTTATGTGACTCTGAATATACTAAAATCTATTGATTGTACACTTTAAATAGATGATTTATTATATGATGTATGAATTATATTATAAATAAATATAAGAAAAAAGCTGCATGTGTGCGTGTGTGTACACATGTGTACACAAACATGCACTCAGGCACCAGCCCTTTCAAATAACAAATGTATTATTAAACCCTCGATAATTAAAACAGGGTGGTACTGGTGCATGACTAGATAGACTAATGGAACAGAATAGAAAATACAAAAATGGATCCAAGTGCATAGAAGGATGATGAATTAGGTTGTTGTATACCAACCCCACTGCTGAGAATAAGTAGAAAAAGCTGGATAATAAAAAAGGAGCAGGGATAGAGGAGGAACGGAAACTAGAGGTGTAAGAGTAGAAGGAAAAGGAGAAGAAAAAAAAGAAACAATTTTGTGTATGTGTGTTTGTATGTGAAGCGTCAGAAAACTACCAAGGCAGTTAAGACTTGAGATGCCATGCTCCTGGAAAGATGAGAAACACAGGAAGGTAAATCTAGTAGTACACTGTGTCTCTAACCCCCTTGAGGCTGAACAGCAATGTCAACTGCAAGGTGAAGTAGCTAAACAGAACTACTGACAATTTTATGGGGACAAAAATTAGAGTTAAAGATTGTAAATCCAAATGTATCTGAGACAGGTATCAATCAATTTAGAAATTTATTTTACCAAGGTTAAGGACATGCTCATGACACCGCCTTGAAAGGTCCTGATGACATGTTTCCAAGGTGCTTGTGGTACAGCTTGAGTTTTTATACATTTTAGGGAGACATAATACATCAATCAATGCACATAAGATGCACATTGATTCCATGTGGAAAGGCAGGAAAACTCAAAGTGGGGGTTCCCAGGTCATAGGAACAGTTAAAGATTTTCTGATTGGCAATTGCTTGAAAGAGTGAAGTTATTATTTAAACACCTGGAATCAGTAGAAAGGAATATCTGTGTTACAATAAGGGGTTGTGGAGACCAAAGGCTTATCATGCAGATGAAGACTCCACGTAGCCGACTTCAGACAGAATAGACTGTAAATGTTTCTTGCTAGACTTAAGGTCTGTGTTGATGTGAATGTTGGTTGACTTTTCCTGAATTCCAAAAGACAGGAGATAAAATTAGGCACGTCCAACTCCCACTTCCTATCATGGTCTGAACTAGTTATTCAGGTTAACTTTGGAATGCTGCTGGCTGAGAGGAGGAATTCATTCAGATAATTAGGGTCTTAGAATTTTAATTTTGATGTGCTTACCAAGGAGGCAGGCCTTTAATAAATATGCCAACCTATAAGTTGAAACTCCTAGAAAGCGACACTTCATATTATATATGAATTATATATTAATAAATGAGTTAAGATACCATAACTGAAAATTAAGAACTCAATGTTTGCATTAGATTAGACACAGATAAAGAGAGGATTAGTAAATTAGAAGATATATCTAATGAAAATACACAGACTGAAACATGGAGAGATGTTTGGAAAATACTGTAAAGAAAATAAGGGATGATTGGAACAAAATTAAAACATCTAACATAGCCCTTAATTTATTACACACAGATTCTATGTGTAATTGGAATCTAAAAAAGAGAATGGAGATAATGGGCCAGCAGAAATATTTGATAAGATAGCAGCTGAGAATCTTTCAAAACTGACATTTAATCACAATTTTGTAAGTGCTACACACCACAGACATGATAAATAAAAAGAAAACTGTAACCAAGCACATCACAGCAAAATTGCTATAAAACAAAATAAAAATATCTTAAAAGCATTCAGAGAGAAATGACACATTATCTTCAAAGAATTGAGTGCATATGGAAATATAACACATGATAAAGGCCACACATTTAAGAAAAGAGGAATTTTTAAATCAGTGTGTTTGATGTAACTGGAGAGTTTTATGAAGAAAGGTTAAACTGATTCATACCACACACCAGGATAAACTATACAAATAAATACAAGTAAATACTAGAAGAATACCCAAGTGTATACTTTATTAAACTGGGAATAGGAAAATATTTTCTTTTTCTTTTTTTTTTTTGAGATGGAGTTTCACTGTTGTTGCCCAGGCTGGAGTGCAATGGCTGGGATTACAGGCATGCACCACCATGCCCGGCTAATTTTGTATTTTTAGTAGATATGGGGTTTCTCCATGTTGGTCAGGCTGATCTCAAACTCCCGACCTCAGGTGCTCCAACTGCCTCGGCTTCACAAAGTGCTGGGATTACAGGGGTGAGCCACTGTGCCCAGCCAATATTTTCTAGTAAACTCAAAATCCAGAAGCAACAACAGAAATTGGTGACAAATTTGACTAAAAAACAAACTCTAAATCAATTACAATGTTCAGAAGGATGGGTTCTCTGGCCTCATGTCAATCTTGTGATGTGAAAGTTTGGGTCATGTGATTGGCAAGCACTTGGTGGAGAAAGGCCAGTTCCTCAAAGGAACATAGTTCTGTCACTATAATACCATCAATTCGATACTATTTTTATGTGGCATGTTCACTTATAACACAGATTTGTAAGTATACTTGGCTAAACCATGAATTCACCAGTCCTAAGTGCTATTTCATAGAGCAGAGCAGAAGGGTAAAGCCTCATAATGTTAGTAATTGAATCTGCAGGTCACCTCTAAACTTGGCTTTTAATTTTTAATTTTCTCATTTCCTTATCTATCATTTTTAGTCTGTCATTCATTTTTCTCTTCAGCTAATATAATGGAAATAATTTGCCTATTATTAGAATATTAAAGTAATCTTCAGCAATGAGACACAAGCAAATAAACTTTGATTACTTTATGAAATTCAACTTTTTCTGATTTAATTTATTTAAAAGTATAGCTTCTATTTTTATCTAAAAATTATGGAAAACCCCTATCCTATATGTTAATTATGGGAAGCATATGTGGTTAATTTTATGAAATGGACAAATTGAAAGTAATGAAAATAAAAGCCTTCAGATTATTGTTAGATTATGTGTCACATAAAAGATAATATGCTAACCTTTGTGAACTTAAATAAATAATAGCTAAATTTTATTGAGTGTTTGTTATGTGCCAAATACGGTGCTAAATGTTTTAAGTGTAGTATATTTTGCTTAATCTTCAAAACAACCCTTCAGGGTAGATATTAATAGGGTCCCATTTTATTAATAAGGAAACCATGGCTAGTAATTGGTGGAACCTGTACTCCAATTCAGTGGTGTGACTAGAAGCTCTTCTCTTAACCCCTTCACTACATTGTCTTAAAATGTGCCTTTTACATACTTGAAAGCACCTTAGGAAGGTCTAATTTTTAAATCAATAAACTTATAGTGGCCCAAGTTATTCCATTTTGTGCTGATATAAAGAATACTTGAGAAGGGGCAATTTATAAAGAAAATAAGTTTATTTGGCTCATGGTTCTGCAGGCTGTGCAAAAAGTGTGGTGCCAGCATCTGCTTCTGGTGAGGGCTTCAAGAAGTATCTAATTATGGTGGAAGGGGAAGGGGAGTGGCATGTCACATGGTGAAAGAAGGATCAAGAGAGACGGGGAGGAGGTGCCATGCTTTTTTAAACAACCAGCTCTGTGTGTACTAATATAGCAAGAACTCACTCATTATTACAGGGAGGGCACCAACCCATTCATGAAGGATCCACCCCCATGACCCAAACAGCTCCCACTGGGCCCCGCCTCCAACATTGGGGATCACCTTTCGACATGAGCTTTGGAGAGGACAAATACCATTGTATGTCAGATCCTGTTTTAAAAATTCTTTAATATGCACAGATCATGTTCAACAAATGATAAATAAGCCATATGGCCACTAGGCAAACATTTTCCTTTTGTTGGAATCTATAGTCATAGTGAATTCATCATTGAGGGATTATTCTGCAGACACATAAATATAATTGTTCTGATTCCCACCTTTTCTTACATACAAAGAAAGTCATGTTTAAAATAGAACTGATGACTTTTCTGGCCAAAATGGCTCCAAAAGTTCACTTATTGCTTCAGCTTTCACTTCAGAAAAATAGCAACAAGAGATAAAATGCTTAAAGCACAAGTAAAAGTAAAAATGGCATAGGCAAATTAAAACACAAGAAAATCATCTCCATGGCAATATCAGTAAAGTTGGAGATATCTTAGAAAGTGGGATAATTTCATTTCTTGGTATGTACTCTAGAGAAAAATCTCCCAAGATATTGAACAAGAAATGAGCAGTATGCATGGCTGAAGTTTGGGCCTGGTCTACTCCAGGAAGTAGGCATTGCTAGACATGGACATTTTGCATTTATGAAGGAAAGTGCTTAAAATGTTCTTTGCAAGATGGAGAACATAGCTAAGCTAAGTGCTTAAAACCAGAAGCAGGTAAGGACTGCTGAGCTCCCTCCTCCAAAAAAGGATGGAACAAGATAAGTTGCTGACCACCTGGGAACTTGAGAACCTGGATAGACACTTGATCTCATGAATAAGAATGAAGTCAATCTGCCCATGACTTAAGGATCACTTCTATTACTATTTAAAAGTATACCAAGTGCTGTATATAACAGTAGGAAAAAAAGAAAGGAAGGAGGGAAGGAAGGCAGGAAGGAAGGAAGGCAGGAAGGAAGGAAGGAAGGAAGGAAAGAAGGAAGGCAGGCAGGCAGGCAGAAAGGAAAAGAGGAAGGAAGGGAGGGTGGGAGGGAGGGAGGGAAGGAGTGAAATTTGGGGAAAAAACTGTCAACAGTCCATATTTATAGACAATATCACTATCTAGACATCTATTCTATATGTAAACCATTAGAGCTAACAGAGAACTCATAACATTTGTGAATACAAGATCAGTATCAAATATTTTAACACCTTTATATACAATCAAATGGAAAATATAATAGAAGAAAAGCTCATAATCTCATTCACAATAACAAGGACTATAAAGTGTCTAAGAATAAATCTAACAACATTTTGAAGACCTTTTGGAAAAATTTTTTAAATTATTATTTTAGGAAATAAAATACCTAATTAAATGATGATATATAGTGGAAAAGAATACTCAATAATTTAAATGTGATAATTCTCTATGAATTCATTTATAAACTCAATGCAATTTAATTAAAGGGCCAGTCTGGATTTTTGTGGAATTTGACAATACTATTTAAAAGTTAATACAGAAGAATAAAGGTACAAGAACAATGAAGACAACTTTGAAGAAAAAGAAAGGATAGGAGGATCCTATGAGATAGAAAGAGATGAATAGATTATAGTAGCCTAGAAATACATACATGTGTATTTCTAGGAAAATTGATATGGAGATAGTTTAGTAAATAGAGAGTATATAATTTAATAAATGGTGCTGAATTATTAAGTTATTTTTATAAAAAAGAAAATGAAATTGGATCTCTTCATCACATATTCAAAATTAAAATATAGGAGAATATCTTTATAGTCTTTGAGTAGGAAAGACTTTGTTAAACAAAATACAAAATACAAAAACACAAGAAAAGACTGATAAATTACTTTAAAATTAAGAAGTAGTGTTGAAACAATCATGCTATACAAACAAAGTTATAAAATAATCCATAAGCTAGAAGAAGGCATTTACAATATACATCATGACAAAAAGGCTTAATATCCATAAACTTTATTAGGTTGGTGCAAAAGTAATCACAGTTTTTGCCATCGAAAGCTAGTGGCAAAAACAGTGATTACTTCTGCACCAACCTAATAACAAATTAGTAAGAAAGTGCTAGCTTAATAGATAAATGAACAAAGAAAAATTACAGAAAAGGAAATTTGTATAGTCAATAAACATATACATGTTCAATGTGGTACAAGTACACAGTGGTGCTCACCATTGGGAAGACAGGAGCATGGGGTTTTCAAATGTGGTTGTAATATTTTATTACTTTCAAAAATCTGAAGCAAATCTGGCAACATAGTAAGCTTTCATGGAGCTGAGTAGTTGGTAGTATTTTTAAATTTAAAAATATAATAATTACAAGTATCAATATCAAATAAAAAGTTTTTACTTTAAAAACTTGGCTGCTTGTAAATTCATATTCATACTGCTTACTTAGGAAAACTGACTTGTCTTCTAAAAGAGTGTTTTTTCTATGCAAACTGTGGCAATGAATCTTTAAGCATTTAAGTGCTGTGGAAAATTTTTTAGGCATATGCTTTAATCAGCATCCTCTGCCAATGAGTTTTCTTTTCTTTCACATTACAAAGAATGACAGTAGTGAATGCAATCATGTAACTCTACAACATTACTAGGGGTGAACCGCAGAACCTGAGAACTGTTGGGGTTTTTAAAATACACATTTTAACTTTGAGCAAAAGAGCCCCTTGTTTCTGTGATGAATGAGATGTGGCATTTTCTGATCGGCAAGTGACCCATAGAAAGCACACAGAGAATGATCATGTCACCATTCAACTTCATAATTAAGTGTAGTTTTGTTTGTTGTCTTAATTGGATTTGTTGGAAGCTGAGTCCTTGATTTCTTAATTATGCCTACATTTTTACTTGCCTATGGAAAAATGAATAAGAGGAGGAGGTATGTCTCCAAAGAAGTGTAAGTTTGGGAGATTTGTTTGGTATAGATAAGCAGGGTGTTTATCCTATTATTTAGCTGCCGTAGTTATCCCAGGGAAAAGCTGAGTCTTTGTATCATCTGGGCATTTAATGATGACCAAGAATTTGTCCTTCCAGCTAAATGCTGCCAATGTGATATTTCTCCCTTAATTGCTTTGCCTCTGTTATAAATGGGTCAATTTAAGTGTCTAGGTCCTTGAAATATCTTTACATATACAGATGTTGCATCCTAGCACAATTATGACTGACATCCTCCTGCCGGAATAAAATAAATAATTTGGCACTTTGGGAGGCCGAGGCGGGTGGATCACGAGGTCAGGAAATCGAGACTATCCTGGCTGACACAGTGAAACTCCATCTCTACTAAAAATACTAAAAATTAGCTGGGCGTGGTGGCAGGCGCCTGTAGTCCCAGCCACTCAGGAGGCTGAGGCAGGGAGAATGGCGTAAACTTGGGCGGCGGAGCTTGCAATGAGCTGAGATCATGCCACTGCACTCCATCCTGGGCGACAGAGCAAGACTTTGTCTCAAAAAAAAAAAGAAAAGAAAAATGTACATGACAGTGTTTTGTATGCTGAAAACTGTTTTACAATGGTAACCTAACAATCCTGGAAGTAGAGAAAAGACAAACAGATTTAGAGTCATATTTTTGTAACTCCACATCCCTTTCCTTTAAAGGAAAAGCGATGTTTAGTAGCTGTTGTCTCTTTTAAGCATAAAGCTTTCTTCAAGGAGAGGTAGGCGGAAGGAAAGGGTATGGTATTCTCTATGGCCAAACAAGCCCCAGTTTTCTCAAGAGAGTGAAACCATTGCAAGCCCACAAGAAGTATCTGGCAACAAGTGGGTTCCCAGTGTACCCATGGTCATTCCAAAAGCACAGTCACACACTGATCACTATGTGGGACTGGGAAGAGGAAGAGCCCATCCCCGGCATCCTTTCCACAGATTGGAATGCTTGTCTGTGTGCAGAGACACTTGGTTCCACGTGCAACAAATGCCTGCCAGCACCAATGGGTTTGTAGAGCCAAAGATTTCCACTTCGATCACTAAAATATCTCTGGACGTATTACCCCAAAGCTATTCACAATACCGATATTATTGGTGGACCTACAAGCTGACCATGATCCATAGTGCAGGCTTGGCTTTGATAAAAGGCACAGAGAAACTGATTCTTGGCATTTCTGCTTCAATCTGAGGTGGTGATACTCATTTTTATGACCTCACACATTAAACAAGGCCACAAAAATTCACTTTATGTCGGCTCTTCTCTCAGCAACCCCAAATGATCTCACTCCTAGGATAGACTGAGGTAGTGCCCTATAGGTGAAATATGTTTTGGCTCTCAATTATTATTATTATTATTTTGAGACAGTGTTTCACTCTCATTGCCCAGGCTGGAGTGCAATGGCCCCATCTTGGCTCACCACAATCTCCACCTCCGGTTCAAGTGACTCTCCTGCCTCAGCCCCCTGAGTAGCTAGGATTACAGGCATGCACCACCACATCCAACTAATTTTGTATTTTTAGTAGAGACAGGGTTTCTCCATGTTGGTCAGGCTGCTCTCGATCTCCCGACCTCAGGTGATCTGCCTGCTTCAGCCTCCCAAAGTGCTGGGATTACAGGTGTGAGCCACTGTGCCCAGCCTAGCTCTCAATTATTATTTTCATTTTTGCTTTTAAAAGTTATTTCTGTAAACCTAAAATGCACCCAAAGATATACAAAAACTTGAGCCAAAAGTCTTAATACAGACTTTGTGTCAGCTTGCACAAGCAGTTCTACTGATTCATTTTCTCTTCCACCTCCACTTCACATCACCTCTGCATCAGTCCTAACTCCCTGCCTCCTGAGAAACCCTTTTCTGAGAATACAGCAGATGGTTTTTAGATGAAAAGACAGGAAAACAAATGCTAAACAGCAGAATGTTCTATCTTCTCAGGAAAATAAAGAGGGTACCTAGAGGAAAATTGAATAATACTGGTCTAGGATTGTTACCTATGGCAGAGGAGGAAAAGAGGAGTCCCAGAGGAAAAGATCACTCATTTCTGTGCACTGGAAAGTGTGTTGTTTGCCATTTGACGAGTCCATTTAATACTGCAGGTTTACCTACTGACCCCCTTGAAAGTGCCAGTTCTCTAAAATGATGTCATTTTCCTTGATTGAGACTTGAATGAATGCATCAGGATTCAGAGGAGGTTGACCCTTCTAGAGTGCTAGTGCCTAACAGAACTTAACCTTGAAGTCAAGTCTGGCACCAGGGGAAACCTCCGTAATGAAGGCAAGTTATTGATGATGCAGTCAGTCTCAGCTTCTTCACAGGGTAACACCTTTGGACAGCAATAGTACAGAAAATTGTCTCTTGTGCTCAGTACTTCCTATATAATTTAAGTACTAATTTCCATTTCTTCAAGGCTACTGTGGCCAAAGTAGAGCTATTAAATGTGTTGTATCTCCTCCTCCCCATCCCACTGCCTCCACCTTGGCCAATCTTCTTCCCTAGAGCAGCTCTCCTGTTACATCCAGTCTGCCTGTGGCCCCTCCTTCTTTCCTCTTCCTGAGGCCATTCTTCCAGGTAACATCTTTTGTGATTTCCCCAACTAAATTTGCTAAACTTGTGGGATATGTACCGATGACATGTGCCATAGTGGGAAGACAGGCTTTTGGTGGACAAACAGACCTGGAGTCAAAATTACCTCTTGCACAAAACATAATACTTCACCCCCAACATTTTTCCCTCACCAGAGTGAATCATGACCACAGGTCCTGGTATCTTTGGTCCCCAACCCAGAAATCTAAAAGCCAGTCTGACCTGCATAATCCTAAACAAGTCAGCCCTTTTGTACTGTGATGGTTAATTTTGGGGGTCAACTTCACTAGATTAAGGGATACCCAGCTAGCTGGTATCAATTACTCTCAATGTACCGGTAGGCACTGAGCCTGTCTGCATTCTGCTGAAAGGAAAACCCAGGTGGATTTGCTTTTGATAAGAATGATTGGGCTGTTCCAGGTTTATCTATGAGGGTGTTTCCAGAGGACAATGGTGTATGAACCAGTGGACTCAGTGGGAAGGTCTGCCCTCAATGTCGACAGGTGCCATCCAATTGGACGGAGGCCTGAATGGAACAAAAAGATGAAGAAAGGGCAAATTTAATCTCTCTTCCAGTGCCAAGACACTCTTGCTTTCCTGCCCTTGAGTATCAAAACACCAGGTTCTCTGGCCTTTGGACTCCAGGACTCAGGCGACACCCACCTCCCCACCCCCATGCTGTTAGACCTTCAGCTTCTGACTGAGGGTTACCCCATTGGTTTCCTTGGTCCTGAGGCCTTTAGACATGGGCCAAGCCATGCTATCCACTTTCCTGGTTCTCCAGCTTGCAGACAGCCTGTCTTGAGACTTCCCAGCTTCCATAATCAAGGGAGCCAATTCCTCTAACAAATTCCTTTTTATGTATTACTATCTATATTCTATAGTTTCTGTCTCTCTGGAGAAAGCTGACTAAAACAAGTCCCTTTCACATGACTGGAAAAGATCCTAAAATCTCATTTCTTTTTCAGAAATCTGCAAAACATGTTCCTAAGGCAAAATATTCTGCTCATTTTGACATTCTAAATGGTATATACATCCACGTTACTACACATCAAAAGTGAGTTATTCTAGTTTTGGGGGAGCCAAGGGTCCTTTAACACACTCCCTGTAGCTCCGTGGAAGAGATCCTCCCTTCTCTACATAAATAATTTACTGATTGATCAGATCACCAGCCAATCCTTCTCCTCTCACTTGTAACTTTCTCACTTTATGTTGACTTGGTTCAAGGTCAAATATGAAACTTTAATTAGTTCCAACCTCACAAGTTTAAAGATAAATTTATGAGTTTGTTTTTTACCCCGCTCCCCCAAATAGATGAAGTTCTATCTCCTGGTTGCATTCTGCAGCTAGTAATTGATTTGTTTAGTTACATATAAAGAAGCTGAGGATTCTATAACACATTGCTGTTCAATAGAACTCTCTATTATGATAGAAGCTTTTTATATCTATGATAGCCACTACCACCTGTGACTATTAAGGACTAAAAACATAGCTAGTATGACTGAGAACTACTTTTTAAATTGTACTTGCTATGGTTTGAATGTTTGACCCTTCAAAACTCATGCTGAAAATTAATCTCCAATGTGGCAGAATTGACAGGCAGGGCCTTTAAGAGGTCAGTGGGTCATGGGGACTCTGCCCTCATGAATAGATTAATTCATTCATGAATTAATGGATCAATATGTTACTGGATTAGTGGGTGCATGGGAGTGGAATTTGTGGCTTTATAACAAGAGGAAGACAGACCCAAGCTAGCAAGCTTAGCCCCTCATCATGTTATGCCCTGAACTGCCTTGGAACTCTGCAGAGAGTCCTCACTAGCAAAAAGGTCCTCATCAGATGTAGCCCCTTGACCTTGGACTTACCAGCCTATAAGGAATAAATTATTTTTCTCTATAAATCATCCAGTTTCAGTTATTCTGTTAGAAGCAACAGAAAACAGAGTATGACAGTACTTAATTATAATTAATTTCATTTTAAATAGCCACAGGAAACTAGTGCCTACTGTACTGTGCAGTGCAACTCTAGATTAACAATAGTGACAAGGTTCTATTTCCACTGGAAGTAAAAACTTATTTTAAAAGTCCAAAATAATAATAATAGCCATCATTGCTATCACTGCTCATGTAGAGGGGACAATTAGAGATAATGAGTTAATTTAAGGATCCATATTTTCTTTATTTACTAGAATCCTAGTGAATAATCTAAAATCATGCCCTGTTAGGGACAATGATAACAATGTATGGAAACTTTTACTCATAGAAGCCAGTATAACATAAAAGGGCATAGTCTCTGGACCTAGACTTCCTTATGAGCTATGTTCTTAGCCAAGTTCTTAACCTGTTGTGCCTTATTTCCCTCAACAGTAAGAATGGGACAATAATAATGTTGTTAATCCATGTAAAATACTTAGGAGACAGCCTTGCACATGATAAGTACTCCATAAATGTTGGCTGTCATCCTCCTTAAAGAATAAAGACAGCCCCAAATCTATATTAACACTGGCACTATACATGACTGATTTCCTTCTCTCAAAGGATTCAAGTCACGTTAGAAACATGTGATGTCTGTGGTCTAAGGAAGTCTGACATTTAATAAATGTCAAGTGGCCTTCTATCAAAAGAATTCCCATGGTAATTGTCAATTAGTTATTCAAGGGCCTGTTGATAGAATTCTCCTACATCTGGTTGAACATGAGCACTCCATTAGCAAAAGCATTTACAGAGGAAGCATGACGCATTGAACCCCTTCTTTCAACTAGGAAGAACATTTCCCTAGATTTAATCAATCGTAGCCAGAAACTACAGACATTCAAGTAGAGATGTAAGGAAAATTTTAACGGTGTTACAAATTCCTCAGAAAATATTATCAGAAATATTGTTTGTAATAAATCAAAAGCTAACTTTGCCACAATGTAAACTTCATTAATATATTATAATACTGCTTAAGTGGCTTTATTCTATAAAAAGTAATACAATTTAAAAAGAAATACACATTTTAAATAATTTTATTCACATTTTCTCAGTTTTTGATCTCCCAGACTTTTCCAACTCAAAAATATTACTCTCAAAACCTTTATTTTCCTTAGAAAACAAGCAAAAATAATGCTATGGGAGTTAATAAATAAGGTTGTCATTAGAAACACCTAGAAATTCTAGAGAAGAAACCTGACTTGTGATGTCATATTTGTTAAGGAATTTTAAAATGTTTTTTTCTTACATTTTTCCCACTGGAAAAAATGACTTCTGTATGGTGGACATGGAGAAGAGAGGAGTAACTACATATCTCTCCTCCTGGTTCTTATCCCCACTCCATTTCCTCCAGCCAGGGACATCCCCAGAAGGAGCATTGATTGGGATGACAGGAAACAGATCCTATTCCTTTAACTTCCTGGCCTTCAGCAACCCACTCAACCTCAAAACCTGGTTCCTCAATGGAAAATTAGTAATTGGCAATGTGGTAATTTCCAAGATCCCTTCTGATTCTAACAGTCTGTAAACTTAAAATTTATAGAAAATCTCTTAATTAGCTTCTATTTATCAGCTAAAGTAGGAATCATTTCTATTTTCCCTTCAAATGAGTTTTGTTCTTGTAACTGCATCTGTATGAGATGTAGCCCAGCCTAGCCAACTGTGAAGCCACTCTTCTGGGTCTTCTCTTTCCCATACTCCCTAGTCTTAGAATAATGGAGTATAATACCCCACAAGAGCAGCAGTGTTTTAGGAGCAGATGCTTGAGTATTAAGGTTAAATGACGTCTGTTAAACTATACTACGTGGAAGGATGAATATGGGTAAGCAATATTTTAATATCACCAATTGATTATTTTTACAACTGATTCTTGTAAAAAATGTCTACTGTTTAATTTTTTCAGTACCACATACCTGGCATAAGGTAGAAGCATTCAAAACTAAGAAGCTGCCTTATATTTATGAACCTCTAAAAGTGGGCCGAAGTGTGCTTTGAAAACTTGCAAGCTCCATGGAACAACCTCAGAGAAGCTGAGTGATCTCTTCCAGTCCCAGGCACAGTCAAAGACAGAACCTCCTGCAATTATTTCTCTGACTCCTAGCTCCTTCATTAGCCTACCCTAGGAGGCTGGGAATGCCCATTCTCTCTGATTTGCACTCATTTTCTGTAACTACCCTCTGGTCTGGCTTGTTACACCTTAGTCACACCTCATCTTGTACCTTGGTTCCAACGACTGTATCAAGATCTTGTCATCAGGTGTTCTCCTGAATTCTTAGCTGGCTGTTAGGACTGTCCCTGTCCACCACACCTTCACAGCTAGCTGAGAAGTGGAGTCACTTCTCAGCAGTTTGGATACCTGTGCTCTTGTCTTGCCTTTCAAACTCTTCAGCTATTGTTATCCTCCCTCTGAGTCCCTGGTCCAAAGCTGTCCTTCATACCTGTGCTTGTGTTAAAAGAGCATAAATAACAATGAGTCTAGCCCTGCCAATTCAGAGTGACATCTCTTAGATGCCTGGCACTGTGCTGGGACTTGGGGTACAATAACAAATAAAGCATTGTTCCTATCTGGAGTTGCTAACAGTCTAGAGCCAGGGTTCCCTGTCTGTGTCTTTGGGGTCATCAGAGGTTCCTGAAAAGTCACATGTGCTCTGGGCATTTTCAACCATAGTGTTGGTTCTTGGGTTTGGGGCTTTGTGTTTGTTAATCTGTTTGTGTGTGTAGCCTCTTTCTTGAGGACACAGCAAACACTGTTTAATAAATATGATTCAATAATAATAATTGAGTTTGGAGTTCTTTCTGACTTTTTCAGAGAACACTCCACTCTTAAATGAAGGCATTGTCATTTTCATTTCTTTTTAAATCTTTCACACTTTAAATACTCATAACAGTAGACTTGTGTTACATGATTAAAATGTTGTAAGTCATTTGATATATTGTCCCCAGATGGGAGATGTAAAATAGGATATTTGCCCACAAATCCTCTTCCAAAACTTAGCAAAGAAGTGGGTAGGAGGGAGCAGTACAGTTTGCCAGTTCTCTGGATGTATTTATTTAGTTCATCTGCTTGCAAAGCATTTCTGTATCTCATTTGTCTTTATTCCAGGAAAAGATTGACAAATGAGTTATAAAATTCCCGCTTTATACACGAAGAAACTAAGGATAGGTTAGGTCAGAGAGTCTCCCAGAAATAACATATTTGTCAGTGGCAGTGTTGATTCCAGGGACTGAAAATCTAGCATGGGTGGGCTGTGTATGTATGGGTGTCTTTCCAGTTCTGCCTCCGGACACTGCCCATTCTTTGTCTATCCCATGGGCTGGGTGGTCTCTATGGTCCTTTGGGCCCGTCATCCAGATATCCAGATAGCCAGCCTCCTGTTCATTTGTTCTCCACTTTCTTCCCACTTCTATGTCTAGCCCCAAGTGCACTTTGATTGTTAGGCCCTCCCATGTCCCTGGGACATGGGTGGTTAGACCCCCCAGGAGAGCTCCCCAAGATGCTCAGAATTCTATTCCTAAATCATTCTCAGGAACCTAATAGGAGGAAGAGTCCAGGAACTCAGAGCTCATATCCCTTCCTATGCAAATAAACTCAGTAATGCACATCTACATAAAGGTGGGACAAAATTCCCAGAGGCAGGGAGAAGACTCAACAAGGCCCTGGTGGGGGCAATTCTAGGCGGACATGAGTCACTGACACTGATGCAATGACCTCCCTGGGCAGCGCCCTTCTGAGCACTCAGCCACACCCATAGCCCCTTTGCCCCTGCATCACAGGGGAGAAGCAGGTGGAGAGGAAAAGCACAGAAACACATCTGACCCTGACCAAAGGGCACACCTTCCTGAAAGAAAAAAACCTTGGATTGTTCATAGGAAATGATGGAACAAACATTAATCTAATTATGGTATTAAAAACAAACAAACAAAAACAGAGGGTTTCCCAAATGATTTCTTTGCTGACTGCTCACTTGGGTTGAGAGACCCAGGAAGAAATAATAAGTATGCCACAGTTCAACAGGGTTTGGCCCACCATCTGATAAAAATGAGTGTCCTTGCTTACAATAACAGCTAATATTTATTGTGTGTATACTAGATGCCAGATATGTCCTAAGTGTATAATCTCATTTTGTCCTCAAATAACCCTAGAAATTGCCATTATTTCCAATTACCGACACAAATCTATTTGGGAATATTCTGGGTGTTGACCACCAGTTGGTCTAAGGCTTCTACATGTTTTTCAACTTGGAGAAAATTCTGGAAATTTTTTTTCTCAATCTTCAAAACACAAGATTTCTTGACCCATTATTTATGCTGGTTCTATAAGAGTAAAATAAGTTCTCCCCTGGGGAGGGGGATTTTAAACAGTGCAAGAAATAGCAAAGATAGGAGGTTGTCACTCAAACAAGTAGATATGCTAAAGCTGCCAGCAGAGACAGACTAGCAGGTAGTGGAATAATAATTATTAATATTTTACTACTCTTAGAGCTTCATTCTTTCATTAATGTTTGAATGAGATAGGTCTGTTTTATAACGTTTTCTTATGTGTGTTTCTGGGTCTACTTACTCCTCCTGCATGTTTTGTCTTTTTTCCCCCTTTCAGGTTTTTTCTTTCCTGTTTCTGTCATTCAGTTTGAGGCAGCCTTTTGGGTCCCTTTTTGCTTTGAACATTATCTTTTTTTTTATCCTTGTTTTTGATGGATGAGTCTTCTGTCATTTTTAAAAACTATGTTATTTTTCCATTCCTTTCTTTTCATCCACTTAACCAATTGTGATCTGTTTTGATTTATTCTGTTTTTAAGTACAAGCTTCCTCCCATGGTGCTTTTTCTCTGCTCTCCTTCATAATCTTCCTTTATCTCTTCGTAACTTATTTTTTTCTTTCTATAATTAATGGGCAGCTTATTTAACTATTTGAGTATTTGTGATTTCTCCCTAATTGGTCCTTCTTTCTCCTTTCCTTGAGATCTTCCTCCAGCACCCAATTTGGTAATGCACTCAGTTGAAACAGAAGGATCTCACAATTTTTCCATTACTCAGTCATTCTCTATTTTTCAGAAACAAGTTCATGAAATTACCTACTGTGCCTTTAGGCTATAATTCTTCCTTTAGCTTAGATTAAAATGTGACAGGTGTAGTCAGAAGATGCCTACATTAATCACAGACAGTATATAAGGAACAGAGAGCATCAGGAGGTAAGGACTGGAGTGCAAGAGCTTCCAACTAGTGAAAGCAAGGTACTTAAGTATGCAGAGAGTCAAAAAATGGTCCTCTCAATCAATGATGTGGGAGATAAGCTGGAGTTTCCTTTGTCTCCCAGAAATTGTAAATCTTTGAAAACAAAAGCAATTTTGAAAAATACAGTTAAAAATGTTTCCGCATGTTCTCACTCATAGGTGGGAACTGAACAATGAGATCACTTGGACTCGGGAAGGGGAACATCGCACACTGGGGCCTATCATGGGGAGGGGGGAGGGGGGAGGGATTGCATTGGGGAGTTATACCTGATATAAATGATGAATTGATGGGTGCTGACGAGTTGATGGGTGCAGCACACCAACATGGCACAAGTATACATATGTAACAAACCTGCACGCTATGCACATGTACCCTAGAACTTAAAGTATAATAAAAAAAAAAAAAGAATATGGAAGACTTGAAGAACACTAAAAAAAAAAAAAAAAAAAATGTTTCCTGGGGAGTCTCACTGTCTTTTTTTGGAGACAGCTTTCCAGGACACCTTGCATTTGTTTGGTTCTTATTTCCAAAAGGCATTGGCATTATCTCAATTCATCTTATTAATAACTCTAAGAGAAAAAAAGAGGCTGCACTGAAATTGCCCAGTTCACAGGTGAGCTTGCTCAGAGACGGAGTTTCACTTGTCCAATGTAATGTAAGATTTAATAACAAACTAGGTTTTTGATCTATGTCTCTTGAGTTCTGTGCTTTCTCAAGATTTAGTTCCTTGCCACTCTCCCTACCTTCCCTACATACTCCCTGCTTCTGTATTCCTGTTTTCTCTCCTTTTATAACTTTTGGAATCTTTCATATTTTATCACTAGAGAAACAGGATGATATGAACTAACTGAAGAAGAAGAAAATAGTCACCACTTTCATGTGTTCAAATGAAGTTGATCATACTTGATATATTTAAACCTCACCTTATAATTATTCAGATACAATGATACTATCTCTGAGGGGTTTATTAAAAATTCAATTGAGGCCGGGCATGGTGGCTCACACCTGTAATCTCAGCACTTTGGGAGGCTGACGTGGACAGATCATGAAGTCAGGAGATCAAGACCATCCTGGCCAACATAGTGAAACCTCATCTCTACTAAAAATACAAAAAATTAGCTGTGCGTCATGGTCATGCCTGTAGTCCCAGCTACTCTGGAGGCTGAGGCAGAAGAATCGCTTGAACCAGGGAGGTGGAGGTTGCAGTGAGCCGAGATCGTGCCACTCCAGCCTGGGCGACAGAGCAACCCTCTGTCTCAAAAACAAACAAACAACAACAAAAAACAAACAAACAAAAATTCCATTGAAGAAAACAGATAAATCAAGGATGAAAATGACAGTGAAGGCAGGCCTGGCCCACTGTTTAGTACCGAGGAAGTCTAAGAGCCTCACATAGTGAGAAGGCTGAGGAATAGAGGGCCAGATATTTATTTTAGGTTTTATTTTAACCGCCTGTATTGCTCTTAACGCTGCAGACTTCTCTAGCAACAGCAGCAGCTATGACCCTCCCCACATTCTGGAATACTCGGAAATCTAAATTCTGCCTCCCACTGCTTCTGTGTGGAGGGAAAAACAACTAAACATTCCCCAAAAAGCTTCTTATCACAAGTGTGTAAAAATTCTTCAAGTGTGCTCTCAAGATGTGAGAGCTGTCATGTGTCAGCTTCCTTGTTTACTTTCTCAGAGCCTCAAGGGACTGAAACCTGTGGTTTTGTGAAACACTTACAATTCCTTTTTTACTATCATTATCCATAAGCTTGTGCTCAAGGTCACCCATTTCACTGTTCATGTTTACTTTCAACTAGGCCTGAAATGATACCAAAGAGGTGGAAGGAAGCTTCTAGCTTTATCACAAGTGAAGCAGGCACCTCCCTGTTGTAGCATATTATTCTGCTTAGCTTCCTATAGCTCATCTTTCATCCGTTTGACTTGCTCGCTCACTCACTTGCAATTGTAGGCATTTGCTTTATCATCCTTTGGTGAGGATGAGGGTGAAAGTGAGTGTGAGAGAGTATGGAAAATGGGTAGCAACGGAGGAACAACTGAGCAGATATGCTCTCTGGCCACCTAGTCTTGATAAAAAATTTGATAGCCCCTAACCAAAAGAATATAAATCATGCTACTACAAAGACATACGCACACATGTTTACTGCAGCACTGTTTACAATAGTAAAGACATGGAACCAACCCAAATGTCTATCAGTGACAGACTGGGTAAAGAAAATGTGGTACATATACACAATGGAACACTATGCAGCCATAAAAAGGAGTGAGATCCTGTCCATTGTAGGGACATGGATGAAGCCATCATCCTCAACAAACTAACACAGGAACAGAAAACCAAAGACCGCATGTTCTTACTCATAAGTGGGAGTTGAACAGTGAGAACACATGGTCACAGGGAGGGTAACATCACACACCAGAGCCTGTTGAAGGGTGGAGGTTAGAAGAGGAAACTTAGAGGAGGGGTCAATAGGTGCAGGAAACCACCATGGTATACGTACTCCTGTGTAACAAACCTGCATGTTCTGCACATGTACTCCTTTTTTTTTTTTAGAAGAACTAGAGAAAAAATAGCAAAATAAAATAAAAATTTTGATAGCCCCATTGCACTACTTGATGGGAGAGGCCAACCGGGGTGGCAGAGGGTCTGTGGTCTGTGGTCATAATTCCTGGTCCAATCTAAGTTGATGAAAACTGCTCTTGGAAATATTTATGAATACTTCTGAAGCTAACTTGAATAACAAATCTGGTGTCAAAATAGATCTTATCCTGTTTCCCTGTCATCAGTCACTTTTCTGATTTCATCCTGGAATACAAACATATCAGATAAATTTAGTCTATCTAAGGAGGAGCATTATATGTTTTTAATGACCAATAACAATTTATCCTGAGAAATCTGTTTTCCACCAACTGATGTAGCCCAGTAAATGGCTAAGGGAATTGTATTTCTTCATAACCAACAACTCTTTCTTGGTGATGCTTTTCCAAATAGGCACACAAACCAAGAAAAATATATCATGAATGTTATTGAGAAAACTAGTTTTCTGAGACAATGAAAACATTTGATTTATTTAAATTAAATCAGAATGGCAGTGGCTTGCGTTTAATTCATGTTGTCTATGAAATTGAAGCAATGCATTCATCTTGATTTTTCATGCTCATTGTCCTTCTCTTTAAATGGTCAACTTCAGTTGCCTATTATTTGCTCAAGTTGTTTACCTTTGAGTATGTTTTTGACCAACAATTAAACAAGTGTATTGAAATTCCATAGTTTAATACATGGTCAGTAGTCTCCTTTAGAAAATCCATTTGTCCTCACAGAGTATTTACAGCCCCCAAAAGATGTTATTTTCTTTGATAATGAAACAATGTTGTGCTTAGGAATTCGGTAATGGGAATATACTGTTTGCTAGCACCCAAAATGCTAAAATTGAAAGAATTCTCATAAATATTTAGAAGCTAGCATATGCAGTCACTTAAAGTTTGGTGTGTAGGTACACTCCATGAATTTCAGAGTCAGCTTGACAAAGGAAGATGACCGATTAACACATGTTCCAAGTAATTTTGTAAACTGATACTGATGACTTCTAAAATCCTCTTAAACTACTTGATGGGAGAGGCCAGCTGGGATGGCAAATTTGAGATGTGTGGAAAGGTATATAGAAGTATCTTAATTTTGGAGATAAAATCTTCATATTTTTTACACCAAACTCTGCAAGTAAAACTCTGATAGTTTATGTTAAAATGTCAGTTTTTGCAACTAGCACAAAACTAAAAAGTGTCTTAAATACCTCAAAACAGGTGACTATATAAGAAACCCTGTGCCTCAGAAATGAATATGTAGAAAGGTGTTTTACCAAAATCAGGGTTATATGAACATATTTTCTTTTCTTTTCTTTTCTTTTTGAGACAGAGTCTTGTACTGTCACCTGGGCTGGAATGCAGTGGTGCAACCTCAGCTCACTGCAACCTCCACCTCCCAGGTTCGAGATTCTCCTGCCTCAGCCTCCCAAGTAGTTGGGATTACAGGCACCCGCCACCACACCCAGCTAATTTTTTGTATTTTTAGTAGAGACACGGTTTCACCATGTTGGCCAGGCTGGTCTGGAACCCCTGACCTCATGATTCACCTGCCTCAGCCTCCCAAAGTGCTAGGATTACAGGCGTGATCCACCGTGCCCAGCTATATGAATATGTTTTCTAAGTGTGCTTTAAGTTGTACATGTCAAAACATTACTTATAATTAAAGCAGCATTTACATATGTTTTTCTTTTATAGAAAAAGGGCATCATCACACACAAGACTAGATTACAAGGAATTTATAGAATAATTTTTACAGAAATATTATTTTTTCTTTTACATAGGACATGTAAAATAGTATTATATATAAGTGAAATGAGGTGAAATAAATTATACTTCTCAATAGGCTTGCACTAAAAACCCCAAAGACCTTTACATTACAGGAACCTGCTAGTCCTGAAAATGAAAGGCAAGCTAAAAGAATCTTTACTGTTTCAGCTCCCTTAGTTTGGAAAATGTAAAAACTGCTCTGAAAGTAGAGTATTTTATTCTTAATAGCCCAAAATATTTTCAATGAGGAAATGATTTTCAATATTCTATTAAACAGGAATCATAGGAGTGATGTTTACGCACAATTCTGGTTTAGTGGAGTATAAATTAAATAGTAATTTTAGTAAAACAGAAACAGATTGTCCAATCATAACTCTAGAGGTACTTTAAAAATTCAGACACAAAGCAAGATTTGGGAACATGTTGTGATTATCGAGTGACTGTGTGGGTAGCAGCTGTCTTCTGAGTTTGGAAGGGGCTAAATGTCTGAGTTTCCAAAGCTTTATTTCTCACAGGATGCCATATTGAAATGGCTTATCAATCTTTCCACAGAATTTAGTTCAAGAAGAAGATACTATGAACTTCAGAGTAAAAATGAGTAGCCAAGCTTTCATCATGGGAGAAAGAAAAGATTTATAACCAGACACATATGATAGTCATTTACTTTATTATCAATGCTTTTGAACCTAAGTAAATTTAATATTGCAGATATCACACAAAGAAGGAATCCTTCTTTGGGCTGGAATGAGCTCAAGAAAGGATCCAAGAAAGAAAGCTCAAGAAAGGATCCACCCTGGCGAACCTGATCCTTTACTCTGGACAGTTTTTCCTGTCACTCCCTATTTATTGCCACATTGTCCTCCTTTATCCTTCCATTGTGAATCACACTAACTCATATCATAGATGTAGGAGGAAAATAACACCTCTGATCCCAGGCCAAGCTCTGAATTAACCAAGATACACAGCAGGACTCTTGTGGATAGAGATCAATAGGTCTGATTTAATAGTAACAAAGCTATTTGTTTCATATGGTTAGATGTAGCTAAAAATGGGCTTGATAACATTATTCGAAATTAAATACTCACCCCAGAACATACATTTTCTGCGAGCAGACACCTCCCCCAAAAGAAAGCAGAAGCCCAGTCTGTCTCCGGAACTCAGCAATCACCCTAAATGGTAAAGAGAACTCAAGAGTGTTACTCTAATTCACTGGTTCTGAAATGTGTTACAGGGCCAAGGGACCCATAAACGTTTTCCAGGAATCCACAAAGTCAAAACTACTTTTATAATGACACTGTTGCCTTTTTTACTCCCATTTCCTTACAAATATATAGCTGGGTTTCCCGAGGCTATATGACACATAATATTGTAACAGATTGAATGTAAAATTCAGAATCCATCTGATTCCCATTCAAGACATTCATTAAATTGATTTTCAAGAATGTAAAACAATGCCACTTTTCTCACTAGGTTATTTATTGAACTATTTTAACAGTTTTTAGTTTTGAACATCATTTTAAGCTTACGGAAGAGTTAAAAAGATAGTACAAACGGTTCCAGTATACCCTTCACCCAGTGTCCTCTGTCAACGTTTCATATAATCATCATGCAGCTACCAAAACTAAGGAATCAACTTTGTTATACTACTACTAACTAAACTACAGAATTTATTTGGATTTCGTAAGATTTTACATTAACATATTTACTCTGATCCAGGATCTACTCCAGAGTACTACATTGCATTTAACAGTCATACCTCTTTAGTATTGTCTGATCTGATAGTCAGTTTTACTTGTCCTGCATGACCTTGACATTTTAAAATAGTACTGGTAAGAGATTTTGTAGAATGGCCCTCCACTTGGGTTTGTCTGATATTTTCTCATGATTAGATTAAAGTTATGGATATGGGAAGGGAATGCCACAGAGGTGGTGGTGTGTATTGCTCTGGGAATATATGATATCAGTATGTCTTGACACTGGTGATAATAAATTTAATTCTTTGGTTAAGGCTGTGTCTACTGGGTTTCTCCGTAGTAAATCACAACTTTTCACTTTGTAATCAATAAAAATTTGATCTATGCAAAATCTTATTTCTCCTTAAACTTTTGCCCACTAATTTTAGCATTTATTGGTGGGCTGCTTGAAGTAATTATTATTATGGTGTGCTAATGGTTATTTCCTGTTTCCCTCATTCCATCTGAAGTGGTTTGGCTGTGTCCCCACCCAAATCTCATCTTAAACTGTAGCTCCCCTAATCCCCACATATTGTGGAAAGGACCCAGTGGGAGGTAATTGAATCATGGGGGTGGTTTTTCCCAGGCTGTTCTCCTGATAGCGAATAAGTCTCATGAGATCTGATGGTTTCATACAGGGCAGTTCCCCTGCACATGCTCTCTTGCCTGCTGTCATGTTAAATGTCCTTCGCCTCTGCCATGACTGTGAAGTCTCCCCAGCCATGTGGAATTGTGAGTCCATTAAACCTCTTTTTGTCTATAGATTAACCAGTCTAGGGTATTTCTTCATAGCAGTATGAAAATGGACTAATACACCATCTAAATATTTAGTTTAAATAACTCTGTAAATGTTATTTATCACTCATTTATTTATTCAATCATTAACATATCAATGTGGAGTCATGGGCATTCATTTTATTCTTTAGACTGCATATATTATCATAAATTATTTTATTGCTCCAATTATTCCATTTTTGGCCATTGCAAGTTTTTCTTATTGGTTCATGTGTTCTTCTGAGACTTTCTTACTATCTGATACCACAAAATGTTTCAGCCTCATTTTGTACTTTTCCTGCTCCAGCCCTGGCTCAACCAGTTCTCCCAAGAAGCCTAGTTCCTTTTACTGAAGAGGGTATTTAGAAATCAAGATCTCTGAGTGCTGGGTGTCCTCACTACTGTGGGGATATCACTGTTTCTAGACCCTAGAGTATAGAAATACATGTATGTATACAAACTAATGTCTATTTATCCATCTATCTATCTGTCATGTATTTGTTAAAAACAATAAGTTCATCTGGCATTTCAAAAAGCTAGAGCATTTCATTACATCCAAAGGATCACACTAGCTTCCTAGCAATGGATCCTAACGAGATTGAAATGTCTGAAATGACATAGAATTCAGAACCTAGATGGTGAGGAAACTCAACAAGATCTAAGAGAAAGTAGAAATCCAATCCAGTGAAACCAGAAATACAATCCTAGATTTGAAAGATGGCATAGATATATAAAGAAACAACCAAACTGAATGTCTAGAATTTTAAAATTCACTAGAGGAATTTCAAAAAATAATTTGAAGCCTTAACAGTAGGCTAGACCAAACAGAGGAAAGAATTTCAGAGTTCAAGGATCAGTCCTCTGAATCAATCAAGCCAGACAAAAATAAAGAAAAACCAACAAATTTTAAAATGGACAAAGCCTCTGAGAAATATGGGACCATATAAAGTGACCAAATCTACAACTCAATGGCATATCTGAAAGAGAAGAAGAGAGAATAAGCAACCTGCAGAACACATTTGAGAATATAATCCACAAAAGTGTTCCCAATATTACCAGAG
This sequence comes from Colobus angolensis palliatus, assembly GCF_000951035.1. Taxonomy (NCBI): domain Eukaryota; kingdom Metazoa; phylum Chordata; class Mammalia; order Primates; family Cercopithecidae; genus Colobus; species Colobus angolensis. Next base: position 33,734,014 of record NW_012118487.1, read on the forward strand.
AGGTCAACATGCAGATTCAATAAGTTCAGAGAACTCCTGCAAGATATCATGCAAGATGACCATCGTGAAGGCACATAGGTATCAGGCTTTCCAAGGTCAATGGGGAAAAAAGTCTCAAAGGCAGCTAAAGAAAAGGGTCACGTTACCTACAAATGGAATCCCATCAGTTTAACAGCAAACTTCTCAGCCGAAACCTTATAAGACAGAAGAGATCAGGGCCTATTTTTAGCATTATTAAAGAAAACAACATTTCAACCAAGAATTTCATATCCTGCCAAATTAGGCTTCATAAGCAAATGAGAAATTAAATATTTCCCAGATAAGCAATTGCTAAGAGAGTTCTTAGCAGAACTAGATAGGGCTTAGAAGAATGCTTAAGGGAGTTCTAAACATAGAAATGAAAAAAGGACACCTGCTACCACAAAAACTCACATAAATACGCAGCCCACAGACCTTATAAAGCAACTACATAATCAAGTCTACAAAGCAACAAAGTGACAACACCATAACAGGAACAAAACCACACATATAAATACTAATCTTGAATATAAACAGTCTAAACACAACACTTAAGATACAAAATGGCAAATTGGATTAAAATAAACCAAGAAAGAACCTTCTGCTATCTCCAAGAGACCCATCTCACATGCATTGACACCCAAAAGCTCAAAGTAAAGAGAGGAAGAAAGATCTGTCATGAAAATGGAAAACCAAAAAGAGCAAGAGTCACTATTCTTGTATTAGATAAAACACACTTTAAAAGAGCAATGGTAAGAAAGGGAATTACACAATGATAAATAGTTCAATTCAACAAGAAGGCTTACTTATCCTAAGTATATATGCACTCAAAATCAGAGCTTCCAGGTTTATAAAACAATTACTTCTAAACCTAGGAAGAGACTTAGAGAGCCACACAATAACAGTGAGGAACTTCAACACCCCACTGACAGCATTAGACAGATCACGAAGTCAGAAAACTAACAGAGTAATTCTGGACTTAAAAACTGAACATTTAATCAATAGGACCATATAAATATATAAATAATATTCCACCCAACAACCACAGAATATAAATTATTCTTATATGCACACGAAACATACTCTAAGAACAACCACATATTCATTCATAAAAAAGTCTCAATAAATTCAAAAATATTGAAATTATAACAAGCATGTTCTTCAACCACAGTGGAATTAAAATAGAAACCAACAACAAAAGGATTCTCAAAGCCACACAATTACATGGAAACTAAACAACTTGCTCCTGAATGACTTTTGGATACACAAAAAATAAGGCAGAAATTTAAACATTCTTTGAAATAAATGAAAATAGAGATACTACATACCAAAACCTCTAGGATGTATCTAAAGCAGTATTAAGAGGAGAGACTATAAAGTTAAAAACCTACATCAAGAAGATAGAAAGATCTCACATTAACAGTCTAATATCATATGTAAGGAACTAGAAAAGAAAGAATAATCCCAAAGCTAGCAGAAGAAAGGAAATAACTAAGAGTCAAACAAAACAAAATCAAGACTCAAAAGACCATACAAAGTATCTACAAAATAAAAAGTTAGTTATTTGAAAGGAAAAACCAGATTGATAGACCACTAGCTAGATTAACAAAGAAAAAGAGAGAGAAGATCCAAAGCAGTACAACCAGAAATGACAAAGAACAGATTACAAATGATCCCAGAGAAATTAAAAAGATCCTCAGAGACTATTACGAATATCTCTATGTGCACAAACTAGAAAATATAGAGAAAATGAAAATAATCGTGAAAACACATAGCCTCACATGATGGAATAGGAAAAAATTGAAACCCTAAACAGATTAAGAATGGTTATGAAATTGAATCAGTAATAAAAAATGTACCAAACAAAAAAGCTCTAGATTAGATGGATTAATAGGCAAATTCTACCAGCAAAAAGCTGGTATCAAGCCTACTGAAACTATTCCAAAAAATCAAGGAGGAAGGATTCCTCTCTGTAGTAGTCCATTTTCACACTGCTGATCAAGACATACCTGAGACTGGGTAATTTATAAAGAAAAAGAGGTTTAATGGACTCACAGTTCCATGTGGCTGGGGAGGCCTCACAACCATGGCAGAAGGCAAAAGCCATGTCTTACATGGCGGCAGTCGTGAGAGAGAATGAGAAACCAAGCAAATGGGGTTTCCCCTTATGAAACCATCAGATCTCATCAGACTTATTCACTGGCAAGAGAACAGTATGGGGGAAACCACCGCCATATTCAATTATCTTCCACTGGGTTCCTTCCACAACACATGGAGATTATGGGAGCTACAATTCAAGATGCAATTTGGGTGGGGACACAGCCAAAGCAATCACTCCCTAACCCATTCTATGAAACCAGTATCATCCTAATACCAAAATCAGTGAAAGACACACCAAAAAAAAAGAAAACTGCAGACCTATCTATAATCCTAATGAAATCATCCACAAAATACGAGCAAATTAAATCCAGCACCATATCAGAAAGTTATCTCACCGTGATCCAGTAGGCTTCATTCCTGGATGCGAAGTTGGCCCAACATACACAACACAATAAATATGATTCACAACATAAACATAAATAAAAAATAAAAAAAAAGATCAACTCAATAGATGCCAAAAAGCATTCAATAAATATTCAACGGCCCTTCATGATAAACAAAACAAAACAGCTCAACAAATTAGGCATTGAGGGAACATACCTCAAAATAATAAGAGTCATTGATGACAAATCCACAGTCAACATCATACTGACTGGGGAAAAGCTGTAAGCATTTCCCCTAACAACTGGAACACAATAAGAATATCCACTCTCACCACTCCTATTCAACATAGTACTGGAAGTCCTAGCCAGAGCAATCAGGCAAGAAAAATAAATAAAAGCCATCTAAGTAGGAAAAGAGAAACTCAAATTATCTCTCTTTGTTGATGATATGATTATTTACCTAGAAAGCACTAAAGGCCCCACCAAACGGCACCTAGACCTGACAAACAACTTTAGTAACATTTCAAGATACAAAATCAACATACAAAAATTGACTTTTCTGTACACCAATAACATACAGGCTGTGAGCCAAATCAAGAACATAATCCCATTTACAATAGCCACAAAAAAATAAAATACCTTATATAGCTAACCAAGGAGTTGAAAGATCTTTACAAGGAGAACTGCAAAATGTGGCTGACAGAAATCATAGATGACACCCCCCCCAAAAAAAAAACTGGAGAAACATTCCATGCTCATAGATTGGAAGAATCAATATCCTTAAAATGACCATACTGCCCAGAGCAATCTACAGTTTCCATGCTATTTCTATCAAATTACCTCGGTCATTTTTTCACAGACTTGAAAATAAAACTATTCTAAAATTCATATGGAACCAAAAAAAGAGCATGAATAGACAAAGTGATCCTAAACAAAAAGAACAGAGCCAGAGGCTTCACATTATCAAGTTTCAAACCATACTGTAAGGCTACAGTAACCAAAACAGCATGGCACTGATACAAAAATAGACACACAGAGCAATGGAACAGAATAGAGAATCCCAAAATAAAGTCACGTGTCTACAGGCATCTGATCTTTGACAAAATCAACCTAAAGAAAAGCAATAGAAAAAGGACCCCCTAGTCAATAAATAGTTCTGGGAAAACTGGCTAGCCATAGGCAGAAGACTGAACCTGAACCCTACAAATGCAGAAATTAACTCAAGATGGGATTAAAGACTTAAATGTAAGACCTCAAACTATGAAAATCCTAGAACAAAACCTAGGAAGTATGTGTATAGAAATTGGCCTTGGCAAAGAGTTTATGACTTAGTCCTCAAAAGCAGTTGCAAAAAACCATATCCAGTGCCCTTCATTCCTGCATGTCGATACATATTTCCCTCTGGTATTATTTTCCCTCTGCCTGATGGACTTTATCATTTCTTGCAATGCAGGTATGCTAATAATGAATATTTTCAGTTTTTGAATGTCTGCAAAAGTATTAATTTTGTCTTCATTTTAAAAGATGTATTTTTTTCTCAGCATATAATTCTAAGTTGGATTATGTTTGATGAAAAATACACTGTCATTTTCTGTATGAATTATATCATACTGCTTCATTGTATGCCTTGTCATTTTTGATTAGATATAATCTAATTTAAGATTTAATAGAGTGAAAACAGAGCTCCCATACAATGGGAGGGGACCCAAAAGAGTTTGCCCACTCCCAGCTTGAATGCCTGGGGTTTATATCCCAATCATTGTCCCTCCCCCGTGCTCTCAGATGATAGATGATTTGACTATTTCTTTACCTCCTGCTTTTAGCCTAATTGGTATTTCAGTGAGCCCTCTTTACTACCCAATTGGTTGGGTGTGAGCTGAGTTACAAGCCCCATGTTTAAAGGTGGGTGTGGTCACTTTCCCCACCTAGGCTTAGGAATTCTTAGTCAGCCTAGAAATCCAGCTAGTCCTGTCTCTCATTTTCACCAAACTGTTTATTGTTCTGGAAAATATTGTTAATTTTCATAAATACATTTTATGCTACTATGAAAAAAGTTTATTACTGTTATTATAAAGAAATTAATAAATATTTTTATTTAAATTCATCATTTTAATTTCTAATATGATAATTATCAACACATGGATTCCACATAAACAAAAACTCTTTGGAGTCTTAACAGTTTTTAAGAGTGTGAAGCCATCCTTAGATGAAAAAGTTTGAGAATCACCGGCTAATACCACCACTGAAAGATAACTAAGCTGTGACTCACAGAGTTGAAACAAATCACCCAAAGTAACAACAACCTGGCAGAGCTCAGACACAAAGCCAGGATTTCCCACTTGAAATGTTTTAGTAACACCGGTCTGACCCTCTCTCCTCTTCCTGAAAGTGAAGCCTTTCTCTATTTCCCCATTGTGTCTGCCCAACTATAGTCACTATACCCAAAGGCACGCTGTTTTTTGTTTGTATGCAAACTTATCTAATTTTAGTTATAAACAAGGGTCACAACTTGCCACAAGCCATGCTGCCCCACCCCTCTTCAACACAGATGACCTCTCCATCCTCACCTGATTTGGAACTCCTTTAAATAGAACTCATTCTCCTCCTAGAAGCTCATAACTGGACACAGACTTTGGATCTTTTCTCCATTTCCGGGGTGGTCCTCATTGAGCTCTTCTCTTGCATTACCATTTCAAATTTCTGTTTCTCCTTTTTAATTCTTTTGCATGATATTGTGTTTGCATAAATCGAGGATTTCTATAAATGAGCTCTGGAAAGCTTAGCCTGTTTCAAGGTTATTTAGAGAGCAGAAGGAATGTGTGTTCATGTGTGGGGGCGGGAATGATGCCACAACCCAGTCTGCTCACTCACCAGCAAAGAATGTGTACACTTTGGGAAGCAAGGACATCATTGCTGTTGATGCCAGTGGACAAACTTCATCCATTAGAGAAGTTTCTTTTGTCTTCAGTCGGTGCCTAGGGAAACAAGTGGAAAAGGACTAGAAAACAATTTCAAAGACATATTTTTTTTTTTCCAGATAGCAGCAAGATCACCTTCCTCTAAGATAAATAAAGGTTCATGCAAATATTGAGACTAATTGCTTAAAACCTGCAAACATCTGCAGAGAAAAACCATTTATCTAATTCATAAAATCACTGCTAAATTAGGAAAGACAGAGGGCATGTCTAATAGAGGTCTTCTCTACATTCCACTGTCCCAGGTACAATGCAATGTACCTACTACATTGAAGTCACTGCACACTTGGGCAATTTGGCCATCTCTGGCCTCAGACTTTGTTGCATGTGACTGGGGTGTTACCTCGGCATTTTGAGCAGTCATAGCTATTGGCCAAATGGAAGTGATCAATAGGTTCTCTCTGGTAAGTCCTACTCCCCACACAGGTAATGAATCTCACTCACCAATAATACACCAAACATTCTTGATTATTCTTTGTAAATTTTTCCCTTTCTGATTTTCTTTGAGGTTTTTTATTTGTTATCTTTTATGTGAACATTTGATTAGAGGTGAATTCCTTGTTAGGTTTGTGGGAGATAATGCCAGAAATGATAGAAACTTAAATCAGTCCTCTGTTCATCCCTTCCAGAGTCTTCAGGGTGGCTCAGAGACTAATTTCAGTAACTAAGTACCAACCTGGGGGACATTTTCACCGTCTGCTATTAATTAATTTGCTTTCCCAATGTTTAGATTCTTCCTGGAGAATAAATTTTTAGCCAAGTGGTGAAGAGGTTCTCATTATTTACTCAGGACCTTGAAGATTGGGTGCACCTTAGCTGAGCCTCCACACTATCACCAAGACATGAGTAGAGAAACTTTTCTCTAGGGACCACTTCTGCAGAGCACTGATGAATGGAATCAGGAAAAGAAAGGGAGGTTTGGGCTTCTGCACCTACCCTCTGCTAGAAAGGGCCATTTCTGTTTTCCACTGGACTTTTCAGAGATGAACATTGAACTAATAAACCAAAACAATGAAACTAAATGTTTAGAAATGTTTTTAACTGATTTTGCACTTCAAATTCATCCACTGAGCCACGGATTGAGCAGCAATCAACTTGTGACCATAACAAATTTCTAGGAAAACAATACATTTCTGCGCACTCTATATCCTAATGTAAAAACAGGTACCAGAAGAGGCACACATGAAAGCTGAATTACACAACACAGAGCTCCTTCTGCAGAAAAGGACAGAAGTGGGAACAACTGGTGCTTCGTTTTCAAATCCAATTCTTATTTATCATCACAGAATTACTGCACTATCCTGAAATGCAGAGTAACTCAAAGCCATGTTCAGAAACAGATTTGACAGACAAAGGTAACTTGCCTTTGTTTTAAACATTTAATAAATGCCTCTGAGACTAACAAACTTCCCAGGCGGTCTGTGAGGAACACATGAGCCATATTGCAGGCAACTCTAAGGCAGCCAGCACTGCTTGAGGACTTTCCAAACAGCAAAATGATGCTGATGGAAAATGTGACTCTCAGCACATTGGCATGTGGCTGCTGTGACTGTTATCCAAGGAGAGGAAATGAGACCAGAGTGGGGATGAGTTGGTTTCAGCAAACCTGCCTGGCCACACCTGTCAGATTGAATGACAAAACCTCTGAAATAAAATATTAATACCCATCTCCTGCAAAATAAGCTCACGTGACTTGAATGAATTCACTTTGAATTCTCTTTATCTCATACACGGATAAAAGCAGTTAAAAACAAAAAGCTTGATAATCCTGACAATAGGAAAAGGTAGCGTTTTTCTCCCTTCAAACAAATCACTTTTTCTTTATGCATTTTCCTTCAAAATAATTCTATGCTTTCTTCACAAAGAATTACACATGACTTGAGATTCCAGTGCATTATTTGGGGTGGGAAAAGCTGGCAACTGAAGCATAAAGCACCATGTTTTTGCAATTATCTCTCTTCTGCATCCCCCTCATGTGTTCGCTAGTGAAGGGACAGAGCTGATTTGTGGGGCTGGGTGTCTAAGGAAGAACGTAGTAGTGCTAATGGTGAAAATGTGTTGATTTTAAAAGGTAGTAAAGAGCGTCCACGATACAGTTCTGTAGGCTCACTTCTTATTTCTCACAAAAATACAGCTGTTTTGCTGTTGATTTTAATGCTACTTAAGTCTATAAAATATTTTATTCAGACTATAAATAGTTTTGCTCAAATTAGCTTTGGGGCTCAATTGCACTATGCTTCTGCCCTCAGAGGGCAACTTGGAAATAATGGTGAAAAGAATGTGACCTCCAAGATCATCTCATGGGAAAAATGGCATAGTCAAGGTGAGGTTTTCCTCTTTTTTTTCTCTTCTATTTTAATACATGAGAAAACAGATGGGGGTTTAAGAATACAAAATGTATCTTTGTTCTTCTTTGCTAAGCTTGAATAGAATTGGTTAAGAATTAAAGAATTCATCAACAAATGAAAATAGCATAGAACACATGTGTTGTTTTCTAATGAAAATCTCTTAAAAATTAATAAACACCAAATGTAGAGGTCTAGATAGAGTCATGCACTAGCACGAACACACACACATACTGAAGTGTGGAGGCACAGAAGTAGTTTTCTGGGGTGTGTGTGTGTTTACTCATTATTGCCTCAGAACTACAACAGATAATGGTTATGTCAGTCATATGTGTAGATGCCTACATTTAACATGTGAGTCTAGTCCTTGAGATACTGAAATATGGATAGGGAATACAATACCCTGTAGCCTTGTTTTTAAAGGGAGTTTGACCTTTTCCTTGGTGCTTTTGGGGCAGGAGTGAGGTTAACAAGAGCTGTTAGCTAACTTGTTAGCTTGTTGTTAGTCTTGGTCTTGGAAATAAGGCCTGATGGGGAGTTGGAATGGTGGAAGGTGTTGCCAGAAAGGTCTGAGAGCAAGGAAGTCAAAGAGGTGCACAGGAACCACAGAGAATGGTGAAAGCCAGAAGTTAGTCCTTGAGATGAAGGCAAGGAAATGAGTTTGAGAAACTGGTACAAATTATATATTATAAATGGGAAACTAGGCCAAGGATCAGAAACCAAAGAGACTGGATACAGATGAAAACTGTAGTATGATACAGATTAAAAATGGACTATGATTGTCATAGTTCGCTTTGGCTGCTATCATAAAATCATGAGACTGGGTAATTTATAAAGAATAGAAATTATTGTTTTGTGTTTCTGGAGTCAGGGAGGCCATGATCAAGGTGCTGACATTTGATATCTGGTGAGGGCCCTCTTGCAGCGTCCTCACTCACATGGCAAAAGACAGAGGGCAGGAAAATGGAACATTCTCCCCAAAGCCTCTTTTATAAGGCATTAATCCATTCATGAGGGTGGAGTCTTTATTATTTAATTACTTCCCCAAGGCCCTACCTCTAAATACCATCACAATGGGGATTAAGTTTGAACATAAATTTTGGAGGTGACATCATCATTTGAATCATGGCATTTCACCTCTGGCCCCCCAGAAATCCATAACCTTGTTACCTACAAAGTACATTCATTCCATTCAAATTGCCCCCAAAGTCTTAACTGTTTCCAGCATCAACTCAAATGTCTAAACTCTAGAATCTCATCTAAATCAGATGTGGGTGAGATTCAAGGTACTTTTCATCCTGAAGCAAATTACTCTCCAGTTGTGAGACTGTGAAATCAAACAATATGTGCTTCCAAAACGCAAGGATGGGATAGGCATAGGATAGACATTCCCATTCCAAAAGGGAGAAACATGAAAAAAGAAATGAGTAATAGCTCCCAAGTAAGTCCAAAATCCAACAAGGTACACAACATTAAACTTTGAAGCTTGAGAACAATCTTTATTGACTCCAGATTGCACCTTCCAGACACACTAGGGTGAAGTTTGGGTCTCCCAGACTTCAAGGACTCCACCTCCATGGTGTTACTGGGCACAGCCCATACTGCAGCTCTCATGTCCTGGTGTTGAGTGTCTGTGACTCTCCCCAGGGTGGGGAGTTGCATGATGGTTGCTTTACAGATCTAGCATCTCAGGAGTAGCCCTGCCCCATACAATTCCATGAGGCATTGCCCTTTTGGGAGTTTGCTGCAGTGTCCCTGCCCCTGTTGTTACAGGAAAGGGGTTCAGATTCAGACCCAGAGAGGGTTCTTTGATCTCACACAAGAAAGAATTCAGGGAGAGTCCATACAGTAAAGTGAAAGCTAGTTTATTAAGAAAGTAAAAGAATAAAAGAATGGCCACTCCATAGACAGAGCAGCCCCGACGGCTGCTAGTTGCCCATTTTTATAGTTATTTCTTGATGATATGCTAAACAAAGGGTGGGTTATTCATGCTTCCCCTTTTTAGACCATATAGAGTAACTTGCTGACATTGTCATGGCGTTTGTAAACTGTCATGGCACTGGTGGAAGTGTAGCAGTGAGGACGACCAGAGGTCACTGTCATAGCCATCTTGGTTTTGGTGAATTTTAGCCAGTTTCTTTACTGCAACCTGTATTATCAGCAAGGTCTTTATGACCTGTATCTTGTGCTGACCTCCTATCTCATTCTGGGACTTAGAATGCCTTAACCATTTGGGAATGCAGCCCAGGTCTCAGCCTCATTTTACTCAGCTCCAATTCAAGATGGAGTTGCTCTGGTTTACATGCCTCTGACATTTCCTCTCCCTTGTATAAGAGAACCCTTAATCCTAAGGGTTGCAGAGGGATGAAGATCCATCTTCTGTAACTTCTTCAGACTGAAAAGGGGCAATGATATTCCTGCCTAACTATTAGAGTCTCTTGTGTTCAGAGTAGAAAGGAGCTCAGTCAGAACATATCAGTATGGCAAGAGCCATTCATGACCCTTGAGTTCTGGTAAGAGGTGATATCTGGAAGATTAATAAGTGTTCAACTTAGGGAAACATTGAGTAAGCTTATCCTCATTCCTACACAAAGAGTACAACAGCAATATATTCCACAACAGTAAAGCAAAATAAGTAAAATTATCCCAAGTAAACTAAATAAGAAGGCTCTCCATGAACTATGTAACTGTTAGAACCAAGCTGATGTAGGGCCACTAGCTGATTTCAATGTGCCCAGAATTAGAATATTGATTCTAGATTTTCATATTACTAATCCCTCTTGTTTCTTCTGAATTGCAGCCAGAGATCACTGGTTCACAGGAATAAGCAGGGTTAGCCTAAGTTAAGAATACTCACAACTAGTTTCCAAATTCTGGAGAAATCAGGTAGACAGAAACAAATGTGCTCCAAATTTTGTTCACACGACTATACTTTACTCAATTGCTACAAGCTGTAAATAACCAAAAAGCAAAGTTTTCTTGACTCTGAAAAACAAAACAAAGGATCAGCAATGTTTTAAGCAAAAAGTTAAAATGATTACTTCAGACTTCTTTAGTTTAGTTTATGCAGTTAACTCCTGTGTGACAGTCATGAACATCTTATCTCTCCATGAGTCCTGAAAGTTTTATTTTCCTCTTTTCTGATGTCATAATCTCCAAAGTTACCAGAAAAATCTGCATTTAAGAACACCTGTTAAAGTTCTATAATTGATTATAAACCCCCTTCTGAGGAGGATTAAGGCAAGTTAACAATTGTTTGTGGATGACAAAACATCTTAGAACTGCCACAATTAAAGCCACAATTGACTAGGAAATTTTGGTTACATTTGTGGCATACAATAATTCAACACAAAAATTATAATCATTACTGATAATGTGCACTATGTCATGTCAGAATTATAAGAGTTTCCCATAATTTTGGAATATATACCAATAACACATTTATACAAATACAACCCAAAGAAAACTAAACATCATTTCACATTTTTTTTTGAGACAGAGTCTCACTCTGTTGCCCAGGCTGGAGTGCAGTGGCACAATCTTGGCTCACTGTAACCTCTGCCTCCTGGATTCAAGCGATTCTCCTGCCTCACCTCCTGAATAGCTGGGATTACAGGCGCTCCCCACCAAGCCCAGCTAATTTTTGTATTTTTTTTAGTAGAGAAGAGGTTTCACCATATTGGTCAGGCTGGTCTCGACCTCATGATCTCGTGATCCATCTGCCTCAGCCTCCCAAAGTGCTGGGATTACAGGCATGAGTCACTGCACCTGGCCATCATGTCACATTTGATAATGCTTTTTGTATCATTTTTTATACCAAATAAGCCAAATGTCACTGCTGCATTAGTGCATTATTGATGTCAAACCTAATTCTTAACAAAAACTTATAAATAAATATATCCAATTTTATGTTTGACCATAAGGTAAAATTCTCATAAACCTTTTATAACCCTTTACAAATTTCTGTTAGAGTAGATTGTAAGCAGGCTTTTGCTTTAAGAATAACCTGTTGTGCTTTTATTCCAATGTTCAGTTTACAAAAAAAAGGAATAATACCACTTTAACTTTAGCCAATATGTTCACATACATAATTTTTTTACAATTAATTTTTCATAAACCTTCCACAACTTGCTTAAATCTTCAGCTTCATTCTAACTAAAAACAATCCTTTAACCTTTTCATCTTAGGCAAGAAATCCACATTTCCATGCCTTCTTATAATCTTTTGCTGAAAACACATTTCACTTTCCTTACACACCTTACATGTAAAACTGGTTCTTCAGTAGTCTTAAATACATGTTACAATGTTAACTCTTAATGACTTTTACTTTGGGTTGAAAACCTTGGTAAGTTTAGGATTTTAATTATGTACCAGGTATGGTGCCTCCTAGGACACACTGGGCAGAAGTGCAGATAAGGATTGACTTTTTCCAGCATAGCTAGGAGGCATGGCTCTCCACACGTCCCCAGACTTATCTGGAATCCAATGCTTCAAAGTAGGTAAATCGAGAAATTTTCAAAAGCCAAAAAAGCAGGTTATAACCTTGAAGCATTTATATCTAACCTGCATAATTTAGACCAAATGTCTTTATTTCCAAAAGATTACTAAAGTTGTATAACAAAAAGGCATTACACTTTTTGCTTTTCTGACAAAATATTTAAGCTCTTATTATTTTTAAACCAATTAATTAAAGATAGTTTATATTACACACACATAATACATATAAATACATAGACAGACAGAAGATAAAGGATCATCCCCTAAGCAGGGAATTGAACCCTGAACCCAGGCAGCCATTGTGAGAGTGAAGACAAAGAGAAAGTACTGCCACGCAGTTACAAGGTCAAACTCTCAAGGACATGAGTGACCAGAGGGAAACCTCATCCAGTTTACACACACACACATGCACACACACACACACACACACACACACACAAAGAGAGAGAGAGAGCAGAAGTTTGACTGGTAAGAAATTCTTACCCTTTTGCCAGCATGCCAGGCTTCTGGGTTCCCTTTCCCTGAGTGGCCCTAGTGACCCAGCTGGCTGTACCACAGCCCTGGGGGCCAAGCCAAAACACAAAGGAAAATTATCTCTTTCCATTCCAGCCACAGTGAAATATGTGTGACAACACATAGACATTAGCCACTCTGCTTAGCACCCAATATCAAACTGGCAAGGCTCAAACCTGCCCCCGTCATCATTAATCCAACCTCCAACCAGGGGTTTCAACATGTGGTCTCTTGGCAAGACAGTCACCCTGAGTAATAGAAAAGACAAAAAAAGGGAAAGGAGAGAGAGAAAAGTATTGCCTGTGGCAGGGTGGAGAAGGCAAAATGTTCAGGGAGGCCAGAGAAAGATCCACCCATTGCAGTGACACTGAAAAGTTCAGGCAGCTGCTGTTGAGAAGGGTTTTTTTCCAGCAGTCCCATCAACTCTCAAGTTTCTCCCTTTTGAGGAAGAAAAAGCTCCCCATGTCCCATAATCCTGTACATGCCTAATCCTGTCACCCACAACTATCAGCAAGAGTGCAAGGGATTATTCAAAAGAGAATAGCAGTTAACATCCCATAGTGCCAAACCCTTTCTTAGCCAAGAGAGACTTTACTAGGAGGGACTTTACTGAGAGGGGCCTTTAACCCCCTTAATCTTAGGAAAGGACTCTAACCTTCCTAAGTTGAGTCTCTAACCCAAGGTCGGTCAAGAGTCATTACCTTTTATTGAGAGGAGCCTTTAACCCTCTCTGTCTTAGGAGAGACTCTAACTCCCCTAAGTTGGGCCTCTAACCCAATCCCATTCTTTACCCTGGTATATGCACTCCACTTACCCAAAGTTAGTCAACTGGTGTGCACAGATGATCTTCTTTTATGTTGAGGGTCTCTTCAGTATCGTCCTTTCCATGGGTCGCCAGAAAGGTGTTACTAGACCCCACCACTTATCCAAAGTTAGCCTTTTGGTCTGGGTTTCTGTGTGATAGTCCCTTCAGTGGTTGTCCGAAAGATGTTACAGAAAATGGGTCTTTATCCAGAACCCCAAGAAAGGGTTCTTGCATCTCATACAAGAAAGAATTAAGGGAGAGTTCATACAGTAAAGTGAAAGCAAATTTATTAAGAAAGTAAAGGAATAGGGGGCGGAGCAAGATGGCCGAATAGGAACAGCTCCAGTCTCTAACTCCCAGCGCGAAGGACACAGAAGACCGGTGATTTCTGCATTTTCAACTGAGGTACTGGGGTCATCTCACTAGTGAGTGCCGGACAATCGGTGCTGGTCAGCTGTTGCAGCCCAACCAGCGAGAGCTGAAGCAGGGCG
>NW_012118487.1:33753495-33767889 GCF_000951035.1 Colobus angolensis palliatus
AATTAAAAAAAAAAAAAAAAGAAAGAAAGTAAAGGAATAAAGGAATGGCTACTCCATGGACAGTGCAGCCCCAGGGGCTGCTGGTAGCCCATTTTCATGGTTATTTCTGATGATATGCTAAGCAAAGGGTGGATTATTCATGCCTTCCCTTTTTAGACCATATAGAGTAACTTCCTGATGTTGCCATGGAATTTGTAAACTGTCATGGTGCTGGTGGGAGTGTAGCAGTGAGGATGACCAGAGTTCACTCTCTTCATCATCTTGGTTTTGGTGGGTTTTAGCCAGCTTCTTTACTGCCACCTGTTTTATCAGAGAGGTCTTTATCACCTGTATCTCTTGTGCCGACTTCCTATCTCATTCTGTGACTTAAGAATGTCTTAACCATCTAGGAATGCAGCCTCATTTTATCCAGCTCCTATTCAAGATGGAATTGCTCAGGTTCACATGCCTCTGATCCTGTGGCAATTCTCTGCAGGGCCTGCAACTCTCTGAAGCATCCTATGAAATCCAGGTAGAGGTAGCCATGCCAGCACAGCTTATGCACTCTGAGCACCTGCAGAGTTAGCACCATGTGGACACTGCCTAGGTTTGCAGATTGCCCTCCTGGGTGATGACAGCCTGTGCTGCACCTCAGCTCACTGGAGCCCCAGCCGTGGGGTGAGAGGGTTGGGGGAGTGGACAGAGGAGTGCTGCACTGGAATGCAGGAAGAAGAAACATGAGGAAGCCCTGGGTTTCTTCCTCTCTTGAAAGGGGTCCTGTCTTTAAAGTCCTAGTGCTGTGGGCCTGTGATGAGAGTGGCAACATTGATTATCCCTGAAATGCCTTTGGGGTCATTCTCAAATTTTCTTAATGAATAGCATCTGGCTTCCTTCTATCCACACTAATCTCTTCATCAAAAGGTCACTTGGCCACACCCTTGGTTTTCTCTTCTAAACACCGTTTTTATTCTTTACATGGCCAAGCTGGGAATTTTCCAGAATGTTTATGTTCACTTTTCCTTTTGATTATAAATTCCATCTTGAACTTGTTTTTCTCTTCTCACATTTTACTAGAAGCAGTTAAGAGAAGTCACGCAGTGCCCTGAACACTCAGTTTAGAGATTACTTCTGTCAGATATCCTAGTTCATAGCTCTCAAATTCTGCATTCATAAAGCAGTAGGACATGGACACAATTTAACCAAGTTCTTCATCACTTTGTAACAAGGATGGCCTTCCCTCCAGCTTTCAATAATATGGTCCTCACTTTTGTCTAAGACTTCACCAGAATTGCTTTCACTGTCTACATTTCTACTAACATTTCGGTTCACATCTTAGATAATCTCCAAGATTTAGGCTCTCTCAATAGCTCTCTTCTTCTGAGGCCTCACCAGAATTGCCCTTAATGTTCTATTAGTGGTAATATAGGATATTTTCTGGTATTTACTTCAAAACCATTCTAGCCTCTACCCATTACCGAGTTCCAAAACTGCTTCTGCATTTTTAGGTATTTGTTAAAGCAACACCCCACTTCTTTGGTACCAATTTCTGTCTTGGTTCATTTGTGCTACTACGTCAAAATACTTGAAACTAGGTAATTTATAAAGAGCAATTTGTTTCTCACAGTTCTGGAGGCTCAGAAGTTCAAGATCAAGGTGTCAGCATTTGATGTACATTAAGGGCCTTCTTGTTGCATCCTCACATGGCAGAAGGCAGAGGGCCAGGAAGCAGCACATTCTCTCTGAAACCTCTTCTATAAGGGCATTAATCCATGCATGAGGCAAGAGCCCTCACAACTTAGTCACTTCCCAAAAGGCCCTGATATGGCTTGGCTCTGTGTCCTCACCCAAATCTTATGTTGAATTGTAATCCTTAATGTTGAGGGAGGGACCTGGTAGAGGCGACTGGATCATGGGGGCAGATATCCTCCTTGCTGTTACCATGATAGTGAGTGAGTTCTCATGAGATCTGGTTATTTGAAAGTGTATAGCAGCTCTTCCTCCTCCTCCTTCCTCCTTTCTTCTTTCTTCTTCTTTCTTCTTCCTCCTTCTCCTCCTCCTCCTCTTCTTCTTCTTCTTTTTCCTCTTCCTCCTCTCCTCCTCCTCTTCTTCCTCCTCCTCCTCCTCCTCCTCCTTCTTCTTCTTCTTCTTCTTTTCTCTCTCTCTCTCTCTCTCTCTCTCTCTCTCTCCTGTTGCCATGTGAAGATGTGCTTCTTTCCCCTCCGCCCTTCCACTATGATTATAAGTTTCCTAAGGCTTCCCAGTCATGCCTCCTGTACAGCCTGTGGAACTGTGAGTCAGTTAAATCTCTTTTCTTTATAAATTACTCAGTCTCAGCTAGTTCTTCATAGCAGTGTAATAATAGACTAATACAGTCCCTAAATCCTGCCACAATCAGAGTTAAGTTTCAATATAAGTTTTGGAGGGGACACCATTTTTCAAACCATAGCAGTGATGCAAAACCATCAGGATATAGATGATCATGAGGCAGAAAGGCAGTAAGATGGGAACAGTTATATAAGATTGTGATGCTGGATGAGCACTGAAAGTCTCAGAATGCCTCATGCTGCTAATAAAACATACCTGAGACTGTGTAATTTATAAAGGAAAGAGGTTTAATTGACTCAGTACAGCATGGGTAGGAAGGCCTTGGGAAATTTACAGTCATGGCAGAAGGGATTTTAACAGACAAAGGAATTGCAAGACTCTGTTTGCTCTGAGGGTCTAGCCTTGGGTTGTCTCCTTATCCTGCGGTTGGGGGTGGGGTGGGAACTCCAGAAATAAAGACAAGGCCTGACCCACTTAACAAGCCTTTACTGTGTGTGAATTTATGTTTATTTTGTTTTGAATGGTAGTTTATTTAGCTTCTGTAATTTTTTTAAACCTCAAAGAGAAAAATGGTGATAAAACATTTACCTAAATAGGTGTTACTATCTTAAATTTTTATTCTTTCCTTATGCCAAACTCAATACATCAATGCATTCTAAAAACAAACATAGGAAAACCCAAATTGGACACTAAAAGCACTTAAAAGCAATGTAGGTCATCCCTGAAGATGCCTTGCAGAGAGAAGAAAGAGATTGTGTTGTGCATCTTTGGAAAGCAAAGTTCCCTAATAATCCTCCCTGAACCAGTCTTTCTCTCCAGGAATTCCACTCCTTGAGGCAGTGCCCACTGCCTTCCACCATCTCCACCTGCTTCTCCTATCTCCTCACCCTCCTCGCCCTCTTTGGCTTCGTTCCTCTTACCTCTCATCTTGGATTTTGCTGTTAGCCTTCTCTCCTGTAACACAATTTGGCTTTCTCAGCTCTTTCCACTCTCTCTACCTATTACCTCTTTCCTTAGCAGAACAAACTTCAGGTATCTAACTTGAAAAATGTCCCTTCTCTTTAGAAGACATAAGAAAGGAAAGATTTAAAATACTTAAATTTTACTTTTCTCTGTCACATAAGGAATGCAAATCATTGCTCTGACTTCCTAGCTCCAATATGATATAAATTTGAGTCAAACATCCCATTTAGATGTGGAAGTGGAAAAAAGACTGGATACAGCCAATAGTCCTTGGTTGCTGTCCCAGCCCAGCCCCTAAACTGATTGATGTGTACCTCATTAAGACTAGACCTTTTTTGAGCTCTGTGCAGCATGACGATGTGGGTCTGGACAATGGGAGCTTCAGTGGTAGCCACCACTTGTGCAGTGCATCACAGATTATAAAGCACATAAATCATCTCATTACATTTTTACATAGTCTGTGAAGCACTGGGCCCCCCATTTGACAATGATAATCGAGGGATTGGGTAATTTGTCCAAGGTCACACAGAGAGTGGCCAAGGCTGTATCAAACCACATATTCCTTTTATTTTATTTTATTTTTTGAGACAGGGTTTCTCACTGTCACCCAGGCTGGCGTGCAGTGGCATACCCATAGGATCAAAGCTCTCTGCAATCTCAAGCTGCGGGACTTCAGCAATCTTCCTCCCTCAGCCTCCTGAATAGCTGGGTCTACAGGCATGTGCCACTGTGCCTGGCTAATATATATATATATATTTTTTGTAGAGATGAGGTTTAACTGTGTTACCCTGGCTGGTCTCAAACTTTTGTACTCAAGTGATGCTCTCACCTTGGCCTCCCAGAGCACTGAAATTACAGGTATAAACCATCATGCCTGGCCAAACATAGATTTTGACATAGAAGCATGACATTTTTGTGTATGAAATTTGATGATGCAAATACCCTCAAAGACCCTTTTATTTATCCACCAAAACACACAGTCAAATACATTTCTCATCAGTAAAACCCAAAAGCTTCAGGGACAATAGATATTTCTGTTGTATTTTAACTCTTTATAAAAATTCATTCCCACCTATTAATTGTTATTAGCATAGGACTCAATATTTCTTCCACTTTAATTTTCTTATATTTTGTATGAACTGATTATATTAGTCTGTCATCACACTGCTAATAAAAGCATACCTGAACTGGATAATTTATAAGGGAAAGAGGTTTAATTGACTCAATACAGCATGGCTAGGGAGGCCTTAGGAAATTTACAATCATGGCAGAAGGGGAAGCAAACATGTCCTTCTTCACATGGTAGCAGGAAGGAGAAGTGCAGAGCAAAGGGTGGAAGGGAAGGCCTCTTATAAAACCATCAGATCTTGTAAGAGCTCACTCACTATCATAAGAACATCATGGAAGTAACCACCCCCATGAAAAAATTACCTCCCACTGGGTTCCTCCCATGACACATGGGGATTATGGGAACTACAGTTCGAGATGCAATTTGAGTGGGGACACAGGCAGACCATACATATCACTGATATTGTACAGAAGGCACTGCTGTCAGAGAGTTAATGTGCTGGTTCCAGAGTTTTCAAAATGTGCTTACATAAGCATCACTGGGGGGCTCATTAGAATGCAAATTACCAGACCCCTATTTGAGACATTCAGGTGTCTGGAGTTGGAGCCCAGGTGACTGATGCAATGGCCCATGGCCCACATATTTTTAAATGCAGCTCTTGTTCATACCCCATATAGCCACAGCAACTGAGTTTTCTTATAATAGTCATAACAGATCATTTATTTAATGAAGTGCCTTGAGGTTGAAGAGAGAGATAAAATCCACATCACAACCTCTCTGATATTGGCCCTGTGATGGCATTGGAAATCAGGTGTTTCATTTAAAACATTTTTCCCTCCTCGGAGATCATTTTCCTTTAAAGAAAACATTAAGCTTTCATGTTACTGTGAAATAGTTTATGCAGTGTAAAAAATTACTTTGGAGTTCAGGGAATTTCCCAGACAGATCTGAAAGTGGGGGAACCCAATGAAGAACAAAGGAGGCATGGAAAAGTAAAAAGAAATACCAGCCAGGGTAAGGTTTGCAACAGGGGCCTCAGTGTGGGCTCATGTTCACATGGGAAGTTTTAAAAAAAAATATGAATGCCCTGGTCCCACCCTCAAAGATTCTGCTGTAATTGGTCTGGGTGCAGCCTAAGCATCAGGATTCATAAAACTTTCCAGACGATTCCAGGGCAGCCAAGGTTGAGAACCACTGCTTTACAGTTTTTTTTTCCCCTGCTAACTCTGCTTAGCAAAAAGATGTGAGGTTTGTATCAGGATGAAAACTGCCATTGTAAAACGGAGCATCCAGTGAGCCCAAATGGGACTACAAAACCTTATTTTCCATGTTGCTACACTCCTGGGGACATTGGAGATGTTGATCTGATCAAATGCAAAGTTTTTAATAAAATAACTTTTTTTCTTGCACTTTGGTTTTGATGGCATCGATGAAAATTCAATAGATCTAGATAATAGTGAAATGGTTGCAAGCCCTTTGGTGTTTAATATGCATGTAAAAGTTTATGGTTTATTGAAATGTGAACTACCAAGGGTCTCCTACCCCACAAATGGAGTCTTTAACCGCGTGCGGGCCAGCTGCTTATAGTGGGCAGTTGTCTTTTCTCTTTGTGTTGTGCGAATTGGGTTTGTGAGTTTTCATGATTTCCACATATGTAAAATCTCAGCCATAATGCTGCATTTCCATTAAGTTAGTGGATTACAGTTGTGTGTTCTGGCATGACTTCCAGCAATAGTCCGCACACTGTTGAAGTCTTGCTGTTTGACGCTGACCTATAAAACGTGTTATAATGATCTAAAATAAGGGAAAGGAAGGAAAAATAAAACCAGCCACAAAGGCATTTCAAAATGAGGTAAGATTTGGAATGACTTTGGCACGTGTGGTGTTCTATAAAGTCAAGTCCAAGAAGCAGCCTTACTTTTATTTTTAAGATACTTGCAAATAAAGCAGAAATATTGATAAGATAAAAGACTGGAGATTGTGAGTTCACAGCAAAAGAAATCTTACGCAGAAAGAACCAGGAGGCCATTTCCTTAGTGTTTACCTTGTACACACTACAGCCAGATGCAGACAGTCACAGAAATCTCTAGGCTGTGTCTTCACCATGATCATGTAGTTATATAAAGACATATAAGACAGCAGTCAGGACACAATACAACAAAATGCCTCATTGGTACATGCTTGGTAACCAGTTGAATGGCTAAAAATGGTATCATCAACATTCTTCCAAAGAACAAACTTACACATGCAAATTCAAAAATAAAATGTCCCAACCACCACCTCCTACCAAACCAGATTCCAGGGCCACCAGCAGAGAATATGTCTATTTCAAGTCCAACAAACATCTTCCAGATGTGTATATGCCACAGATTGCCTTTTCAATGAGAAGATGTATAGAGCCATCATTAAGAGCTCAGCTTTAGAGTCAGGTAAAGATGATTTTGACTCCTTTCTCTGTTATTTACTAACTGTGTGACTACATTAGGTACTTATCCTCTTGAAGAATCAGTTTGTTAATTAGAAAGTCAGGATAATAATATCTACTACTTCATAAGATTGTTGTGAAGTCCAAGTGAAATCATGAAGAGCCTAGTCAGTTGCACAGGACAGATTAGCTGCCCTATCTCAGCAGCTGCAATGGCCACATTCTCATGGTGTTACCTTAGAGCTACCATCCAGTGGATGTTGAATATAGGGGAAAAAGAAAAGCAAAAATCTTTCCAATTTCTTTGCTTTATAGATGTGTTTTCCTTTTTATATCATTATCTTTGTTGTCAGCATTCACTTTGGGGTTTATTTGATGTTTTTTTACCCAAAATTTTTGTTTTGGGTAGTAAATTTTCTGACACTGGGTCATTTTCTGCATTTTACTAGTTACCTAGTAAACTAGAAAACTAATACTAATTTCTCAACAAGAGAAATGCTAAGTATAATAACACAGAGAGACAGAGAGAAAGAGGGAGAGAGAGAGAGAGAGAATGTTCTGGGTTAAATTTTAGTAAAGTTAAATCCTTGTAATTTCACAGCTCCCAAAACTAGGCTAGAAACTGATACTGGGATGGTGGGGGGTGGGGCAGCTATGTCTTTTCTGCTCTCGACCTCCTTGCATTTAACATGTGGTCAATAAATATTTACGGAAGTAAATGAATGAATTCACTGTGCTCTGTTCTGTCCTTACAAATATTTGGGTGAACTGACAATCTTGCTCTGAATAGTTACATTCCTAAGGAAGTCATTAATAGTTATCCCAAAAATGCTGGCTTCAAGGGCATCTGAAATATTCAGCACTTTCAAAATAGTCTACCTGTGCATAATACCATTGCCAATGTGTTGACTGCAAACTTTATTATAAATAGAGTGGACAGTTATGAGCACTTTTTGGCTACTAATCATTTGGGGCACCTTCATATATTGGGGAAATCTTCTACTATGTGAGTCATAATTGGAGGTGGAATGCCACTTCTCAGAATCCTTGAATATCCTTGTTCTCCCAGACCCCTAGCAACTGGTAGGGACCTAAACTCAGCTCCACAGAAAATCACCATGGGGTCCTAGGGTCTGGACTAAGTGTGATACAAGGAGAAGAGACAGTTGACAACATCCTCCTGAATTAGGGGAAGTACTGACCTCTGATGTCCAGTTTCTAGAGAGACATCAGAGTCAGTCACACAGCCAGGTGTTCGTCTTCAGTGCTGTGACTCCCTGTGCGCTTTGACTAAATTCTCACCTGGTAGACTCCTTATGTCCTTACCTGTTTTCTGCCTGTGTTTTAGTTCATTCTCACACTGCTATAAAGAAATATCTGAGACTGGGTAATTTATAAAGAAAAGAGGTTTAATTGACTGACCATTCTGCAGGCTATACAGGAAGTATGACTGGGGAGGCCTCAGGAAACAATCACGGCAGAAGGCAAAAAGGAAGGAGGTACCTCTTTCACGGCCAAAGCAGAAGGAAGAGAGAGAGGGAAGAGAGAGAAATGCCACACATTTTTAGACAACCAGATCTCGTGAAAACTCACTATCACAAGAACTGCAAGGGGGAAGTCCACTCCCATGATCCAGTCACCTCCAACCATGCCCCTCCTCCAACACTGGGGATTACAATTCAACATGAGATTTGGGTGGGGACACAAATCCAAGCCGTATCACCTGATGTTCCAGACTTTTGGTTAAGTCTTTAACCTACAATAAAGTCCTTACACAAAGTTGGTTTATATTGTTTTCAACCAAAATCCTTGGCAACTACCATGAGGGTGGATGGGGTTTCATGAAAGATGAATAATGGCATTTGACCCTTTTAAAGCAGCCAGTCTTCTAAAATCAATCAGTTATTATCCTCATTTAATAACACTAGTCAGGGTCCTTGTTCGTTTTTATATCCTACAATCCACCCAATCCCTAGCATGGAATGGGTGCTCAATATTTCTGTTGAATAAATGAAGAAAATGTAATAATTAAGACTAAGAACTCACTAAATGAGCTTGACCCCAGATTGGACATGCAAAAGATAGGTGGGCTGTAAGAGAGCTGAGTAGGCAATTTTCAGGCTGCAGCAACTGCAAAGGCATGTAAGTTTGTGGCTTATGTCCCCATGAAACTTACAATCTAGCTAAGAAGAGGAGACTGACATCCAAGAAATGATTTACAAAAAATAAAAGACAGAATTGCATATAAATAAGGGGTAAGTGGGGAAAAGTGATGGAAGAATGTACGTATTGTATAGGTTTGACATTCCTCCTTTAGTGTTTGTCAAATTATCCCTCATTTGCCACGGATAAAGATGTGGGCAGGAAATGATCCGGAACAGAATACCGATGTTCTCCTTGTATTAGTTTTAAGTGATGTCAGCTGAAGCATTCATTCTCTGGGATCTGTGTACTGACAGAGCCATAATACCAGGTTTGTCAGGCAAAATTGAGGTTTCGTTCATAAAAGATTATTGTGCTGTCTAACTAGAGAGGATGAGGAACTAGAAATCTTGTTCAATAACATCCCTGATCCCAGTTAACCTCTGTGGAAACCACTGAGTCCCACCAAGAATACCGTTGTTCCTATGTGTACCAGCCAGGCAAACTAGGATAATTTAAGGAGGATTTCATGCAGTGACTGTTTTCAAATGTTATGGGAAAATCAGAAGCATTATAAAATACCCTGGGGCTGTTACCTTCTCAAGGGGAGAAGTGGATGAAATGACTACCAAGAACAAGATGGAGAAAATCAGGTAGAGATGGTTGCCTAGGAGGAACTGTGACCTTGAATCAAGGGAGTCAGCCTTCCTGCTGACTGAAAATCCTGCTGAAAGGGAGCTTGGAAGATGAACACCTTGACCTGATCTCCTCACTAATTCACTGAATAAACCTAACCAGAAGCCAGAGGGCAAGAAAGTCTGTTGGCATTCACTGAGATCAGCCTCCAGAGGCAGAGAGCAGGGTGGAAGAGGGTGAACAATTAATTTGGAAGGGAAAAAGAACATTTATCTAACATATTATAAAACATAGTTTTCAAAGTAATATACCCCTTACCTAATTTGGGGGATACATGAAGATTTCCCTAGGGGTATGTGGCAAGAACAGCTTTAAGTTATCAAGTTGCAGATCCTCCAGCTGCATTTGTATTCTTTCTTAATATTAATCTGCCTGAGAATACGCCTTTGGTTGTGGCCACTTCTTTCCTACTACCCTTTTAAAAATGCCCTTATTCACCTTTAAAAAAAGAAGAAGAAAGAAAGGAAGGAAGGAAGGAAGGAAGGAAGGAAGGAAGGAAGGAAGGAAGGAAGGAAGGAGAGAGTCGGGCAGTCGGGCACAGTGGTTCACACCTGTAATCCCAGCACTTTGGGAGGCCGAGGTGGGTGGGTTATCTGAGGTCCGGGCAACATGGTGAAACCCCATCTCTACTAGAAATATAAAATTAGCTGGGTGTGGTGGTATATGCCTGTAATCCCAGCTACTAGGGAGGCTGAGGCAGGAGAATCGCTTGAGCCCGGGAAGTGGAGGTTGCAGTGAGCCGAGATTGCACCATTGCACTCCAGCCTGGACAACAGAGTGAGACTCCATCTCAAAAAAAAAAAGAAAGAAAGAAAAGAAAAGACGTATCTTACCTATCTGGAACAAAAGGCATACCTCTTATCCATACTTATGTATTACCTTCACCTATGAAAACTTTTAAAGTGACAAAGGTACAATTTGAAAGAGAGTCTGTGAACTATCTTCTATGAAAATGCATAACGTATTTCATTTATGGTGATTGTTTACCAACACATTTGCAATGGTTACTCAAACCAGAAGAACAGTTTTTAGCAGTTACAGCAGTGATTCCCTGTACATTATAACTACTTGAAGAGATTTAAAGACATCTCAGTGCCAAGGCTGCACCCCAGATCAATGAAGTTAAAATCTCTAGGATTAGGACAAAAATTACATCAGCAATTTTGAAATGTCCCTAGGTAATGCAAATATGTAACATTGAGAAATACAGAATTAGAGACTTAACGAATTAGAGTCTATTGGTAATAGGATATTAAATGTTTTAAAAATTGTATGCTTCCATTTTGTTTCAGAAAACTATTATAGGCTGATGCAAAGACATTTTAGTAAAAAGTTACACAACATTAGGATCCTAAATTACATAGGATTCCTATGGAGGAAGCAGAATAAAATATGGACATAAACCAGTTCAAAAAACAAAAGGAACAATGTAAAATTTTCAGCATTGTAGAGCTTTTTTTTTAAAAAAAAAAAAAAGGATAATGGTGTTTATCAAATCATTGTCACATTGTGCTAAGATAGAGTAGCTTCCAGCAGAACATGTTTCTGATGAAGCAACTAAAAAAGCTAAATAAAATATAAACAAAAATTCTCTTAGAGGTATCAAAGATATACTAAAGCAACCTCGACTTCATGGGCCATGATCTCAGAGCAAAGGAAGAATGAGCTAACATTCACTGAAACAGATTTTCCCGTGAGCCATTTGTTGATTCTAGTTCTGGACAGGAGGCTAAAAACCAAAGGAGAGCAACATGGAGGGGAGGCAGAGAAGCCAGCAGAGTTTTAAGCAATCTGATGGGCTGTGGGGACAAAAATAATACTCACGGGAGTGAAGACGTCTAGGGCTTAAGGGGCCAAGATCTAGGAGGAAGAAAATACAAACAAATATGCCCAATACTTAGTGTTTTTTTCCCTCAGAAGAATTTGTCAGAGTAGAATTCTATATAACTACAGAAAAAGTTTTTGAAAAGCAGAGTGGTATGTTAGAAGTCTCAGAGAACTGAAAGGAAAGACATTTAGAAATCTCCAAAGAAGCGAACGTTTGTAAGCATCCCAAATTCTCGATGTGGCTGCTATATGCTATACACTCCAAGGCAAAGATAAAAAGAATTGACTACGCCTCACAAAACTGAAATTCAGCCTTAAGTCAGTTCAGTCACTGATTGGATTGAAATAGTCTATGTCAGCCTGGCTGCCTATCAAAAAATAAAAATGATCCCCCTCCAGAAGAAGGCAACACCATCTAGAGCCTCTGTACTTCCTCTTACACAGAGCCTTCCATTCACTCAAAAATTGCTAAGCAGGCTGGCAAAGCTATGGAGACAATAAATAGATCAGATGCTGATTGTCAGAGGTAAGGAAGGAGGGAGGAACAAATAATGGAGCACAGAGGATTTTTATAATAGTGAGACTATTTTGTCTAATAGTATAGAGGTGGGTACAAGTCATTATACATATGTCAAATCCACAGAATAAACAACAACAAGAATGAACTCTAATGGAAACCATGGACTTTGGGTGAAAAGGATATGTCAATGTAGATTCAACGATTGTAACAAATGTACAACTCTGGGGTAAATGTTAATAGTGGGGGACACTGTGCATATGTGTGTGTGGGCAAGGGGAAGATGGTAACTCACTGTTCTTTCTTTTCAATTTTTCTGTGACCCTAAAAGTTCTCTAAAAAGTAGTTTATTTTAAAAGATTGGCAAGCATATCAAGAAATGAAACCAAAAAGCAAATAAAAGAATTATAGATGGCCCATTTATTGAAGTATTAGAAACAGACTTTAAAATGTATGTGATGGACATGTTCAAGAAAATAGTTATTAAAGTGGAGAATTTCAGCTGGAAACTAAAATATACTTTGAAACATCAAATGGAAATTATGAAAATGAAACATTTAATATTTTAAATAAGGAACTCAAGAGAAGATTTTGACAGCAGATTGGACATGCAAAAAAATTAGTGAACTAAAAGGCAGAATAATAGTTATTCTAGAGAGAAAGAGAAAAAAAAAGAGATATCTGGGGCATAATGAAATTGGTCTACGGATGTAAACACACCTCCAGGATGAAAATCCTTCCTCCAGAATGAAAAGTGCTACAAACTAAACTAGAGTTAATACAAAGAAAATTACATCTAGGCATATTAGAGGAAAAAAACTGTTAAAACCAAAGAAAAAAGATAAAAATTTAAAAGCAAGCCAAAGAAAAAAGGCATTATCTTCAAATGAGCTACAATAAGATGGACAGCTGACCTGTCTACAGAGGGCAACAGAACAACACCTTTAGAGTATGGAAAGAAAACAACTGTCATCACAGAAATCTATACCTAGTAATAATATCTGTCACACAAAAAAAAGGCAAAAGGAGGATTTTTTTTAGCCATTCAAAAGTAGAAAATACATCACTAGCAGATGTGTAATGAAAGAAATGCTGAGAATTTTTAAAGCAAAAGGAAAAATAATATAATATCCCCACCTCCCCAACCAAAGCAAAAAAATGGAATGTAAGAAGGAATCAAAACTAATACAGACTGATAAATACAAAAGAATATTGACTATATAGAACAATAATAATAATGAGTTGTGGTGTCAAAAATATATGAAGAGTTAAAATCCCTGGGAAAGTAACATGAAAGGCAGGAGGAAAGTAAATAGAGTTAAAGTGCTCCAAGATCCTATCTGGGAATGGATAAATATACTAATTTATATTAAGACTATAAAGAATTCAAGATATATGTGATAATCTCTAGGATAACCAAAGAACAATATAAATGTAAAATCATCAATATAACAAATCTATGAAATGGAACAATAAAAATTAATACAACAAAAGGCATTCACATTCCTTTCAAGTACATATAAAATATCTACCCAGATCAACTATATTTGACAGTAAAATAAACCTCAATGCATTTAAAAGGATTAAAATCATTCAGAATATATTATCTGAAATTAAGCTAGACATTAATAACTTAAAGTAATTATCCAAATACTAAGATTTTCTTTTTGTAAATTAAGCATCCAATTCTAAATAATCCAAACAAGAAAACCATAATGAAATCAGAAAATATTTTGAAATTAATGATAAAAATATGGCATTTTTTTAAACTGAATAAATATTTAAAAATTATGTATATGAAGTTGTGGGATACATATAACAATGCTAAGAGAAAAATTATATCTTTAAATGCATATATTAGAAAAGAAAAAAGAATGAAAGTCTATGATGTAATTATTATGTAAGGTTAGAGAAAGGACAAATTAAACCCACAAAATTTAGTAGGAAGGCAAAAAATAATTTTTTAAAGTAGAAATTAATACTATTGACAGTAAATATATAATAGAGTCAACAAAAGTAGTTATTTTTATAAGACTAATAAAATTAATAAACTTCTGACAAGAACAACCAAGAAAAAAAAAGGCTGAGTGCGGTGGCTCACGCCTGTAATCCCAGCATTTTCAGAGGTCGAGGCTGGTGGATCATTTGAGGTCAGGAATTAGAGACTAGCCTGACCAACATGTTGAAAGTCCGTCTCTACTAAAAATACAAGAAAATTAGCCAGGCGTGGTGGTGTACGCCTGTAATCCCAGCTACTGGAGAGGCTGAGGCAAGAGAATTGCTTGAACCCGGGAGGCAGAGGTTGCAGTGAGCCGAGATCAGGCCACCACACTCCAGCCTGGGCCACAGAGCGAGACTCTGAGAAACAAGGAAAGGAAAGGAAAGAAAGGAAAGGAGAGGAGAGGGGAGGAGAGGGGAGGAGAAGGGAGGAGAGGAGCAGGGAGGGGAGGA
>NW_012118487.1:33767942-33800227 GCF_000951035.1 Colobus angolensis palliatus
AAAGTGGAAAGTCACACATTACCAATATCATGAATAAAAAATGGGATATTACCACGGATGTTTTAGACATTAAAAAAGATAATAGGATGACTTCTTGTTTCAGTTTCAACAAGAGCCTAGAAGTCGTCACTTCCATCTTTGCAACAACTACAAAAAAACACTAAACAAACTGAAAATAAATGACTTTTCTTAGATCTATCAAAAAACTGAGGTTGCAAGACAAACTGCTACTATGAAATTTGAAGAGATAGTTGAATACAGAGAATCACAGTTGAGATCAGCTCACCTTAAGCAGAAGCCACTTGGAGCCATAAATTGTAGGAACACTTAATTGCTGAGGAGCTACTGCAGTCTGCATGTGGACTAACTTTAGAGTGAGTGAACTTCTGGGGACTCAGTTTTGTGGGTTTTACTGCCAGGGACCAAATCAAATTCTCATGGTGAAGAAGTGAGAAAAATCTCATGTTCCATGCGGAGAGAGGGGAAAGTAACCATTTTGAAATATGTTACTACATAGGTAATTGTTTGTTCAAGGTAGTAATAGACTAAGTGTATTGGACAATTACAGTATATAGATAACCTAAAATGAATGACAGGAATGTTGTAAAAGAGAAAAGGGAGGTATTGGCACTACTGTGTTATGAAGTACCTGTACCACCTCTGAAGGAGTACAGTGGTATTTGAGAGTGGATTTACATTAGTTATAAAATTATATTGTGAACTCTAGCTAGTAACATTTTAAAAAATAAGTATAATTTGTATGGCATTAAAATAAAAAAATGGAATCATTTAAATGCTTCATTAAAACCAGAAAAGGCAGAAAAAAATGAGAAAAAAAAAAAGAAAGAACAAGGCAACAAACAGAAACAAGCTATATCTGCCACATTAAACCAGCTATGTTATGGTAGATATTAAACCAGTTAAATAGATAATAACTTACAATGTGAATAGTCTAAATGTACCAATTACCAAGCACAATATATTAGAGTTGATTTTTTAAAAACCATTTTTAATCCAACTCTGTTATCTATAAGAATCTCACTTACAAATACACAGATAGCTTAAAAACAATATATCATGCTAATACTTAAAAAGAGCTGGATTAGCTATAATAATTTCAGACAAAGAATACTTCAAAACAAGCAAAATTATCAGGGATAAAAAGGGTTTATCTCTTAAAGCAATCAATTATTTAAGAAAACATAGCAATCCTTAATATGCACTCACCTAACAAGAGAGTCTCAAAATACATGAAGGGAAAATTGATAGTACTTTAAGGAGAAACAAATATAGTATCATGACTGGAAACTTCAACACTCCTATTTTAGTAATTGATAGGTACAGTAAGCAGAAAATCATGAAGGATATAGTTGAACTGAACGGTACCATCAACTGCACCTAACTGACATTTATAGAGTACTTTATCAAACAACTGCAGAATACGTAGTCTTCTCAAGTGTACATGAAACATTCACCAAGATAGACAACATTCTGGGCCATAAAGCACATCTTAATAAATTTAAAAGAATAGAAATTATACAAGGTGTTATCTTATACCATGATAGAATTAAACTAGATAGCTGGAAAAAAATCCAAATGTTTGGATATTAAATAACTTCTAAATATAATAACATGTCTAAATAACACATGGATTCATGAAGTTTCAAGATAATTTTTTAATGTTTCAGACTAAATGAAAATGAAACGAAAAAACACAAATCTGTGGAATGCAGCTAATGTTGTGCTTAGGGTGTAATTATAGTATTAAATAGGTGTATTAGAAAAGATCTAAAATCAATAATCTAAGCTTTCACCTTAGAAAACAAGGAAAAAAGAGAAATAAGTCCAGTTTAATTATCAGAAAAACATCAGAAAAATTCTAATAGAGTGGCATACTATAATATATCTGACTAGTACTGCTCAAAGCTGTCAAGGTGATCAAAAAAACAAACATGAAGTCTACAAAACTATCACAGCTAAGAGGAGCCTAGGGAGACATCACAACTAAGTGTACTGTGGTATCCTAGACAAGGTCCCAAAACAGAAAATAATTATTAGGTTAAAAACTAAGGAAGTTTGAATAAACTATGATTTCTAGTTAATAATTCTGTATCAACATTAGTTCATTAATTATAAGAAACATACTATGCTAACATAAAATGTTAATAAGAAAAACTGTGTGAAGCTATATGAGAATTCTCTATAATCTACTCAATTTTTCTGTTAATCTAAAACTATTATAAAGTGTAAAACCTATTAACAAAAAGAGATAATAAGATAACATTATTAATAATTTTATTGTAAAGTATTTAAAAGTTTAAATGAATGTAAAAATACCTCAAAAAACACAAATTACCAAAACTAACAGAAGAAAAACACTTTCTTACACTCATTAAAGAAACTGAATCTGTATTTAAGAACCTTCTGACAATGATATCTTCAATTCCACCTGGCTTTATAGATAAGTTATCCAAAATATTTAAGAAAAAATAGATACAAATCTTACACAAACTTTTAATGCCTTCATTAAATAAATAATTAAGAAAGTAATTGTTTATTTACTGAGGGCATTAAAACTGTGATTTCAAAATATGACAAGGCCATAGAGAGTAAAATTATAAGCCAATCCCTTAAGAACATAAAATGTTAAAATCTGTGAAAATAACAAGTTAAATCTAGATATATATCATACACATATACACATATAATGACAAGCTAATTTACTATATTAACAGAAAAAAGGAGGAAAATTATATAATCAAGTCAATAAATGCAGAAAATAATATTTAATTGAATTTAGTGCTAAGTCATGGTTTTAAAAACTTTTGGTAAACTAGGAATAGATACAAATTTTCTGATTTGACAAAGAATAATTACAAAAACTATAGCAGACACCACATTTAATCATTTCATGTTGAAAGCTATCACCATCAGATTAGAATAAGTCAAAGATACTATCACCTTTTCTTTTCAACTCTTTATTTGAGCTTTTATCCATTTTGATAAGAAAAATATAGTTTTAATAAAAGGGAAGAGAGAAATAAAAATGACATTAGGAGATTATATGATTGCATGCATATAACCCCCTTCACAATTTAAATATTAGTAAAATTAAAAAGTAAACAAATTTGCAAGGTTGTTGGATATAAGATTAATATATGAAAATTAAATATATTTCTATATTTCAACAATAAGGATAAATAAAATCTTAAAGAGATACAATTAGTTATAAGTTTAAAGAAATATATTTACACATATTCCTCTACATTAAAAACTACAAAACATTATTGAGAAAAACAAGATTTAAGTAAATGGTGGACATACCATGTTCATGAGTTAGAAGGTACAATAGTATATATTCGCAAATTAATTAATATATAATATATATCACTATATATAATCTCAATAAAAATTCCAGATGGGGTGTGGGTGTGTTTGTGTACAGTGACCAGAAGATTCTAAATTTTGTATGGAAATTTAAAGGGTAGAGAATAGCCAAAGCAATATTCAAAAAGAATTACAAATATGGGAATCACCAGATTACACTGTATATCTATAGTGATTAAGATGACATTGTATCTGTACAACAACAGCCAAATAGAAACATAGCCACAAATATAAGGTTGCCTAATTTATGACAAAGATGGCCTTACAGTGTTGTAGAAATAAATGCCATTTTAGTAAATATTCCTGGGTCAATTGGCTATGAAGCAGGGGAGAATTACTCTTAGTTCCGCCTCACACAGTACACAAAAGTCAATTCAAATTGATTTTTACTCAAATTATGTAACATAGTAGTAATTTTATATTATATCATATTGAGATTATATTTATATTAATGTGAATGCTGAAACAATATAACTTCCAGAGGAATACTTGCAAGAACATTTTCATAATCTTGAGTTGGCAGAAATTTCTTATACAGGATATAAATGGTACTAACCATACAGGAAAATAGTTAAAAATTGGTACACATTAAAATTAATAACTTTTGTATAAAAGATACCACTAGTAGAGTAAAATTGAAAGTCAAAGAATGAAATAGGATATCTGTAATGTGTACCTCAAAGAGCTTATACAGAGACTATATAGAGAGTACCAGCAGATCAATAAGAATAAGAATAATCCAACAGAAAAATGGAAAGAGACTTACAAAAAGAGGATATCCAAAGAACCAAAAAATATTTGAAAAGTACTCAAATTTAATATTCACTAGAATAGATAAAATGAAAAATAAACAGAGATTATTAAATGATGCAGAGCAGGTAAGACTCTCACATACTTCTAATAAAAAGATAATTTGGTACAAATACCCTAAAAATGTCTGATAATAGCTAATAAAGCTGAATATATGCATGAGCCTATCTTCCAACAATTTCACTGTTAGACATATAGCTAACATAAATGTTTACATACATCACCAAAAAAGCATGTATAAAAATATGTATAGCAGCACTACTCATAATAGTCTCAAATTGGAAATAATTCAAATGTACACTAAAAATGTAATAAATAAATTGCAGTATATTCTTACTAAGGACTACAATACAGCAAGAAGAAAGACATATTTCTACTCCTGACAATAAATTCCATAAACTTAATGCTGAGCAAAAGAAGCTATATTCAAAAGAATTAACTACTGTATAATCCCATTTATATAAAGTTTAAAAACAGGAAACTAATCTGTGATATTAAAGTCACAATAATGGTTACCTTTGTGGCAAAGGACTGTCTTAGCAGGAGCAAAGAGGAACTTCTTAAACTGTTTGCTGGTTAAATGAGTGTCTTAACTCTGTGGAACCAGTGGGATGTACACTCATAATCTGGCACATTTTTAAATGTTATACATCAATCAAAAAATTGTTTTTAAATGATCACTATGGTATTTTGATGTCATTAGTACCTTTCAAAAAATGAAGTAATGGTTCTATTTTTCAATGTCATTCATTTATAACACACAGGAAAATTACATCCTTTGTAATCATTTATAGTGTTAACGAAAAATTTTAGATATTAACTTAAAAATTTATGAAAGAATATGTATTTTTTTTTTAAAACCTTTGAATATATATCTGAGAATAAAGTTTATTGACAACTACTATCGTGTGTGAAACTCGGTAGAAGAGGCTGAGCCTTACTTAGGTGTTGTTTCAATAAGGAGTTTTAGACCTGTATATATTTCCCAAAATAAGTCTCCAGTCAGCAAAAAATTAGACTATACTTACAAATAATATAAGTAGAAACAATTTTCTAGCTAACGGGAAGTTTTAGGTAATTTCATGGTTGTATGTCACACCAGCAGAACTCTGGGTTATCAAATATATACCCTACAGAGCAGTTGGTCACATATGTGCAGAAGTCCTTGCTAGGATCAGCAATGTTTTGGGTTTTTTTTCCTGTCCCTCCATGTAAGTAATAGAAATGGAGACAACAGTAATAAGAGGTGAGAGAATCAACTTTGTGCCAATCATTTCTAGTTTTACAGTAAATTGTTCCCTGTTATGTAGGTGAGGCAATGTCTTCAGTCCCATCTTTGAGCATATTTGGAGATAAGCCAATCACTTGTTCTAATTCTTCTTCTTCTGGAACTTTCTAAGTCTAGATCATGGATCATGGCACTCTGCTCTTCTTCCCTCTTCCTGTGCTTGAAATCTTCAAGAAACTCTCCACATAAAAGTTACTGCCCAGTTTTATATCTGCCTCTCTGCTGATATTCTTTTTTCTTGAAAACTCAGAATCTCTTTACCCTCCTCTCCCCTCATTCCTTCACCTAGGATTGTGACCTTGTCTCATTTCTCTGGTTCTGCTTCATCCATTGTGCCATCCTTCTTCTATGTATTGTCAATGTCCTGCTTCCAATCAGTTCTTCACTTTTATTTTAACCTCAGGTCAAGGTTTATTCCTCCTCAAAATTTTACCCTTGTTTTTATTATCCTCTTGAGTACCAAACTTCGCTGTTAATCTTTCTGAAAGAACAGTCTCAAGGAACTTTGCTCACCGATTTCTTTCTCTCTCATTGACTCCTTTTATGACTTCATCACTTCCTCTTGTCATCTAGCCATGTAAAAGAAGGAGCTCCTTTGGGCATTGTGCTGAGAATGTCTCCCTTTGTGTCCCCTCCCCAGCCCTACTCTTTTTCTGCTCCTCATCCCATTCATCTCATAGTGTTGGCTTACACATATAAACTCCAATTAGATCTTGTCAATGGGACTTGGGCCTCAACAGGATGCTCTTGAGTAATATGAGTTGACTCCTAAATCACTTATATATTTATTCACTTTACAAGATGATGTTTATATGGTTTTTGATTTTGTTGGTTCTTTTTTTTTTTCTTTTGAGACAGGA
Organism: Colobus angolensis palliatus; assembly: GCF_000951035.1. NCBI lineage: Eukaryota > Metazoa > Chordata > Mammalia > Primates > Cercopithecidae > Colobus > Colobus angolensis. Next base: position 33,774,288 of record NW_012118487.1, read on the forward strand.
TCTTGCTCTGCCACCTAGGCTGGAGTGCAGTGGTGCAATCATGGCTCATTGCAGCCTCAAACTCTTGGGCTCAAGCGTTATTGCCTCAGCCTTCTGAGTAGCTGGGACTACAGGTATGCGCTACTGCACCCAGCTAATTTTTGTGTGTTTCTTTACTTTTTCTTTTCTTTTCTTTTCTTTTTTTTTTTTTTTTTTGGTAGATACAGGGTTTCACCATATTGCACAAGCTGATCTCAAACTCCTGGGCTCAAGCCATCCACCCACCTCCACCTCCCAAAGTGCTGGGATTTATAGGCATGAGCCACCATGCCAGGCCATATATGGTGTTTTGCTTACATGTTTTCAATTTTAAGGTACCCAAGGGTAAGCACCATGCATAACTAACTTTCCACATTTCGGAAGTGATGATGGTGGTGATTTTAAAGCTTCCTCTTTCTTACCTTGTTGACTCTCACAGTGTCATCTGAAGGGGCCACTTTTCCTGGTTACCCTAGCTTTTTACCAGTGACTCGGTCTCTTCCTGTAGAGGCAATACATGTGGAGCCAGTCAGAAAGAAATAGTGATTCTCTAGCAGCATGAATCAGCAGCCACAAGTTTGCATTTTGGAAATAGTTTTGGCAGTGAGGGAAATTATCCTGAGTTAATTGATGCTGTTATCTCTAAGTGGAAAGAAGGAGTCATCTGAGGGTGGGGTGGGGCAAAATGAAATCAGTGGAGGGCTAGCAATTAGGCCAACTCCGCAGCAGCATGGGAAAGGTTAGAAACAAATATTCTGCTGAAATTGAATGTAACTTAGAACCAGAACATTCCTGGGAAACCACATTAGCCAAACCTCTCATTTCACAGATAAGAGGCCCAGAGAGGTTGTTATTTCATCTGAGTTAAACAAGTAAATCAACAGCAGAAACACAGCAGGACTCTACAGCTCCAGTTCCTAGTCCAGGGCTTTCAACTTCACCACTCTGCCTCAAGATGCTTCCATTGCATGGTCTGCTCAGGATTAGCATGTGGGTCTTCTCTGTGGGGACTTTTTGACTTTTGAGAATTAAAAAAAAAGTCAAAGACTCAGCAATATACACACAGAAAATCAACAAGGGCAACATCTTTTCAGAGGCCAAGTGGTCTAAATTGATGTAGACTTTCTCTTCAACTAGAGTCTTAATGTATCCTACATGAGGTGATGCATGTGTTGATTTGGGTATCTTCCCAGCCCCACAGATCATCGAACTTTGCCTTCATTCTTACACATCAGTCCACTCCCAGGGCCACAGTCCACATACCAGCCACTACCAGGAATTGTCTGTCAAAATCAGTCCAGCTGTTACGATAAAATACTATATGCTGGGTAGGTTATAAACAAGATAAATATTTCTTACAGTTCTGGAGGCTGTAATGTCTAAGATTAAGGTGCCAGCATTCTGTGTTTGTCATGGGCCTGCTTTTTGCCTCATAGATCATGCCTTTTAGCAGTGTCCTCACATGGTGAAAGGGAGCAAGGGAACTCTCTGGGGCGTCTTTCATCAGGACACTAACTCCATTCATGAAGGCCCCACCCTCATGACCTAATCACCTCCCAAGAACCCCATCCCCTAATATCATCACCTTGATGATGAGGTTTTCAGCATATGAATTTTGAGGGGACACAAACATTCAGACCCTAGCATATTATCTCAGAAAAATTTCACTCTCCAATCTCTATCTCTAATTCTTCCACTTCTCACATTCTAACTATGTCTGTACTGTGACATTGCCATCCTCATCATGCCTCCCTTCCCTCTTAAATTCCTCTTGGTTTCAATTTTCTCACCCAGCTTGGACCACACAGTCAATAATTTCAGCCGTGTCCTTGCAACATCTTTGTCTCCCATCTTCCTGATCCCTGGGTGTTGGGTCCAGCAAATCCTTCTGATGTGGTTTGTATCTGTGTTCCCACCCAAATCTCATGTTGAATTGTAATTCTCAGTCCTGGTGGACGGGCCTCGTGGGAGGTGATTTGATCATGGGGGTGGAGTTCTCATGAATGGCTTAGCACCATCCCCCCTTGGTACTGTACGGTGAGTGAGTTCTCAAGAGATCTGGTTGTTTAAAAGTGTGTAGCAGCAGCATGGGAAAGGTTAGAAACAAATATTCTGCTGAAACTGAATGTGATTTAGAGCCAGAGACTTTCTGGGAAACCAGGAATTTCCCTCTTTCTCTTCCTCCTGTTTCCACCATGTAAGACAGGCTTGACTCTCCTTCACCTTCCACCATGATTGTAAGTTTCCTGAGGTCTCCCCAGAAGTCAAGCAAATGCCAGAATCAGTTTCCTGTACAGTTGCAGAATTGTGAGCCAATTATACCTTGTTTCTTTATAAATTACCCAGTCTCAGATATTTCTTTATAGCAATGAGAGAACAGACTAATACACCGTACGTAATCCTATCACATTCATTTTTTCTGCTCCTGATATGTTGAGCTCAGTTGAATAAATTGACAACATTCTAACAATTAGCCACTAATGTAAATTTGTCATTTCCACTCTCACATGGTCCTTCATTACAGCTCAATCTTTTTATTCTCATCCTATTTCTTATTTCCTGTATGTCAGCAATATCAGAGTTCTCAAATTACCTCTTCCATTTGACTCACATGACTTTCAGAAATGACCCCATTTCCCAGGACACCAAACAAAAAAGGGCCCATTGATGTACACTCCTCCAACTTCTACCTTCCCACCTCCAATAAACACATCATCACCCTTACCTTCTTTAATTCTCTAAAACCTATAGAGCTATTTACATATAAATACCTGTGACTTTCCCCTTTCACCCACATCCTCTTTTCCTATTAATTACATAGAAACATTAAAAATAATCATTTTACTGGGAGAAATGAAACTTCCCTCTTTCCCTCTTTGTACTTGCTAATCGAATATCTTTGCCTACTTTTCTCTAAGTTACACACACAGAGAGAAAGAAATAACACAGAAAGAGAGAGACACACACACATGAATTTAAGTTCATATGAGCCCGTGAAATTACGGTCTTTATTTAGTAATAAATCATTTTAATAGACCTCAGGGAAAAATAAGTACTGGTACATGCCAGGTTTGGTCATGGTGTTTCTACAAACCCTCCCAATAGGCAGTTGGTAGTAGTTCCATCAGTAATGAAATGCCAATTATCAGCAGTTAACAGCACATAGTTAACCTGCTGATATCACATGAAGTGGGAGTTTTCCAAAATCTCAATCTTTTTATTTCCAAAATTTCTAAATCAGCAAGTCTACTCTGGGGCTACTTTATAAGGTATTTATGATACCTATGAGCCCCAAGTATATTTCCCAGAATTCATTTTAACTAAGCAGCAGCTAGCTGTACACATGATATTTTCCCTGTAAACACCATTTCTACTAAGAGAAATTAGACATTTACAGATCAGAAACATTGACATGTTGATGGCCCAGGATCCTGGCAAAAAACATGCTCTATGTTTCTCTTAGGATGGTTGAGAAAAATACAAAGGTATGACATCCCACAAAGAAATCTCAGTATTTGCCCTTCCTTACCGAGTAAACTTAAGTGTTCACTTAATCACCTCTTGACTTACATCTGGGTTGTTATTAAGCAAAAAAAAAAAAACAAAACAAAAAGAAAGAAAAGAAAAAAGAAAAAAACAGATTACAAGGAGATCCAGTGTACTTCATACTTTGGCTAAATCTCAGCTTTTTCAGTTTAGATATTTTCAAACCCCAGGCTGATAGCCACTGTGATGTGTCTTTCATAAATTTGGACAAGATATAAACTCAGACTTCCTAAGCCTTCCCTAGGCAGTTGATCCTGACCCTGGAGGCCCTTAATCCGCAGAGAGGAATAGAATAGAGGGAATAAGGGCTTTTGTTATTATGCTTGATCATGAATTGTACATGACATGGTGTCCACAGCTGTAACTCTGTCTTAAATTTGCTTGGAACTAGTGGATGATGGCCCCTGAGCCAGGCTGGGCTGACCCCCATGAATGGTGCCTTTTTGCAGTTATTTTGCCCTGTGTCAGAAATAACTTTGTGTAACTCATTATTCTTTTTTATTGAATCTAAATAAAGTTGCATGTCATCTGATAGTTTATGAAGTAATGCACACATGCTGTTAATACGGTGAGCAACAGCACACAGCTTGGAGAAACTTAAACATTCAATCTCATGCCACCTCTCCCGCCCCTACACCAAAAAAAAGAATAGGGAAGAAGTTATTTTAAGTGAGAATTAATGAGACACTCTAACAGTTTCAGGTAAGGTTTGGGGATTTGTGCATATGTGTATGTGTTTAATCTTTTTAAAATAATCATAAGATAAAAGCTTTTGGGAAAGTTCAAACAAATTTAGGAGGATTGATGAACATTTAGTAACTAGGGCATTTTGGAAATTCTAAGTAAGAACAGGAACCTTTCCTTTCGTCCTTTCTATCAGTGTTTCCAGTGATGTTGCTGTGCTCCTGAGCACCTCTGTGTACCAGAGCCCAGAACAATAAACGCAGCAAATTAAACGTGGCTCCAGTGGTTTGGGACCGGGACCAACAAGTTATCTTTATTAATGCATTCAGGGAAAAGGTCTCATTTTTATTACATTGTTTCCTTAATGATAAAGGCAGTAACAGCACTGCACAAAAACACACCAAAGAAATCTCAGGCTTTTGGCAGCCAGGTTAATCTCCCTGTGTGTTTCGTACAGAGTAGGGATTTGGCACAGTTTAACTCACACACTCCTGGGTTTAAAAAGCAGTCCCCTCCCCCTTTTCTCATGCTGCCTCTCTTTGCTCACTCTGACATTTTCTTGGCTTCTACTGAAATTTTGACACATAAATCCCACTTGTCAAATGATATTGTAAAACAAGCATCCAAGTGTCAGCACATGGCCCGATAGTCTGGGGACTAGAGAATAGAACGAGGAACACCTCTGCGGCAGCTTTCATCTGCCTCCAGCCACCTGCAAGTAATTTGAAACTCGTTTCCAACACAGCTAGGTTATTTGGCCTGGCAACATACACAGAGCAAAAAGAAAGGGCCAGAGTCATCAAAACCTGTTAACGCTGTTATGAGTAGATAAAACAGTATATTTTTAAAATTCTGCCTCAGACCAATCCATTAGCATTCAGACAGATGGGCTAAAATCTCTTTTTCGTTACAAATCCCACCGAACAGCTTTGGCCCATTAAGACATCACATTTGCCAAACACCCCCAGCCTCTGGGCCTCACATTGTTGGACTTGCAAATAACTGAGCCCCTGATAAGACTTCTGTGATCCTTCTGGAGTCTGAATCTGGGACACTTCCCTCTCACTCAGGGATAAAACAGAGACTCAAAGTCAAGATGTGGAAAGTCTCTTATGAAGAAGTGGTTACCTTCTTTGCCCAAATCCATAAAATATCCATGATTATTCTTTATTCTTAGCAGACTTATAGGGTTCTCTGTGGAGATTTTAGTTTGGTTTGCAAAGAATAGTTCAAAGTTCTTAGGCAGCAATGAAGAGAAAAGCAAGGAATAGAGCTCTATGGATGGAATGACACCCAGGAAATTTCAGTTAATTTCAGGTCCTTGCTTGGCCAAAGTCAACCTCACTGAATATCAGTTTGCTCATCTGTACAGGGGGACACTAATTTCTATCTCAAAAAAATGTCAAATTAAATGAGGCAATTTAATGAAACTGTTAAGCAAATGTTAGCTTTTATTATCTTTTTTTTTTTTTTTCCTTTTAACAATAAGACACAAGCACACGAAGCAATCAGAGGTGGTTTTGCTGTGGATCTGGTGATGCTGTGGCTTCAGGTCCCCTCACTTGCACCCTTCTCACCTGGAAGGAGTCCCAGCAGTGCAGTAAAACATTCATAGAATTGTAAAGTTTGAAGAAGTAAGATATGGTTGTGGTAACAAACTGGTGTTTGAATATCATCGAATTCAAAGAGAATTTAAGGCTCTTCCTTGTACAATGAAACTTGAAATAACTTAAATCTTACAGTTTTTATATAAGAGGTACTTGTTTCAAATTTGGCAATAATCTTCAACTTTTATATAGCATAGCATTAACAAGTTGTAAAGCTAAAAGAGTGCTATTAAACAATAATAAAAAACAAATTTTGATCATCCATGCTGAAGGAAATATTCAATTATCTTTCTTTTCTCTCATTAGAAAATAATATAACAAAAGCACTCTGATATGAAGTGATCAAAGAGTGTGCAGGCAGAAAGTAGGAAAAAGTATTTTATAGATGAGCCATGAAGTTAATTATGTAATTTTAGGAAGTTTGCAGTGTGATAATTATAGTGCTTTAAAATTTTATAATTTTCTATGATCACCTATCTCATAAAATAATATTCACTTTCATATCATAATTTGAATTTTTTTCTCAAAGAGGAACGACCCCAAATTATATAAGCTTCAAACACCAAAAAACCTGGATTTGCTCCTGGGGCCAAAGAACAAGGGAGTTGTTTATGAACATGGAAATAATAAACTCCTATGACTTCAGGCAGGCTGGGCAAGCCCTTGGAAAAACTTGTGCTGATTTATTTTGGGCTGCTCCTTATCCTTCCTACTCCTATTCCCTAATCCTGGATTCTCCTTCCACCTACGCTTCAGGCCCTATTCCCTTCAGTGTCACTTAGTAAAGCCCAGAAACTAACACTATTCCCTGCATCTTACTTCCTTCCCCTCTGCTCTGTGCCTTAGTCAATACCCACCTGTGCACACTTATCCTTCCAGAACTTGCTTTAGATCACGAGAAAAAAAGCCATTCATATTTTACTATGTGACGGTAAACTGGCTAAACACTAGACCATGTAAATGAACCATACAAACATGTCATTAATGACTTTCAAAAAACTCTAAAAGAGGATGTTTAAAAGGAAGCCTACAAGCACTTGGAGATTTGAGGGCAGGGACTACTTGGTGCATCTCTGAATGCTGGAGGTTGTTCCTCCTCTAGCTTGATGGCAGTTGTTAGAGAGTTATTCTGAAGAACGTACTGCAGCTGATGTGGAGGACTGTTTAAAGACAACAGCTGACTTCTTTGTTTCTAGCACTCAGAACTCTTCACAAACTATTTCCAAGATGCTTCAATAGTGGAGTCATCCAGAGGAACATCTAGAGGCTTTAGAGTACAAAATTTTGCCGACTTCCCACTCTATGCTGACGCACGGGATAAAAACATTCTCTGCACCCACTTCCAACTGCCAGGGCCCTTCCCTCAACAGCCCCGCCCCAATATGGTAGTGTTCTCATTACTCCACATTATGTCATCATCATCACTTCTGAGGAATAGCATAAGGGCCAGCCCAGTTTGGTTACCAGTCATCTTTTCAACCTTACCCTATCCATCTGAGCTCCATCTATTTAAATGGTTCCCCAATCCTGGCTGATGGATGGAGTCACTTGGGAGCATGTGAATAGTATTGCTCTGGGCCTCACTATGGTCACACTGAGATGAGACGTCAGGGAGATGGGACTAAGAATATTTGACATGTCCCCAGGAAACATTGATGATTTATTTTATTCCTCGTTCTCATCTACACTTTCTGCTCTAGTGGCTGGCTCATCTCACACTGTTTTACCAGCCTCACTCTTCAATGGTCCTTCTTTTAAAAAACCTCAATCTACCAACCTACCTGAATGAGATTCTGCTCCAGAGTTTAGGACCCAAACATTCACCCACAAGTCCCCATCATTATTCCTCTTGACTGTGACTGCTTGTGGACTGGCATTCATTCTGAGACCATTTAGATCACTTCCCACACAACAATCAAACTGATCTTTGCAAAATACATGTCTAAGTACACTATTTAGATCCCATCCTTGGCCTTGTGCCTTTCCCTGGGTTTCAATCCCCTTTGGTACTGCCTTTCATTTCAGTTACACTGTGCTCATCCAGCCTGCCCTCCTCAGTTCTTTGGATGTTTCATTTTATCTCCCCTTCCCCACTACCTTGGCACACACTATTCTCCCAATGCTTATTGTTCAACAAGGAGACTAAGCATATTCTTAATGCCAGTGAAGCCCAGGCAAGCAAATAATGAGCACAAAACCTTTAAAACATACTTGGAAATTAAAAAGAAGATATTAAAATAGTTATCACAGTAACCAACTTGGTTGGTCTTTCTTCATTATTTGGAGGTTCTATTTAGTTAAGTGCTGATTTTCAAATCCATGCTGTGGGAGGGTGGCTGAGGCTTCAGAGTCCAGTAGACACATGAAGCTTAGAGCCTTTTAAGGAAACAGGAAGTGCCTAAATAATCATACTAATGACCCACTGTTATAATCTGAGACAGTTTCTGAAGGAAAGAGACACAGATATTTCAGGGCTAATAAAAAACGAAGTGACTCTTTGGGTGACATTTGAACGACAGGTAAGAGGTTAGCTAGCTGAAGGTGGAGAATGTTCCAGGAGGAAAAATTCTGTGATGCCTACACTGGTAGTTCTCAATACTTTCTGCGTAAGAAAATCACCTGAGAGTCCGGGCATGGTGGCTCATGCATGTAATCCTAGCACTTTGGGAGGCCGAGGAAGGCAGATTGCCTGGGCTCAGGAGTTCAAGACCAGCCTGGGCAACACGGTGAAACACTGTCTCTACTAAAATACAAAAAAATTAGCTTGGCGTGGCAGTGTGCACCTGTAGTCCCAGATGCTTGGGAGGCTGAGGCAGAAGAATTGTTTGAATCTGGGAGGCAGAGGTTGCAGTGAGCCGAGATCGCGCCACTGCACTCCAACCTGGGCAACAGAACGAGACTCCGTCTCCAAAAAAAAAAAAAAAAAAAAAAAAAAAAATGAAAGAAAAACACCTGAGAAGCTTAATATAAAAGTGCCCTGGCTCTGCCCCCAGAGATCCCTGTTTAATTGGTCTGTGGTAAGCCCAGGCAACGGTGTTTTTAAGAGCTCCACAGGTGACTCCTTTCTGTAATTCAAGTTGTAAATACTGGATATTCAATGCCAGCAGCACCAACAGAACCTGAGAGATGGTTAAACACACAGATTCTCCTGTCCTTACCAGATCTACTGAATGAGAAACTCTGGAGCTGAGTCCCCAGTCTGCATTGTAACAAGCTCTCCTGATAATGCCAGTGAAGATCGCCGACATAGCACATATTTATTCTGATGATATAGTCAGTGTTGTGCTTCAGTGAAAACAAGTCTGTCTTTGAGAGACGGAGCCCTGTAGTCCTGTGTCAGAGCCTGTAAGGTTAAAGGCCAAACTCAGCCACATACAAAATCTGCAAGGTAAAGAGGCTACACTGTGGAGCTCTTTGGAATTAGTCATCTAGCTTCTCCCCTTACCATCACTCCTCCACACCTCCTCCATGCCTTTCTTGACCATGCTTTGGCCTCTTCCTGGTTGTACATCTATGTGCAAATCACCTCCCTAACCAAAACTGCTAGGCCAGCATCTGGTGCCAAAGTGCCTCCTGGTTTTCTGAAACACTCTAATGATCTTTTAATTTTGTCTGTATTCCATGCACCATAACAATTCATGGAAGTATCATTTACCAGGGGTCCCGTAGAGTCACTGAGAAAGGGGGGACTCAGATGCAGTTAATCTAAGCCAAGAATGTTTTGCCAGTGTCTATGTGTGTTGAATTTGATGGTGCTGAATAGCAATAAACGTGATTAACTCAGGGGACATGTTACCCAGTTTCCATCCCCTGGAGGCCAGCCTCATACCTGGATTATAGCACTGTCATCCCCTACTGCCTGCTATCATTAGGACTCTTGACCAGGCAGAAAATAAGGATCTCCCTTCACTTTAACTGTGCTTCAAAGCTCACCTCTGCTCACAGTTGGACCCATGAAACGAGCCAACCAAAAAGAACAGGATGGACTCTGGGGCTTCTAATCTCTCCTGGTAACATTTTCCTTAATAAGCACTTTTTAAAATGTCATCATTGAAGCCTTGAGAGAAAGATATTCTAGTCTTGGATCACAAGACTGACTATATAATTGGAAAACCAATGTGTTAATCTACCTTGAGAGTCTATTCTGATATGGTTTTGGGGGTATCAGAAAAACCCTCATCATTTATAAGAGTCATAAGAGCCACTATGTGTATTTGTGTGTGTGTGTTTGTGTGTGTGTGTGTAGCATAGTAATGAATATATAAGAGATGAATATATACATACACAAATATAAATACGAGATGATATAGTATATATATAGTACTTTGAAATAAACCTAACAAAAAAAACTTTGTGAAGAACACCTTAAAATATGCCTGAAAGACATAAAAGTAGATTTGAACAAATGAAAAAGATATACTTTGTTCTTGGCTAGGAGAACTGAACATCATAATAATATCACTTCTCACCAAGTAAAGTGTGAATATATAGTGATAAGTACACCACAGATTTTTTTTTTTTCACCTGAAGTTTCATAGGTTGATTCTAAAGTTCTTATTAGGCAAACAAAAACATACATTTGCCAGGAAATCTCTGGTGTGGATCAGCCACCACTGTAGGAATGTCACAAAGCCCCTCCTCTACTTGGATTCTGTAGGGATTCATTCAGGCTGGTGGGAAAAATATTAAAGATAGTTGTAGAGATAGACACAAATCTTCTTGGAAGGCCAAGAAGTTTGCATAGCTCTAGTAATAAACTTGGCTGAAGGTGGCCTTGTCCCTTTAGCTAAATAAATTAGAGTAATAACAAAGGAATGTAGGGAAGTTATGTACCTCAGGTGCTTAGTTGCTTTCTACTCAGGACATCCACAATGTCAATTACCCTCTAATGGTGTTTACTCACGACCTTTATCAATTAATCTTTACTAAATAATTGCAAATCTCACTGATTGATCAAGGCCACAGTCACAACAGTTCACAGGACTCTGCTGGAGTCTGTAAGTGGCTCAGACACTCAGCTGGACTGGCAAAGCAGAATATCTGTGTCAGTGTACTTCATTCATCTGTCGCTGGGTCAGGCTCTATGGGTCAGACTCCCTGCAGCTGGTGCCCCATGTGAGGAGCGCTACCACAGCTGGTGCCCCCATGTGAGGAGCACTACCACAGAATTCTTCTCTCCAAATCTCTAAGCCTCTAGGGAGAGGCAGTAAACCCCATTGACTCAGAGCACAGGTAGAAACACTTTATTCCTGGGAAAAGGAGAAAGGGGGAGAACCCTCTAGTCCTGGCAAAGGGGTAAGAAAGAATCCTGAACCCTGGATTCCATATCAACACTATTATAGTACTCCTGGAGGACAGGAAGGAAACTCTCCTAGCCAAGACCTGCTATAGATAAAAGGTGGTGTTTGACTGCCTGCCTTGGGAAGAAAGGGCAGAAAACTTCACCCCTGAGGCCCAGACACATAAGGTCTCTCTAAGACTAAGCCTGCATCAAGACAACAGAGAACACCCCTAGCCCCCAACCCCAGACTAGCAAGAACTGATTAACAAGAAAGAGCAGTCTGTCACTGTGGAAGTGGGGAGACCACAGAGAAAGATCCTTTCTGTGGTACAAGTGAATAGCGATGCCTGAAAACTGAGAATGAAGTAAAATATTGAGAGACGGTCTCCATCACTTCCATCTGAGTTTTAAGCATAAGAAATCACTAGAGTAGGCCGGGCGCGGTGGCTCAAGCCTGTAATCCCAGCACGTTGGGAGGCCGAGACGGGTGGATCACGAGGTCAGGAGATCGAGACCATCCTGGTCTACACGGTGAAACCCCGTCTCTATTAAAGTACAAAAAACTAGTCGGGCGAGATGGCGGGAGCCTGTAGTCCCAGCTACTCGGGAGGCTGAGGCAGGAGAATGGCGTGAACCCGGGAGGTGGAGCTTGTAGTGAGCCGAGATCGCGCCACTGCACTCCAGCCTGGGCGACAGAGCGAGACTCCGTCTCAAAAAAAAGAAAAAAGAAAAAAGAAATCACTAGAGTAAATTTAACCAAAGCAACAAAAAACTCAAACCTAGCTCAGATCCTGACTAAATTGACTCAATTTTCTGCTGTAGCTGTCTGAAAGGAGGTATGCCTACTTCCAGGCATACATGCTGTTTATATCAGTCTCCCATTTTGCACAAAAATGTTTAATATTTAGTAAAAAATCATGAGACACATACACATACAGGGTGAGAAACATTAGGAGACAAAGCAATCAGCTTCACCAGAGTCGGAGATGACCTGGATGTGAAACTATCAGACAGAAATGATTAAAAAAAAACAAAACTATGACTAATACATAAAAAATTCTAGTGGATCTAGTGGAAAAGATTTGCCACATGCACAAACAGATGGGAAACTTCAGCAAAGTGATAAAAACTAAAAGAAGGACTTAACTAGAAATGCTATATATAACAAACGTGGCATAGAGATGAATATATAAGAGATGAAGAATGTCATCAATGTGGTTATGAGTAAACTTGATCTGAGGGATGAGCCAGTGAACTTAGAGAAAATTCAATATGAAGCAATCAAAATGGAACACTGACAAAGATATTATAAGAGAAAAAACTACTCTTCATAAAAACACACATAAAAATCTTCACCAATTATTAATAAGTCACATTCAGCAATTTATAAAGAAGATTAATATCAGGACCAAGTGAGGTTTACCACAAAAATGTAAAGTTGGTTTAATATTTGAAAATCAGTATAATTCATCATATCAATAGGCTAAAAGATATAAAAAGACCATCTCAAAAGATGCCAACAAAAATTTCACAAAATTCAAAATCCATTCATGATTTTTAAAAAGCCTCTAAGCAAATGAGAAATTAAAAGGAATTTAATTGTTGATAAAAGGCATATTTGATAAACTTACAGCTAATACCTTAATTCAGAGTGAAATCCTGAAAGCTTTCCACCTTAACATCAGTGGCAAAGAAAGAATATAATCTTTTATGGCTCCTATTCAGTATCATCTGGAAGACCTAGCCAGTCTCATAAGAGAAAAAAAGGACATATAGATTGAAAAGAAAGAATTAAAACTGTCTTTTTTCATAGATTATATGATTGTCTACATAGAAAAACCCCAAGAATTTATTAAAAAGCCACTAGAAATAATAAATGAATTTAGGAATGTTAATATTCAAAAATTAATTGTACTTCTCTAGATAGCTAATATACAGAATTGAAAATTGAAGTTAGGAAAATAGTATGATTTACCATAATACAAAAAATATAAAATTATTAAGTATGTACAACAAAATATGTGAAGTGTTTATATTGAAAACTAAAACACATTGATGAGAGAAATCAAAGAAGAGCAAAATAAATCAACATATGGAAGACTCAATTTCTTAATAAATTAATTCTCCTTTGAGAATGTCCGTCGAACAGAATAAAGATTTTAGAAATAGATTCTCACATATATACCCAATTGCTTTTTGCCATAGGTACTATAAGTAAATTCAATGCAGAAATGATATTATTTTCCATATATGGTGATGGAACAATTTGATATCTATATACAAGTAAATAAAACTTGACCTCTATCTACCCTGTACCATATGCAAATATTAAATCAAAATGGATCATACATATATATTTAATTTTACACTTGTGTATAATTACTAGTGTAAAATTACTACCAGAAAATTCAGGAGATAATCTTTGCCGTCTTAAGTCAGACAGAGATTCTTACACAGGACACAAAAAGCACAAATTATTTTTAAAATTGATTAATTGGACTTCATTAAAATTAAAAACTTTTCTTCTTCAAAGAATGATGTTGAAAACATAAAACATAAACTTGTAGAAAATATTTGCAAAACTCACATCTGATATAGGACCAGTATCTGGAACATATAAATGATTCAAAACTCAATAGTAAGAAACCAAACAATCTAATTTTAAAATACTGGAGAAAATATTTGACAGATTCTTTGCCAAAGAAGATACACAGATGGCAAATAAATATATAAAATAATTTTTAATATCATTAGTCTTTAGAGAAATGTAAGCTAAAACCACAATGAGGTACCACTACATAACAATCACAATGATAAGAAAGAAAAAAGATGCCGGGCGTGGTGGCTCACACCTGTAATCCCAGCACTTTGGGAGGCCAAGATGGGTGGATCACAAGGTCAGGAGTTCAAGACCAGCCTGGCCAACATAGTGAAACCCCATTTCTATGAAAAATACAAAAATTAGCCAGGCATGGTGGCAGGCGCCTGTAATCCCAGCTACTCGGGAGCCTGAAGCAGAGAATTGCTTGAACCCAGGAGACAGAGGTTTCAGTGAGCCAAGATTGAGCCACTGCATTCCAGCCTGGGCAACAGAGTAAGACACCATCTCAAAAAAAAAAAAAAAAAAAAAAGAAATAGAGAAGCAAATAAACCAGTTTTGACAATAATAAGTGCTAATAAGGATGTAAAAGGCAAATAGAGCTCTTATACATTGCTGGTCAAAATGAAAATAGGTACAGACACTTTGGAAAATAATTTAGAGGTGTTTTATAAGGTTAAAAATGCACCTAAAAATTAGCAATTCCACTCCTAGCTATTCACCTAAGAGAAATTAAAAAATGTATTCATATAAATATTTATAATGGCTTTATTCAAAAATCAAGCCAAATGTCCAAATGCTGAATAGATTTTTAGAAAAATTTTGGTGCACAAATACAATGAAATACTACCCATCAATAAAAAAAAAAGATCTGCGTGAACTAAGTTGCACAATACTATTGCACTATACTAAATGAAAGAAGTCAGACTCAATGGTTACATATGAGTCTGTTTATATGACATTCTACAAAAGGCTAAATCATAGAGACAGAAGACAAATTAGTGGTTGCCAGGGACTGGGTGTTGGAGGAAGGGAATTAAATAGGAGGGGGAATGAGGAAACAATGGGGTGATGGAAGTGCATCATAGTTTGTTTGTAGTGTGGCTACCTGACTGCATGCAATTGTCAAAATTGTTGGAACTCTACAAGGGTGTTATCATGGGTAAAGTATACCTCAATAAAATGACAAAAATTATAGACAATCAAATGGAGAAAATAATTAAAATAACTTTTTAATATAATTTCTCTGTACATTCTCTGTGGCATATATTAAACGACAAAAATAACTGAAATGAAATGTTATGTATAGTGCAGGATTAATATCCCATTAAGAGATCCTATACTTATCCTATACTGTACATAAGATAGTTTTATAATTATAATACCAAATTTAATGCAAATATTAAGCATACTAAGTTTAAGATTTGAACTGTAAAAGAGGTATTAACATAAAATTAAAGAAAGTAAACAATCTTGCAATACTAATTTTAATGGAATATAAAATTCACGTGTATTATAGCACCCTCTACCTAAAGTAGGTAGAAATAATGACACTCCAATAGGAATGAACAGAGTTCATATTCAGCTATTGATTTCTAGACATCATTCCACAGTATAAAATACCATAACTTGTTATAGTAATAGCTAATTCCAAGTCCAGGGCAAGGAAAATAAAATGTAGTTTACTTGTTTCTAAGTGCTCAAATACTAAGACCATGTCAGAGGAGCACATGAGCCTGTTAAAGTGTCTCCCATGAAGCAAATTTTGCACATTTGAGTCTATAAAAGCACAACGATGGTAATTCATTGTAATACATTAATCTGAATCTGCTGTGATTCTTGGGGCTGTCCTATTTGCGAATCGTTCATTGCTTCAACGCCTTTAAATTTCATTCAACTGAAGTTTTCCTTTTAACACTTTCATTAAATCTAGAACAGGTTCCTCACATTTTGTTTGTTTTGTTGTTCTCATGATAATGACTTTTCTGAAGAATCCAGGTTAGTGAATTTTTTAAATGAGTTCGTAATGATAACAGAGAAGAAACAAGATAGAGAAATAAGAAAATTTCTCTGTAAGAGAATACCAGCTAATAAATGAAGAAAGAATAATAGAATTGGCAAAAAATGTCATTTTGCAACCCCTAAGTAATAACTGTAGCAAGCAAGGATGATTAACAGATCACGAAAATGTAACATGAAAAGTTAGGGAACAGATTAGTCACACAGTCAAGGTATTCTTCTGCAAATTATTGACTAATCCCGGAGGAGGAAATCTACCTCACAATGAAGAGATCTCTGCAATCATCACTTTAACCAAGTGGCTTAACTTAGCGTCACTGTGGTGGAACAGTCTAACATCATGTATATAAAGCACTGAGAAATGTACAACACTGATAGAGTATTCTTGCTAAAGCATGTTTAACCTGAATCTAACAATGAAAAAAATTAATCAGGTAACTTCACAATATAGAAAATTCCATAAGAAACTAACCTGGATTCTTCAGAAAAGTAATTATCATACGAGAACAACAAAACAAACAAAATGTGAGGAACCTGTTCTAGATTAAAAGAATCTGTTAAAACAAAAACTTCAGCCGAATTCAATTTAAAGGAGTTTAAGCAATGAACGATTCGCAAATACGGTAGCCCCAAGAATCACAGCAGATGCAGAGAGACTCCAGGGGTGCCTCCTGGTCAAAATACATTTATAGACAAAAAAAAGAAAGCGACTACAGAAATCGGAAGTGAGGTATAGAAACAACTGGATTGGTTATAGCTTGGCGTTTGCCTCATTTAAACACAGTTTAAACACAAAGCAGTGTATGAGTGGCTGAAATAAGGCTGCTGGGATTGGCCAATCACTGACCTGCTCAGCGACTATTACAGGTGCATACTGTTAAGTTAGGTTTTCAATCTTGTCTACCTATTAAGTTAGGTTGCGGTTCCTCCATAAAGACTCAAATATAGAAGTATGGAGTCCTTCTCAGGCCATATTTGGTTTGCTTTAACAAAACTAACAAGTGATTACAACCAAATGCAATGCATCAATCTTCACTGAATCCTACAGATAAAAAAAAATACATTTGAGAAATAATTGGGGAATTTTGATATGGAGTTCATATTAAACATAATGTATGTTAATTTGGGCATGTAATAAAATGGTGCCGTGTTTATGAGCTCATATTTAGGAGATGCATAAGGTACATAGAAGTACAATTTCATGTCTGCAACTTACTTGCAAATGGTTCAGCAAAAATACATAAATAAATAAATAAATAAGAGAGATTGAGGGAAAATAACGGCAAAGTGGGAACAAATGATAAGTCTAGATTAGGGTGTATACTTTTTTATTGTACTAGTTTTTATCTTTTATGTAAATTTTCAAACTTTCAAAACAAAACGTTTGGAGAAAAAAAACCTCTCAATCCCAGTGAAGCAAAGGCCTGAGAGACGTGTTGGCATCTCATTGGAAAATGCATTCTGTGTTGCGGTTGGGAGAAAGAGGTTAGCCACTGCGGTTGCTGACCTGTGGGGGGGGCTGACGTTGCTGTAAAAACCTGAGGCACTGATTCCCAAGGCCAGAATGCAGACTTCGCATTTTTCCCAACTGAGAATCTGGAAGATGCATGTAGCACTGAGCAACAGAAGTCTGTGCGTCCCAGCAGTTTGAGCAAAGGCAGCGGGCCAAAACGTTATTAATTTTAATTCTAGCTAAACCACTGGCAAAAATGGGTGGCTCCCCTCAAATTCCTTGGGAATGGATGGAAAGCACAGGCTTCTGTGGAAACCTGAAGCATTATTTCAGCGGGATTGTTTTGGGAAGTCATATTTATGACATTAATTAGTTTAACAAACAAGCTTATTATCACTTATTTTAGACTAATCATTAGCATCACATCTAATCAAATTTAGGTCTAAGAGGAGATAAAGACTTGGTATGTAATTCCGTTTGCTTTCTTTTATTTTGACAAGCATTTGTGAAAGTATTTTTTTTCCCCTCTCTCTCTTTTGCTAGATATTTTATGGACAACTAGATGTTCGTCAAAGAATATTGTGGAGAGAGGGGTCTATGGTTGGACAGAGAGATAAAAAGAGCAAGTTTTCCAAGTAAACAAATGAAGAACGTTACCCAAGCCATGCATATATACTAAGGGCCCATCCCCATCAAGAGACTCGATCCACTCCACTTCAATTGTAAGAGTATGCTTTTAATACTCCATTTTAATGAAATTCAAGCCAGGCTTTTTGTTGCTCAATCTCTTTAACCAGGTGCCAAAAATCTGGCCAAATGTATGGAAGCAGATTCTTCCTCTTTGAACCACCACAAGGACTTTGATTTTTATGCCGAGTAGAAGGAATCTAGCTTGATTATCCTCTCTTCCAAAAGTCCATCCCTTTCTTGGTAAGGAGCATTCTGCCTGATTTATCCAGCTTGGAAGGACACCATGAACTTGGCCTTCCAAAACTACTTATTAAAAATCCCTTTCCTTTTTTGGTCAGCCTTAAGAGTCACAAAGATTCTCACACAACAAAGTAATTAACTGTTGCCATTTTTCTGAAAAATAATTATGGTTAAGATAACTCAAATGTATTTTTTATTGGTATTTTCTGTTTATTATTATACCTTTTAAAAAGCAACAAAACTAAAACTCTATCCCTTTGACACTAGATTTTATAATTTGAAAAATGAGTCTGACTTGTGCTTCCAAATCCACCTGATGTTTCTTCAGACAAACTTTTACACAATGTATTGCCTGTTGTTCTTTTTTATTTTTATTTTTATTTTTTTTTGAGACGGAGTCTCACTCTGTTGCCCAGGCTGCAGTGCAGTGGCCAGATCTCAGCTCACTGCAAGCTCCGCCTCCTGGGTTTACACGATTCTCCTGCCTCAGCCTCCCGAGTAGCTGGGACTACAGGCACCCGCCACCTCCCCCGGCTAGTTTTTTGTGTTTTTTAGTAGAGACGGGGTTTCACCGTGTTAGCCAGGATGGTCTCAATCTCCTGACCTCGCGATCCGCCCGTCTCGGCCTCCCAAAGTGCTGGGATTACAGGCTTGAGCCACCGCGCCCGGCTTGCCTGTTGTTCTTAAGCCGTAACTGTATAATTTAAAAAATATAACTAATATATTCCTATGAAATTTATGTAAATACCTCAACGCAAGGCATTTTTTAACAACTTACCACATATAGTACCCCATTCCTGCTGGCACTCAGTGCAAACATCTTGTCTTAATTCAACAGTTCAAATTTTCTTCAGACTTTGAGTACCCTTGATTACTTTCTCAGTCCAAGCTGACACCATTCTAAAAGGTTAAAAAAAAATTAATCACTCCAATGTCATTCCAGATAAGACAAGCACAGGTTTTTAAATGCTTGTTAGGCATGTGGATTGGAATTTAAGACATCCTATATATAAAATTCTTACACAGAAATTGGGAAATTAATCATGGACCCAGGCACTAGAAAAACATGTTTGCTTTTTGATACCTCTGCAAGGTAAATTTCATTATTCCCTCATTAAGGGTTATATATGGTAGTTACACAGTACCCGTCGTCATCCACTGTAAAGAGAATACTAGCCACGTTGTTTATTTTATGCATAGGTACAGCCAACCAAACATGCTTAACCACTTACAGCAGTTTATTGACGCTGGTGAGAAACAACAATTTAGAAAAGCAAATGATGCAAATTGTATATTGTGGAGTTCTCAAGATTTCTGCCCCCCAACAAATTTTATTTAGAAACACCTTTGTACCATTGAAAACATGCCAAAAATTTGGAAAGTAACAAGCAATCAGGTACTTTTTTCCTCCTAAAGTTATAATTTGGTTATGTGCCAATCTCAAACAGTAGATTTTTCAAATTCAACCAGGTTCGTTCATCAAAATGTGAAGATCTATTCAACAATGACTATGTAAGATATTTATTAGGTCTTCAAGTCTGAACTAGTGAGCAGAAATCAAGCAAAAGTTGTGCAACAGCAGCATTATAACCACCAAATTTCAAAGCAAAAAGAGAACGTTAATATTAACATATTTTGTTTTAGTTTTGACCAAATACTATAGTTAAACGTATGTTACACATAAAAATAAAAATTAGTTTCAGTTTGCAAGTACCCGTATAAATAGATTTCCTTTAAAAGATAATATGTGAATGTTATGTGTATTGCAGCACTGCATAGTGTATGATACAATATAATTATTTCATTATTTATCATTACTGCATTACACGGTCTCATCAGTCAACACTTTAGCACAGAGGCAATGTTACACATGAAATGAGAATATGACCAAACTGTATTTTGTCCTGCTATTTACTGGTTCTGTGACCTTTGACATGTTCATTAACCTCCTGCTGCCTAAGTTTCCCCATTTGAAGAATAGGGATGATAATATCTTCTCTTAAGTAGACAATATGAAAATTTGAACAAGAATATATTTGTGAAATCACTAGCACAATTCCTGGCACACAATACACCATTACTGATAGCATTTTTTTTTTTACTCTCGACGCTCTCTTTCTAGAAGAGTATTCAATTTGATTCACAGTACTAATAGGTTTAGTGCTGACAGATACTACTTGAGAAACTTTGGTTTTTACTGAATTCATCTTACACCTGTCTAGGCAATGAGAGTGATATGTGCCTGCTAAGTCTTGGTATTCCCACGAACAAGAAAGGTAGGATTTGCATGCCAAGTATATTATATTTGGTTATCTCCTTATTTCTCACAATAATCATGTGAGATAGGAACCATGATTCTTTCAATTCTTTGGATAAGAAACTGAGGGTAAAATGTTTCCTAAGGTTACATATGCAGTCAAGTGGTGGAAGGAGCATTCAAATCTGTGAAATCTGAAGTTAGATAATAATCAGCAACTTTTAGTATCTGTCAAGCTCTATGTTTATTTAAATTACATGGTTGAAGGGGAAACAGCATTTAGAGGGTGGAAAGGAGGGAGGAATGATGTGCCTGGGGCTCACACTATGGAAAGAGAAGAGGGGGAGCTCGGTGAAGTTTGTAGTTTGCATTTATGCACCTGCAGGACAACTGAAACATTTGATTCAAGAACACTAATCTCCTGGCTGAGTTGGCAGCCATCGCGTCTGCATACACTGCACGCATTTGAGTCTCGGTCCAACTCTGCTCATGATTATGTCTTCCGATCCCAAAGTGTGAAAACAAAATCCAGATTCATGTAGCTAACATATTACACTCCAAGTTACATATCCATTGTAACAAGGAGAAGACAGTGGGATTAAGCATCTGGTATGCCTACAGCAACAAACTCTCCTGTCCTGAGACTTTCGGCCAAGATCAGCAAGTGATCTGCAGATCACTGTTGTGCAGAATTTGAACTCAGTGGAGTGTGAGGTAGCTCTAGTACCTAGTGTTTAATTCAGTTAATCCTCACACAACTTCTACGTGACAGCGGCCCCGGCATTGGTGGGTTTTTGGTCTGGCTGACTTCAAGAATGAAGCTGCGGACCCTCGCGGTGAGTGTTACAGTTCTTAAAGGTGGTGTGTCGGGAGTTTGTTCCTTCGGATGTTTAGATGTGTCTGCAGTTTCTTCCTTCTGGTGGGTTCATGGTCTCGCTGACTTCAGGAGTGAAACTGCAGACCCTCCCTGTGAGTGTTACAGCTCTTAAAGCCAGAACGGCTGGAATTGTTCATTTTTCATGGTAGGTTCGTGGTCTCTCTGGCTTCAGGAGAAGCTGCAAATCTTCATGGTGAGTGTTACAGCTCATAAAGGCAGCATGGCCCCAAAGAGTGACCAGCAGCAAGATTTATCACAAACCACAAAAGAATAGAACTTCCACAAAGTGTAACAGCACCCCACTGGGTTGCCCTTGGTTGGCTCCAGCAGTCTGCTTTGATTCCCTTATCTGACCCCGCCCCCTACCCACATCCTGCTGATTGCTCCATTTTAGAGAGCTGATTGGTCCATTTTACAGAGAGCTGATTGGTCCGTTTTCACAGAGAGCTGATTGGTCCATTTTGACAGAATGCTGATTGGTGCATTTACAATCCCTGAACTAGACACAGAGTGCTGATTGGTGTATTACGATCCCTTAGCTACACATAAAAGTTCTCCAAGTCCCCACTAGACTCAAAAACCTGTCTAGCTTCACCTAGTGGATCCCACACCTGGGCTGCCGGCAGACCTGCCTGCCAGTCCATTACCGTACACCCGCACTCCTCAGGCCTTGGGCGGTTGCTGGGACCCAACGTTGGGGAGGCTCCGATGGCGCGGGAGCCCACTGCGGGGGATGGAGCGGGGGAGTTTGGGCATGGCGGGCTGCGGGTCTGCTGCCCTGCCCCGCGGGGAGGCTGCTGAGGCCCAGCGAGAACTCCAGCACAGCACAGGTGGGCCGGCACTGCTGGGGGACCTGGTGCACCCACCACAGCTGCTGGCCCGGCTGCTAAGCCCTTCACTGCCCTGGGCCAGCGGTGCCAGCCGTCCACTCCGAATGGGGTCCACCAAGCCCATGCTGGCGCCGACTGGAACTCGCCCTAGACTGAGCGCCCTGTGCAACCCCGGTTCCCACCCGTGCCTCTCCCTCCACACCTTCCTGTAAGCAGAAGGAGCCGGCTCCAGCCTCGGCCAGCCCAGAGAGGGGCTCCCACAGTGCAGTGGCAGGCTGACGGGCTCCTCAAGCGCCGCCAGAGTGGACGCAGAGGCCGAGGAGGCACTGAAAGTGAGGGCTGCTAGCACATTTTCACCTCTCAATAGTACTATAACCAACTCTGCTTAGATGAGGAAACTGAGGCAGGCAGATCTGAAACGTCCCTTACATTAGTCAATGGGTGTGGGCAGGATTGAAGCTGGGCAGTTTGATGGTACAGCCTAGTCTTCTAATCCCCACAGAATACTCATGTGTGGGAGGGAAAGCACCTGGTCCTTGGTCCTTTAACTTAATGAAATTATCGTGACACACACACGGGCACACTCATGCACCTTCATGCTTTACTTTTGCTTCAAGGATGTGGGTAGTTTTAGAATTAAAAAAAAGGGGGGGGTTCCCAGGACTAGGGGCAGGATATGAGGGCGCGTTATCATTTAATGGCACAGAGTTTCAGTTGGGGAAGATAAGAAATTTTTGGAGCTAGATGGCGGTGATGGTTGCACAACAATATGAATGTACTTAAAGCCACTGAACTGCCACTCAAAAATTGTTAAAATGATCAATTTTATGTTGTGTATATTTATCACAATGACAAAAAGTAGGAGCCAAAGGAGAGAAGTTAAGAGGGTTATCCAACCCAAAGTGTTTAGACTGTGCCAATGCTGAGAAACTCTGGGTTACAGGGTTAGACAGGTGACTCTTACAGAGGTGACCAGATGAGTGGCAGTGTTCTGCTACACTGCCTGTTGATTTAGCTGGTTTTATTTTTAGACCTTGAGTTTTGTTGTTTGCTATTTTATCTTTCCCAGAGAGAATACAAGATAGAGTTCTGTTAAGCTCCTGGGAAACACAGCAGGTTCTAAAGGAAGAGTTTTTTCTGTAGCACTTTGAATTTCCATGACTTGTAATACAGTTTACAAGAAAGATAGTCATTGTCCACAGTGGCTTCCGGCTAAGGCGGCCTTGTCCTCTCTCAGTGTTTTTTTCAAGAAGACCGATATATAGCCAATATTATCTTTTCCAGATTATTCAGAATTACAGAATAAGCTTCAAGTGAGAACAGATTTTCAAATTTAGATGATTTTTGCCCACTAATCAGTAAGATGGAAAAAAAGGACAAAAACTTTGAAAATAACTAAAACCAAAAACTGAGGCATTCAGGCCACTGTCCTAAGCATCCCATCTCTCAATGAATCAAAACCTTACCCTTGAAGGTCAAGGTTTTCATACCAACCAAGATAAATAAAACTATTAACTTTTTTTTCAGAACGTCTGTTAGAAATATCACTCCACATACCTGCTGCTTTTAAAAAAATCCAGTCTTAAAAACGGAAAATAAAATTTAATACTGTGTTATTACCTACAGTTGTCATTGGCAAAGTTTCTAGCTGTCTTCTGAATTTTCAAGCACCACCCAGAGTTGTTTTTCTTTCAAAAAAGATTTTTCCCTTAAGATGTTATGAAGATCTCTAAGTAGAATTGTACGCAGTCCTGTGAAGGATATATGTTATTCTTGTCACCTCCAGTTTGATTTTTTTTAATGCTAACTTTGTAATTTTCCAGAAAGAAAAAGTTGTGTATATGATATTGGCATTCTGTTATAGGATTTACACCACACATATTTGTATGGGCCTGTGCCTGGGAATCTTACCTAAATCCTTTATCCCTACAGTTCCCACTGAGGACTTTATCTTTAGATCCAAAGTGCTAGAAAATCTTCTGTGATATTTAAACTTTTATTCTGTAAGTCTGTTAATTTTGATAATAATGCAGATATACAAGAAAAAGCAAAGCAGAGTTTTTAAAATATTTTTGAGAGACCCAAACTATTTCTAGAAGTCTCAGTGGACTTTCCTTTCATTAATCCATTCAATAAATATGTGATGAGTACCATTTGTTTGCCAGACACTGTTTTGGACAATAGAAAAAAAAAAAAAAAAACAGAGTTAAACAAGACAAGATTCAGTTCTGCTCTTGTGAAACTGATATTTTTTGCAAGGGAGTCAGACCTTATACCACCAGTTTGAACAATAACTCATTAAACTTTTAATGAGTTCTCCTTATTAAGTACTTCAAAGAGAAGTATGAAAGTTTATCTGGAAGATTAAACTTGGAGAAAGGGATGTTTGAGCTTAGTGCCACCCGTGGCCCCAAGCAAGGGTCACCACAACCAACACTTTAAAGAAGCCCACACCTCCATTCTAGACCAGGCTCAGGGTGTCCTGTACCTCTGAATTCCTGAAAGCACCTCAAGCCTCTTCCTTGGGACTATCATCCCAGTGGGGACTAAGACAAATAGGTACACCCCAAGGCTTCAGGGTGATGACCAAGAGAGGTTGCTTGCAGAGTGTGTATGTGTGGATTTTGATGTACACACTGGGATATTCACAAGCTCTTCCTTTCATGATGGTAAAAGGAGCCAAGGATGGGGAAAGTAGAGAGATGCGGCTTCAGCTACAAGCCAGGAGTCCCTGTTCTTACGTCACAGCACTCCCATGTGAAACTGCATGGAATCTGAGAAGTCTAAATTCTGTCTATAGTGTGTGTGAACTTCTATTTGCATTCTTGCTTCGAGCTCTAAAAATGTTAGGGGTGGGGCCATCTGATCTGGACTTTGCAAGGCAAGTTGAAACTGAGCAAGAAGAGAGCCTCTACACAGGGGTCCCACACGTGTCAGGGCTCTGAGGTAGAGAGAAAATGATGTGTCTGAGGAACTGAGAGGAGGCCACTGTGTCTGGCACACAGAGAGCCTTGACTAAAGAGCAGTACAGGACCAGAAGAAAAGCCTCCCCCGCAGAACAGCCTTAGGAAGCGACATATTTTATGCCCATAAATAAAGGTCTCCATGGCATATTTTTGAGTAGGTATTAAAAATTATAAAAAGATTTGCATTGCTATGCTGTAATTTCAACACAATATTGAGAAAAAAATTGAGACAGATGTTTTCAACATACCTTTCTTTCAAATTCTGAATGATCAGCATCCCATTATCACAGTCCTTTTGGACAAACACCATAAATAGAATGGCTTATAAACAACAGAAATTTATTTTTCACAGTTTTGGAAGCTGAGAAGTCCAAGATCAAGGTGCCAGCAGATTCAGTGTCTAGTGAGGACCTACTTCCTGGTTCATGGATGGCACTTTGTTGCTGTGTCCTCGTGGTAGAACACACAAACAAACTCTTCCTGCTTCTTTTATAAGGACACTAATTCCATTTAGGGTGGGTCTCCTCCCATGACCTAATCATGTCCCAAAAAGGCCCCATCTCTTAATCCATCAATTTGCAGGTGAGGATTTCAACATATGAATTTTGGGGGACACGCATGCAGACCATAGCACCGATTATCTTCGTATTCCTATGAAACGTAAACAGTCATTTCCCATGTCCCTCGAGTCTCAGGCCTAGGATGTGGGGTCTGTTCCCCTCCGCTACTCCAGCTGTTTTTACATTGAACAAATATTCGTAATATTCATTTGTCTCTTTACTCATTTAATTCAGCCATAGTTTATTAAGTTGCAATATGGGAATAATAATGCATTAATAGAGATGTGGGGAGGATGAAATAAATTTATATAGG
>NW_012118487.1:33800638-33839258 GCF_000951035.1 Colobus angolensis palliatus
TTATATAAATTATTTATAAACAAATTTATTTTATATAAATATACATATTTACACACACACACATATTGCTTAGAATAGCACTAGGAAACCACCAGGCACACAATAGGATGATAGGCACCGATTAGCAGAAAAATTCTTAAGAACAAGAATTACTTGTTCTTAAGACCAGAAGGGAAAAGACAGCTACACTACTTGACCAAAGGGATGAAGGCATGGAGTAGAATGTGTGTTGGGGAAGAATGAATCATCAGTGTGACCAAGAAGGGATGGATCTAGTATTGGGAGATGGGCCTGATAGGAGTGAGATTAAGGAGGGACTTGCATCCCATGCTACGGAGTTGGACTTTTATTCAGTAGGGCAGTGTTTCTCAAAGTGTGGCCCTTAGACATTAGAATTCCCTGTGTGGCTTCTTAAAAATAAGGACCCCTGCCTCCTATTCCCCACCCCAATAATAAGTTGGAATATAGGGCCTGGGACATTTTAACAGGCTTTCCAGGTGATTCTTGTTTATAGTCATGGTTGAGATACTGAGATACTATGAAGAGTCAAAGGATGTTTTCCAAACATATAGTTTGTACAATAAGCTTTCTCTTAGACAAGTGGCTGACTATGCCCATAGATACTGTCGGCAGTAGCAAGAAAGCTCCTCTTTCAGAAGAAAAACATGTATTTGTTACAGAAGTAAGTTTCCCTTTAAGAAAATAAGTTAATGTAAGATGCTTGTTGCCAGATATGTTAAGCCAAAGGGGAAAAAAATCTCAAAGCAAATACACTTTTTGCTAGCAAAATATGTTCCCTCATTGTTCCCTAAGATTCTGACATTTGAGGGAAAAAAGATATCTAATTCTCCTAGAAATAATAAGACTTGTTGGTTTTTCTCTATTATGCAATGCAGACCTAAATTAACCTCAAGGTTAATTTACACTTTAGATAATATAAATCTCACAACAATGGTTGGTATGAAAAATGATAATGTTTCACATTTCTATGAGTTCATTTCAATGAAAATGCAACATTATCAAACCTTCTTTAAGAGATGCATCATCCTGTACAAGTACAGTACAAGCTCCTGTGTTTAAGATTTTTAGTTTTACAATTTCCTTCCCCATAAGCTTTAATATTTAATGAAGAAATAAAGAGATTTTGCTAAAACCTAAACATATCGCAAAGTTCTTTGTTAATTATTACCCTTTGTAAGATGGATCATCACCTTTCATAGTATGGAATGTATATAAAAACATACATTTTCAAAGTATATTTAACAATATGAGACTTTTACAAATTATAAGAATTTAATATATTTGTATTAAGTATATATTTATGATCTTTAGTTTATAAAAAAATAGATCCCTAAGTGTAGATTAAAGATTAGAAGAACATAAAATAGTAGTTAACCCTGTGATCCCAGGGATGGTGATATTATTGGTGAGTTTTACTTCCTGCTTTGTGCTTTTCTGTAATTTGGAAACATCTAAAATAAAGTTACTTTAGTTTGATAACTTTAAAAAGGCCCCAAATGTGCGTAAGGTGGTGGGGAGCAAGATGCAAGGAGCAGAGATGAGACCGAACAGTGGCATGGTGAATAGCTGATGCGGGGAGAAAGATGAGAGCTCCCCCAGCCAACTGCAGAAGCCCCTTCTCCCTCTTTGTGCTCCTGTATCTTCACTGGGAGGGCCCTCCTCCACTAAACAGAGTTCCCTGAGGTCAGGAACTGCTTGTAACTGGTACCTTTAAGCTAACACAGAATCTGGCCCATAGATGTTCCATAGTGGCTTCCTATAACTGGTCTGCAGTTCCTCAGAAGCTTCCTCTGACATCCCATCTGGTCAAGATTTCTAGGACTCTGGATCCTGCTGTTTAGAGATGGCTGCCTCACTTTGGGAGCTGATTGCCAGCCCCGGCAGGTTGAAGAGAAATGATCTCATGTTCCACTCCAGAGAGCTATAGACAGGGCTAGCTAACCAGGTGTTAGGATCCAAGGAGAGGGCTCCCTGCTCTGAAATATCCACGTGGGTTCCTGGCATTTTACCATCATAACTTCATTCCTTTGGGGGCTGAATTCTTGTAACAGTCCCTATTAAAATGCAAATGCCTCTGGGAGGCATTAAGCCCTTGTCAGCAAACACCTTGCTTATTAGCTAACACCTGAGCCAACAGCCATCTGAGAGCACGTGCCTATTGGGAAATCAGTTCCTAGAGAGGTGGGGAAATAGTGGGGGCAGTTGGAGGACAGCTGAAGGACCTTAGGGTGATGAAGCTCAAACTCTCAGATTTCCAGGGCTGGATCTGGCAGTAGGAGTGGGTTAAGACTGTCAGTTGTCAGTGAGCACTCCGAACAGGTGGTGGAGAGTGTTGAAAGGGTCTGTCTTTCTTGGCCCTGGTGGTCAAGGTACAGGCCAGGTGGGGCATATGGCAGGTAGGTGTGCTCCTGGCCTCAGTGACCTCAGCCTTCCAGGTAGTTTGGATACAGACAGGAAACAGGAAAATACTGGGTAGAAGAGGCCAGTTCCCTGGCAAAGGCCCCACCCTCCAGCCTGAAGACCCATGGTCCTAAATGAGGACAGGCATTCCTGTTTTCATGCTCAAAAAGTTGCCTTTTGGCCTGCCACACCCCCTATCCTGCACCCATATACACCCCAAACCCCAGGCTCCAGAAGCCGACCAGCAAGCCAACAGACCAGCAGAGGAATGGTGGAACAATGCAACAAAGCAAGACAGATGAGGAGGATCGTCTGAATGCCGAGAGGAGTCTGGCTGGGTTGGTTGGAGAGCAGTCCCGCCACGGGCGGCCTGACTCCAGGTGAAGATCACCATCCCACTCCATCCCCCACTTTCAGCTCCCCATCCAGCCTGCTGAAAAGCACCTTCACCACTCAATAAAACCTCGCATTCATCCTTCATGCCAAGTGTGACCCAATTTTTCCAGGATGCTAGGCAAGAGCTCAGGATACAGAAAGCTGTCACACTGGTCTTCTGCCCTTGCAGAAAGACAGAAGGTCCATTGCACTGGTTAACACTCAAGCCATCTGTAGATAACAAAGCTGAAAGAGCTTGTAACACTGGGGTTGCAAGCACCCACCCCTACAGATTACCTCGGGGCCTGAGCCCAAAGTGCTCCCCCTGCCTCTGCACCTGCCCGTCTGCATGCTCCCCTCCTGCTAGGGGTTTGACAGGCAGGTGAGCCTGTCCTATAAGCAGGTGAGCATGTCCTACAAGGGGATCAGGGAATACTCCCATTTCAGTTTTACTTTCTTGTCAAGTCCCATCCGTAAATGCAGGATTTCAAAATGTATTGAGAAAGGGTTTTTTAGTATTTTTACTCTTTTTAAATAAGATTGTGGCTTTTTGAGTCATATGCATTAAACTTCAGTGTGTGGTTAGTGCTGCACCTCGGCGTTCAAATTAATAATATGGCAGCTATGTACTCCTTTGCCTTCCATCAATCAAATAACACACATTTACCTCCTGTCATTTCTTTTCAAACACTGAAAGCTTCTTTTCCTAAGTATTTTTTAAACTGTTCCCTGAAAGCCTTCCTGTTGGTCTGTGTCTTTGTGGAAATCCCACGAATATAGAGAAAAACACAGAATTTTCCTACTTTCATATTATTCGTCAGCACAGGAGAGCTAAATGGCACTCTGGATTAAGATTGCATGAATAGTTTTCAAGTATTTGGGGTTCGAAAAACCCAAATGTGTTTTGCCAAAATATTTGCTTTCCTCTTCATTTTTTTAAACCTATGTTTATTTCAAGGAGCATTAATTCCATGTGTTTTTAATGCATTTACACTCAGTTCATTAAAATGCTACTCTCCAACAGTTCTTTGGCGTCCGAGAGCCCCAGCGGGCCCTTGTACTTTGAGCGGGTTGGTGTGCTGTGCGCCGGAGCGCAGAAGCGGGAATGGTTCATGCTCAGCCCTTCCCGGAGCCCACAAGGTCCAGGACCTGCCGGGTCTGGCACGGCGCACTGCACCCCAGGCCCTGGCGCCAGGGTGCCGTCAGAGTCTGCTGGGCACAGAGACCAATTATTAATAGTAGTCAGGAAGGTCCTTGCCATTTTAATGCTTGGGTCAGAACTGAGTGTTTAGGAATTCCAGCCCTGCCTCCATGAATCTTGGTAACCCTAAGGATTTGAGAGCCAGGCCTCCGCAGCCCACATGACCCTATTAAATATCAATATTGAGACCGAGGAGGTGATTAGGGGCGGAGAATGCCTCCATTGTCTCTGTTTCGGTAGCAGTGGGGAATGAATCCAACCTTGAGAAAAGGGAATGCAGAACTGGAATCTGCAATCACTTAGTAAGTAGCAGACGGTCCCCACTTTCTTCAGGATGCATTGGCCCACCCCGAATGGGATGGTATTTCTGAAAGCCATGGAGTACAGATAGGACTGTAGGAAGAAGGATGACTGGTGCTGCTGGACTAGCTCAGGGTAGACTCTTTCCAAAATCAAACGTCTCCATGTGTGTTTCTGGTGGTTTTCCACCTGTCAACCACTGGGCTAAATTCCCTACATATTCTCCATACTTTGAAATTGAGCAAAATGAGGTGCAGAAGAAAGGGACTTGCCTCAGGTCCTCAGCAGCACAGCAGTCATAGTGGCTTCGCTTTGACGCTCTCACACCTGCTACATTGCTGTCTCCCAGGAGAGTCCAGGCCAGACGCTGCTCCCACCTTCATAGGAAAGACCCAATTCGCTCCACTTTAGTAGAGAGCATTCCTGGAGGAAAGGCAGTTACTTTGCTAGGGCTTGGGAGGTGCACAGTGCTAGGAAGGGAATTTTCAAGAGTTCCTCCATCGTAGCATTATTAGGGACTCAACACCATTTTGTCTATCTATCCTCAACTCTTACACTATTCCAAGAAGAATAATGTGCTCCAGTTTCTTGTGTCCCCTCTTGAAGCACCCTAAATGTGGTCTAGCCAGCACTGAACGGTCAGACTGCCTGTTCTGCTTTCAACACTCTCAGTCTATTAACAAAGCCCCAGTTTTGACTATTTTTCAAACCCACTCATTATGTGGTTACGTCATTGTGCTGTAGCCTCATATTGAATTGCCAGTTAACAAACACACTTACTTTTGTATTATTTATTTGCTTATTTACTTCTTTTCTCCTTTCCTCCATGCATCCACCTCAGTTAGGGTCGAAATGCTCCTGAGCTATGTGTGCTGAGTTTCTGGTGGTCTCATCTCCACTGGGTCTGGGCACCCATTGCTTTTAAAGTTCTTTCCGTTTTGTAGAGAATACGAACTTGGGCAGGAGAAGAGTGGTGCTGTTTTAGAGGCCTCTTTACACCTCTATTGTCCTTGTTACGAGCCCCCTAATTTCTTGTTGCTTTTAATCAATACTTTTAAAAATGTCTCCTTTTAAATTTCTCTGGTAATTTTAGAAAACTTCAGCCCACTCTGATGCTGTGATTAGCTGGCATTATTATCAGAGACCATGCCATGATTTTATAGCCACAATTTTGAGACCTTCCTTCCACCTTTTAGGCTGAGTCCTTTCCCAGTTTCTCAAAGAGCACCCTAGGAAAACATGCTGCTTTCTTGAGGCTTTTTCTCTTTTTTTACTCTTCAAGTTTAAAGGTGAGAATTTTGCCTGTTGGAATTTTCCATACCTTTTGGGCATCTTCCCGTTAGAGTCTCTGGCTATGGAATGATCCAACTTTTTACTGACTTTTTTGAAACTGCTTTCCCAAGCTCCAAGTCAAGTCTGATGCCTAGCACATCCATTTCTGGGCAGAATCATTCAGTGATAACCTCTTCACACTTTCCTACGGTTCCCATTATTTCCAGATACCACCTGAATCTATGTTATGATTCAGATTTAAAACCAAGTAGCGATTTCAATTATTGCTTTCTCTCTATAGTGAGAAAAATAACAACTTAACAAAGGCTCCGCATTGAGCAAAATGAGCTTTTAAGTAGATGTCCAAATCGATGAAGCCCTTTGTCTTTACTGTGAGGTACTTCAGTGATGGTGTTACAATTTACAGAGGAATGCCTTACCCATTTTCTAGAGATTGGCTGGGCTGCCTGAATTTACTCCCTCAGTAAGGTTTTTCCTATTTACTTTTTTAAAAAATTGTTTTCCAAGTATTCTCCAAAATTCTTCCATGTAAAATCTCACAGAATCATTGACTTTCAGTAGTGGCCCAGAGTTTGAAGTAGGGGATCTTGGCGCATGACCACTCTTGCCTCTTCTTTACATTGGACATAGAAATATTTACCTCACATAGGATGCTGGGAGCATTAAGCAAGGCAATGGTAATAGCTAGGCAAGGGGCCATGCAAACTACAAAAAGAATGGTACAAATGTTTGCAGTGATTTTTACTGAGTTATTATTACTCTGCCTCTTCAATGAAACATGTCCATGGACTGAGACACACCTCACTTTTACAACATTCCAAATCTGAGTCTTATTCTATTTCTTATAATAAGACTTAGAATAAAACTTTCTTATCCTTATTCTTGTTTACTATTTGTAAAACTCCATTTACCATCCTGTATTAGATTATCAAGGTTGATTAGACCTAATCAATACATTAGATAATAAATAAAGAAAAAAAGTTTATAAGACAGGAAACCTCTTTTATTTAAACCACCCAGCACTAGGCACATACTGCAATCAGGCTTCTGGTGTTTAGGGAATATAACTTTTCCTCTTCACTCTGTAGTGATCTGGTCTTTGCCTACACACAATGAAGCTCTGCATAAGAAAGGGAACTAACCATATGTGATTGGCGACCTATAGGTAGAAAAAATAATCGTACATTCATTTTAATATCAACCAAACAAGAAGAAACAAGAAGAGAAAATTATTATGTAGCACACAACTTAGATTTCTAGACTTAAAATCATACTTATTCTTAAATATGTTTATTAAGATATAATTCACAGCTGGGCATGGTGGCTCACACCTGTAATCCCGGCACTTTGGGAGACGGAGGCGGGCAGATCACGAGGTCAGGAGATTGAGACCATCCTGGCTAAGACAGTGAAATCCCATCTCTACTAAAAAAAAAAAAAAATTAGCCGGGCCTGGTGGCAGGCGCCTGTAGTCCCAGCTACTTGGGAGGCTGAGGCAGGAGAATGGCATGAACCCGGGAGGCGGAGCTTGCAGTGAGCTGAGATTGTGCCACTGCGCTCCAGCCTGGGCGACAGAGCAAGACTCCATCTCAAAAAAAAAAAAAAATAAAAAGCAAAATTCACATACCAAGGAATTCACCTGTTTAAACTGGACATTTCAATGGTTTTAGCATATTCACAGATATGTGTGACCATTACCACAATCTAAGTTTAGAATGTTTTCATCACCCCAAAGGAAATGCCACAGCCATCACTAGCAGTCCCACCTTATTCCCCGCAACTCCCTCCTCCACAGCTTGAGTCACTGCTAATCTACTTCCTCTAGATATGGATTTGTGTATTTCAAACATTTCATATTATTGGAATCATGAAACATGGGGATTTTGCAGCTGGCTTCTGGCCTTTTTCACTTTCGAGTTTCAACTATGTCATACTATATGTCAATACTTCATTTCATTTCAGAACAATATTTTATTGTATAGATATAGCATATTTTAATTTTATTTATGCACTCACCAGTTTAAGGTGGTGCCCAATGTTTGGTTATATTCATAATATGAATATTATAATATTTATAATATAATAATATTATGAATAATAACCATTACTATGAACATTCATATATGCTACCATGAACTTTCATGTACAAGTTTTTTGGGGGATGGATGTTTTCATTTCTCTTAGATAGAAACCTAGAAGTAAAATTTCTCAGTCCCATGGTAATTCTCCATTGCCAAGCTGTTTCCAAAATGGCTGCACCATTTTACATTCCCTCCAGCAAATTTATGAGGGTTCCAATTTCTCTGCATCTTACGAACATTTTTTCTTGTCTGTCTTTTCTATTACAGTCATCCTAATGTATGTCAAGTAGTGTCTCATCATGGTTTTAATTTCAATTTCTCTAATTATTAATAATAATGAGTATTTTTATGTGCTTATTTGCTGTATATCTTCTTTGGAGAAATGTTTATGCAAATCATTTGCCCACTTTTTAATTGGGCTTTCTTTTTATGATTCAGTTTTAAAATTTCTTTATATATTCTGGATCCAGGTCCCTTATCAGATACATACTTTGCATTCTTTTTTCATCCTGTATATTGTATTTTCACTTTCTCAATTTTGTCATTTTATTACAAAATTTACCTAATTATGATGTGATTCAACTCAGCTGTTTCTCCTTTGGTTGCTTTTAATTTTGGTGCCAAATCTAAGAAATCACTGCTTAATCCAAGATTATCAAAATTTACTACTGTTTTCTAAGAGTTCTACACTTTTGGCTCTTGTTTATCTTTTATCCATTTGAGTTAATTTCACAATATAAAGTAATCCAGTTTCATTCTTTTGCATATGGATATATAGTTGTCCCAACGTCATTTTGTCTTAGCATCCTGTTGAACATCAATCAACCATAAATGTAAGTGTTTTGTTTCTAGACTCTCAATTCTCTTGCATTGATATTTATGTCTATCCTTACACTAGCGCTATGTCTTGATTACTGTAGCTTTGTAGCAAATTTTGAAGGTCAGAAGTGTGAGTCCCCCAGTGTTGTCTTCTTCACAATTGTTTTGGCTCTTCTTGGTTTCTTACATTTCCATATGGATTTTATGACCAGCTTTTCTATTTCTCCAAAAGAAAAACTATTTGGATTTTTATAGGGATCACATTGACTCTGTAGATTAATTTGGGAAGCATTGCTATCTTAACAATATTAAGTCTTCTAATCCATGAACATGAGATGTCTATGTATTCAGATGTTGAATTTCTTTCAACAATGTCTTGTAAGTTTTTCATGTACAAGTCTTGAACTTCTTTTGATAGATTTACTCCTAGATATAGTATTCATTTTGATGCTATTTTAAATTGAATTGTTTTCTCAATTTCCTTTTCAAATTATTCATTGCCAGTGTGTAGAAAGATAGTTAATTTTATTGTTCATCTTGTATCCTGCAACTTGGCTGACCTGATTGATTAGTTTGAAGAGTTATTTCATGGAATTCTTAACATTTACCATATACAGGATCATATCATCTGTGAATAAAAATAGTTTCAGGCTGGGCGTGGTGTCTCACGCCTGTAATCCCAGCACTTTGGGAGGTCGAGGCAGGCAGATCATGAGGTCAGGAGATTGAGACCACTGTGGCCAACGCAGTGAAACCCCATCTCTACTAAAAATACAAAACTTAGCCGGGTGTGGTGGCGGGCACCTGTAATTCCAGCTACTCAGGAGGCTGAGGCAGGAGAATAACTTGAACCTGGGAGGCAGAGGTTGCAGTGAGCCAAGATCGTGCCATTGCACTCCAGCCTGGGCAACAAGAGTGAAACTCCATCTCAAAAAAAAAAAGAAAAAGAAAAAGAAAGAAATAGTTTTATTTCTTCCTTTCCAATCTGATGTTTTTTATTGATTTTTCTTGTCCAAATGACCTAGATAAAACATCCGATATAATGTTGAATGGAATTGGTGAAAGCAGATATTCTTGTCTTGCTCCTGATCTTAGCAAGGAAGCATCTAGCCTCTCACATTAAGTATGATGTCATATCTAATTTTTTGAGACATACTCAAAAGCAAAGAAAAGGAAGGTCATCTTGTTCCAGGAATTGTAGCTCTCCACTTAGATGTTTTGAGAACTCTCCTACCTGAAGTCAGATCCCTTAATATTGTTTTATTCAACAATAATCATAGTACTTTAAAGGCAAAGTTCCCATAAGACATACATGACATAAATTTAAGCAACTCATATTAATTTGTATTAAGTTAGCCTAAAGAATAACTGTGTTCCTTCTAGACTTGTATAATTCAGGAGTCTGAGAGATTCCTTCCAGTGTCCTAAAAATTGAAGGTAAAAGAGCAATACTCTTGCCTTTGCTTTTCTTTTAAAGAAGAAAGCATATACTTAACTTTCACCAGAATGGAGAAACCAGAAAAAGCTTTCCTGTTTTCAAACACAGCACTAAACATTGAATGAACATTCTCTCTGCCATATGATCATAAACCCATTTACACAGCAATTCTGTTTCTGCAGTTACACAAGGAGTCAGATATCCTCAGCTACTTCAAGTTCGTTCTTTGGTTATACACTGAGGTTCAAGGAGTCTTTTGTCCATCCCAGTTGGGGTTAATACCAGACCATCCAGTCTAATTTGTTTTCCCATTCAACTGCAAAGAAAATCTCCTGGTTAAAAGAAAATGCAATGTGGATTATGGTCTTGCCTAGAAGTCTTTCCATTTTGCTTTACTAAAGCTTGTTCATTTTTAGTACTACATTAAACAACTAACTAGATCAGAAATAAAAATAATCTGACTCTGGCCACCTATTTCCACCTTAAACCCTTTCCTTTCCAATTAAATATACTAAACATCTTTTGTGAGATTCTCAAGACAATTTCCCTCCAAACTTCTGATTTTTGTTTTTGTTTGCCTCCTCCCACCTTCCTCTATACCCCTCAGGAAAGAAAGAAACTTCAAACCACAGTCTAGAGCATGAAACTGATGCATCCATGGAAACCCCCAGAAGGAATTTGAGTGGAAGTACTCCAGGGTCCTTCCCCACAAGGCCAGATCTAGCAAATGTTTTCCAGATGTGGCTGCTCTTAACTCTACTACCACCAACTCAGCCCCTCTCCTACCTGCCCTCAGACCAGAAAGCAGCATCAAGACCTAAGGTCCAGCGCTCATAACACCACAAGGGACTCCTAGAGGAGGTTATACTTAGCTTCTATTCCCTCCTTGCCATGTAGAAAAGCTCCCACAAAGCCCATGACACAGGTCATGAACTCTTGGTCTCGTTCTGATCACAGAACCTCACTTTGTGGGTTCCATGGTCTAGCAGCATCAGCGGCATCTGGGCACTTATTAGAAATGTAGGCTCTCCAGCCTGGGTGACAGAGCGAGACTCCCTCTCAAAAAAACAAAAACAAACAAACAACAACAACAAAAAAAAAAAAATGAAAGAAGGAAAGAAATGTGTAATCTCTGCCTCAACCCAGACCTACTGATCAGAATTTGTATTTTTATTTAACAAGATCACCTGGTGATTCCCATGTACCTTAACATCTGAGAAGGCCTACTCTGGAGCAATGGTTTCCAAACTTTAGTGTGCACCAGAATCCCCTGGTGGGCTTGTAGAAACACAGATTTCTGGACCCTTCCTCCAGGGTTTCTCATTAAGAAGTCTGGGGTGGAGCTTGAGAATTTGCTTTTTAAGAAGTTCCCAAGTGAGGGTGATTTTGTATCTGAAGTCTGAGGACTACACTTGGAGAAACATTGCTCTAGGGGCATCCCATCTCACCAAAGAGTAGGAGTGTTGAGAATTCTTGAAATCTAAAATATTGATTTATTTGCAAATTAATAGAAATATTCCATAATGTGATTGGAGCTGCCTCCTTTGTTTCCACTTTGCCACATTCTTCTGTTACTTGTTGGAAGACTGTTGGTCTTGTTTTCCTCTAAAATCTCCCAACTCACATCACCCCACCCTCCTAAGCTGCCCTCCCTGGCCCCATGCTGGAATGCTCCAGGAATCTGCAAAGCTCATCCAAACTGGCATTGCTGAGAAAGACTTTTGATCTCCTACCCCAGGCTGCCTCCCAGCGAGCCAGCCCTAGGACTGCCTGCTGCAATTGATCCATCCCTGCCTTGATCCGTCCAGGCCATTTCCCTCCATGCACAACCATTTACAACACTCCTGAAGAGGAGGCCAGCTCAGTCCCTGCCTTCGTGTACCTCTAAACTTCACACAGCTCCTTCCCCTTTTCCTGCTTAGCATAGTCAGTTGTACTGTTCTTAAGAGATTTCAATCTCTGCCCCAGATGAATTTTAACACAATTTTAGCAACTTATGGATTTGGCAGGAAGAACCTAGAGCAAGAGTTGAACATTGCTGGGAATGCTGACTGATGCAGTTCAAAACTCTAGGATATAGCAATGAGGAATGTAGACAAATCTTGACCTTGCAGCATGTACGGTAAAAGAAGAAACAGCAACCTATTAATACATGCATGCATTTTATATGGAAAGAACAAAGAAAGGGAATGACCAGGGAAGAAGGTTCTATGTGAACCCACATCATAAGGGAAGACCTGTCTGAAGGGTAACATCTTAAAAGACATCTGAATGAATATCTAAAGGAAGGACTTTCCAAACAAGAAACAAGTGCAAAGGACCCGAGATGGCAATGAACTTGACCTTTTAGAGAAGCAGCAAGAAGGCCAGTATGGCTGAAGTGGAGGTGATATGGACAGGGAAATACTGGGTAGAAGAGGGCAGTTCCCCAGCAAAGCCCTGATCCCCAAGCCTAGAAACCTGCAGCCCTAAATGGGAATAGGTATTCCTGTTTTTGAGACCAAACGCTGCCTTTTCGCACAACACAACCCCCTTTTCTGTACCCCTATAAACCTCAAACCCCAGGCTCCATGAGCAGATGAGCGGACAAACAGAAGAGCAGAGGAACAGAAGAGTGGCACAGCAAAGAAGGAGAGAAGAGAAGGAGCATCTGAACGTTGAGAAGAGTTCAGCTGGGGATGGTTGGAGAGGAGATCAGGGGTGGGACAGCCAAACTCCAGGGGAATATCATCTTTCCACTACATCCCCTTTCTAGCACCCCATCCATCCTGCTGAGAGCCACCTCCACCTGGCAATAAAATCCCCACATTGACAATCTTTCAAGTCTGTGTATGACCTGACTCTTTCTGTACACTAAACAAAAACCCAAATACCAACCGGGCAATGAGCTGGTTAACACTTAAGTTGTCTGCAGACGGCAGAGTTGAAAGAGCACTGTAGTACACCTACTGGGACCTCAAGAGTCACATGCACCAACCTGTAGACACTACCATGAGGCCAGAGCACAAAAACACTCACCCTGGCTCCTGTTCCTGCCTGTCTGTGTGTTCCCTCTCCCGTAAGGGGTTCAGCACACAGGGCAACAGCCACCCAAACAGATGAGCCACACCCCTGTCGTACATCCTGCAAGGGGGTCAGTGAACTCTCCCATTTCAGAGGGGTGTAGAGATAGTGGTAGGAAGGCAAGTGGAGAGATGGACACAGGCCAGGCAGTTTGAAGGTTTTGAATTTCATCTCAAGCATGTTGGGAAGACAGGGTTTTGAGTTGGGGTTTTACATGATCTGATTTCAAATTGTGAAAAGTCACTCTGGCTTCTTTGTTAAAAATTAAAATAATGACCTACAGAGTAGAAATAGTTGGGAGGCTGAGGTGGAAGAATCACTTGAACCTATGAGGTCAAGGTTGTAGTTAGTTTGCCACTGCACTCCAGCCTGGGTAGCAGAGGGAGAGCCTGTTACTAAAAAGAAAGAGTGGAAGTAGGGAGACAGATAGTAGTCTAGACAAGACAGGGTGGCTGCTTGGCCAAGGGTAACAACAGTGAAGGAGGTGATTCATGGGTGAATTGAGGGATCATTGGAATGCCGAGCTGACTAGACTTCCTGATGAATTGGATGTGAGAAAGCAAGAAGGCAGGGATGATCTGATGACTGGAGTGAAGGTTGGGATCATTTTCTGAGATGGAGCAGGAGCACAGTTGGAGGAGGAACTGAGTCAAAGAGTAAATTCTTTAGCTGAATGGACTCATGCAAATTAATTAACCCACCATCCGTGCCAGATCCTGCTGCTCAAAGATTAGGTTTAAACTGAGGCCCCTGCTATAAACAGAAGGCAAAATAGATGAGGTGGAGCTGAACAGAGTGGGGGTGGGGAATGTCATTGAAGAGTATACCCCAAAAGCTCTTAATGAGCCCCCTGAGACTTGTCAGCCAACAAGGAGACTTTGCTCACCAATGAAGGAGACAGGATCTAGAAAGCCCCATGCTAAGAGTAAATAAGAGACACAACATGGCCCATTAGGGTTGAGATCTGGCAAACCCTAGACACGCCCATTTAGAACAGATGGCCCCACTGCCAGCCCTGGGCCAGGGTCCGGGGATGCAGGGACACGGGAGACCACAGCCTTTCCTGCCAGAGTCACATCACATAGGACATACGACAGCAGGTGTTCTCTGTGATCTTTAAATGTTTAGACAGAGCCGTTCTAACACCTCAGAAGAGAAAACAGAAACAAGCCCAAGCCTTCACCTGGGGGAACTTCCTGGAAATGCAGGGCAGGCATATTTGCCAGAGTAGTTTCCTCTATAGCACTGGACTCCTTGCACTGAGGGAATGGATTTCTTCCTGATGTGCCCTTTTTCTCTAATTTTCCTCAACATATATCTTTTGCATATGCAGCTTTTATTCTTGCCTGTCTCTGAGATCTTTTCTTATATATTACCTTAGCATGCCTACTGGACTCTCTTTGGAGGAGGACACGGTGTCTCTATCAAACCTTACCATTGTCCCTATTGCACTTCCTCTTTTTTGACCCTCCTAAGGCTCCTCCCTGGCTCTTCTCAATCCCAGCCCCATGTAGTCAGTCTCATTTATTCTCCTAGTAATTGTCCTCATCACTAGCCTTTCCTCCTCACAGAGAGGTCTTCATCTAAATGTAAAGTAGACTGTGTTCCTCCTCCTAGGGCACATTTTTCAAATGCACAGTTTTTTCAAATGCGCAAAATCAACCAATCCACAGCTCTCACCCCTAAGCACCTTCTCCACCAGGCTCTCACACTCCGGGCCCCTGTCTACCGACCCTAAACACACAACTAGGGACAGCCCCTATGCCCCAGAGTCACTGAAATCATTCAAACCAGCCAGTCCTACACCTGCTTCCCTTGCGTGCCTG
Source organism: Colobus angolensis palliatus (assembly GCF_000951035.1). Classification (NCBI taxonomy): domain Eukaryota; kingdom Metazoa; phylum Chordata; class Mammalia; order Primates; family Cercopithecidae; genus Colobus; species Colobus angolensis. Next base: position 33,815,456 of record NW_012118487.1, read on the forward strand.
TTCCTTCCTGCAGAAGCCACAGTAGAGAATCTCACCCACAGCATCCCTTCTCTGTCTCCAGACTCCTCCCAGTGCCTCCCTGTGTTGCCTGTGGCATCATGTGCCCTCCCTTTCCTAGGATCTGGGAGTACAGCAGACTACCTTCTCAATGGCTGTTGTCTCTTGATCAGTTGGTCCTCTGGTGCTCTGAATGCTTTTGTTCCCCCCAAATTTATATGTTGAAATCCAGACCCACAGTGTGATGGTCTTAGGAGGTGGGGCCTTTAGGAGGTGATTAAGTCATGAGAGTGGAGACCTCATGAATGGTGTTCATGTCCTTTACAAAAGAGACTCCAGAGAGATTTCTCACTCCTCCTGCCTCATGAGGACACAGTGAGAAAACAGCCATCTTTGAACCATAAAGCAGGCCTTCACCACACACCAAGATGGTACCCTCATCTTGGATTCCCAGCTTCCAGGACTGTGAGAAATAAATGTTAAGCTACTCAGTCTATGCTATTTTTATTACAGCAGCTGGAATGGCCTAAGACCATTGGTCTTGCTATCCCTAAATAATAATGAAACCTATTAAAATACAGTATTGGCCAGGTGCAGTGGCTCATGTCTGTAATCCCGGCACTTTGAGAGGCAGAAGCGGGCAGATTATTTGAGGTCAGGAGTTTGAGCCCAGCCTGACTGACATGGTGAAACCCTATCTCTACTGAAAACACAAAAAATTTAGCAGGGCGTGGTGGCGAGTCCCTGTAAATCCCAGGTACTCAGGAGGCTGAGGCAAGGGAATCTCTTGAACCTGGGAGGCAGAGGTTTTGGTGAGCCGAGATCACGTCACTGCACTTCAGTCTGGGCTACAGAATAAGACTCCACCTTAAAAATAAATAAATAAATAAATAAAATAAAATACAGTCTACTTTATATTTTGATGAAGACCACTCTGTGAGGAGGAAAGGCTAGTGATGAGGGCAATTACTAGGAGAATAAATGAGACTGACTACATGGGGGTTGGGATTGAGAAGGGCCAGGGAAGGGCCTTAGGGGGAACAAAAAAGAGGAAGTGCAATAGGGGCAATGGGAAGATTTGATAGAGACACCGTGTCCTCCTCCAAAGAGAGTCCAGTAGGCATGCTAACATAATACTTAAGAAAAGATCTCAGAGACAGGAGAAGAAGGACTCCTACCAAGGGCTACAGGGAGGTAACAAGGGAGGCAGAAAGGCAGGGCGACTCAAAGGTATTATGAGGTTATCCAGAACAGGATGTGCCTAGCGTATGCATGTAGGGCAGGTTAAAGCATCAAGTTCACAGAAGCTAGAAACGGGGCTAATGCAAGCCTGCAAGTCTAAACATGCCTGGCAATTTCTTTGGAACCACCACCCCAACTTGCAACAGACACCTCCTAAGGCACCTTAAGAGGATCTGTTCTTCGACCAGGATCCTGTTTACTGAAACTTTTCAGATCCCTCTTCCCATCAAACTTATGTTTAAGTAGTAGAGGTAGCTTCTCCTAGAATCCAGTTAGAGCAATGTGTTGATTTGTGTCAGTGTGTTTGTGCCACGGAAGCGATGTTCATCTGAAAGTCCCCAGGACATCATATGAACGTGGATGTAGTGGTGGAATCCTTGGAATTGCAGATAGACAGGCACACTAATAAAGGAGGTATTTTTAAAGAGGACAAGAAATTTGTGGGACTGTCTATATCACACTAGGAAGGTAGTTATCTGCAGTCCAGGTCCTGGCTGTACAATTTTTATAATCATCTAGGGCATATATAAAGCTTCTGGGGTTTTTTTTTCTGTTTTTTTTTGTGTTTTTTTGTTTTTTTTTTGCTTTTTTTCTTCTTCTTCTTCTTCTTCTTCTTCTTATTATTATTATTATTATTATTATTATTATTATTATTTGAGACAGGATCTCACTCTGTCACCCAGGCTGGAGTGGCGTAGTATGATTTCTGCTCACTACAGCTTCTATCTTGCAGAATCAAGCAAGCCTCTCCCCTCAGCCTCTCAAGTAGCTGGAACTCAGGTGCATGTCATCATCCCCAGCTAATTGTTTTGTGTGTGTGTGAAAACTAGGTATTATGTTGCCCAGACGGGTCTCAAACTTCTGGTGTCAATTGATCCTCCCACCTTGGCCTCCCAGTGTGCTGGGATTATAGACATAAGCCACTATGCTTAGCTGAAGCTTCTGTTTAAATGTGGCATTCTCCTATGCAAAAATTACAGGCCAGTCATCAAGATACACATTCTGCCATCTAGGAATCTTAAGAAAGGAGATGAGAGTGAGAGTAAGAGACAGAGAAATTACACACGTAGGCTACACTGTACCCTACAAACAAAGAAACTTGGTCTAAACTGCTCCAAAAGACAGGGGAACACATATCTGTAGAAAATATAAGAATATGCATTTCAGATAAATATAAGAAAGGTTTTTCTAATGTTAATTACCCCAAAAATGAAGCAGGCTTCCTCACTAATGAGTTTCACATCTCATTATGCAAGGAACAGTTGAGCTAGCACAGCACGTTGAGGACAAACAGCAGAAATGGCTGGGGTGGAGGTGGGAGTGTGCAGAGCCACTTGGCCCAGAGCAGCAGGGAGGTGGATGAAGGGAGGCCTGAGGGAAGTGGCTGAGACCATAGCAACAGAAAATCCCAAACTGATTCACAGAGGCAGTTAGGCATTCCGGATTCACTCACCTGGGCAATGGGACAGGGTACAGGAGGGTTCATGGGATTGAAACTTAGGTACAAGCAGGCGAGGACTGGAGCAGCTTGATTCTAGTATTCATGTGAAGGTGACAATATTCATTTATGTAGGCTGGTAAAATCTGGAGGCCATTTGGGTTATAATAAATATCCTTGTAGCTGACACAGGCAGTAGAGACCCGAGTTGCTGGTATTCAGTCACTTTTAGGCTTGTAATTTATGTTTTCAAAATTGACTAGCTTGCATAGTTTCCATCACCTGCCATGGGATGTCCGTGGCTGAGCCGGAACACCCATCACTACAAACTGGGGACTGTTGCAGGTCACACGAGGGAGGGGAATGAGATGGGAACTGTGGGACTCCAGAGATTGGACTTGGTGAAAGTTAGCACAAAGTGGATTTGAATTTTATATAAAAAGCAATGTTCAGGCAGTCGGGTCTGCCTGGCAATGAACAGGCTCACTTGCGTGGTCGATGGACGTCCTCCTGGTCAACTCAGGTACTCCAGCAGGCTCTGTACTGAGGCAGGGGGTGAAGCTAACTGCTTTCCAGCATCTTTCTGCCTCTTAGGCTTTTCTCTTTTTAACACCAAGGCTGGCAGGGATGACAATATGTTGTCCACATCATCTTCCTTAAAGCAGAACTGTAGCATTTCAAACGAGCTCTATTAGGCTGTCAGTGCTCTAAATTTAAGAAGCTACCTTCAGTTGGAGCTGTCACGGCCTCTCTTCAGCAATTTATGCTAATATCAAATGCTCATTATCCTGTTAGATTGATATTTAAGTGCATTTTTTATTCCTCATGAAGACTAGCTGATACCCATCATCATTAATATCCAAATGTTAGTGTGTCATAAATTCATTCTTTATTCACCCAGTTTAACCTGAGTGATTAACCTGGTTGTGATTAGCATTCTTCCACTCTTCACTCTCCAGGACTCCTTTAAACAGAGGGGGTAGCAGGAATATAACAAGAGCATGCACCATTTTTTGAGAGGCATCTCAATCTATTCTCAGTCCAGAACTCTCTAGGTGAAGGAGCTCTGGACTGAGAATAGATAGATTGAGATGTGAATTATTTAAAAGCAGGGACAGGTAAATAACCATTCCAGGGGGCAGAATCTGAGAAGGTACCTGTTGGCAAGAAGGCCACAGCCTCTGACTGCTTTGAAAACACTGAGCCGAGACCTGACATTGGACTGTGCTTGCATAAGGAGGAGACATGCTGGGGGCAGCCCTGCCCCTTCCTAAAGCTGATCAAGAGTAGGTAATTCCCTCCCTCACAGAGCCTCTGGCCTGTGGTTCTGGATTTGCCACACCCTGTGGCATACAGGCCAGCATTGCAGAGCCATGGGTGGTTATCAGTTCCAGAAGGGTGGACCCCCAGAAGTCATGCATTCTCATCTGGACCCTGGAGATCAGTGTTTACTGCCCTGGAGGGCCCAGCAGAAACAATTAGCAAGAGGAACAAGTTTGGGAAGCCCAGTGTGGTCTGCTTCCTGCAGGCAACTCAACTTGGAGAGCGTGCCCACCTCCCCCAGGAAGTATCCGATGCTCTTGTGTTCTTTGGAAAAGTGATCTTGTCATGTGCATACTTTCATGCCACTGATTTAAGCCACAGCTTAAATCCATCAAAAATGTTTCACTAAAAAAAAGTTCGAAGTGTGGTTTATGGAAATTCTACTTAAACCTGAGCCAGTGATGGACTAACAGCTGCAGAGAGACTAGCTTCCAAGTCTACTTTTTAGAGCAATTTCTGTTTCCAAGCCAAGGCAGACTATTTTTAAAAACATATAAAAGCATTATCTCTTGCTCCTGCTCCCAAAGTAGTTTCAGGTAAAATTCTCTCCATTTGCCTGGATAAACAAAACATCTTCAATACAGTTATACAAATGTGATTTCCTCACTGGCAAATATCACATTTTTGTGGGTTCACAAAAAATAAAACTGCTTTTCCTTTTGGCAGAAATTTGCTTATGAAAAGGAAAGGCGGTTTTGGTTTTTGGTGCTTTCTTTCCTAAGCAAGACATGGTTTTTTCAGTGGTGACAAACCGCCTCTGTGATACACACAGTCAATTTTCACCTGCAATTAAATCAGTTTCACACTAAATTTTCCATTTACACAAGGAAAGCCAGCATTTACCTGGTAAACTAGTAAGATGTTATCCCAGACCAAATTCATCAGCATCTATAAAACTGCCAGTCATGGAGGAATTTTTGCCATGAGCCAGGAACCATAAGGACATTAACCCTTTTGCAATGAAATAGATGAAAAATAATTCAAATCCTCAAACTCAGGGAAAACTGAGTCCTCTTGGGGCCCAGCTGCCCTTGTGGCCAGGCAGGCTCCCAGAGAGTCATCCCTCAGCCAAGCCACAGGACAGCTCTCACTCTCCTCCCCCGGCAACGCTTAAGAAATCCCCAAGTGAGATGAAGGGTGATGAAGTAAAAACCTATTCAGAACAAATGATCCTTTATCATACATGGATTTACCAGACATTTTGTTTCTCTCACATTAAATTTTTGTTTTCATGGGTACCTTTACTCATTAGAGCCTTCCAGGGGAGGAAGACCCTTTGACATCAGTGAAATTTTCTGTTTCACGACTTTCTGGGACACCCACAGGTAAAAATGAAGGCTCTTCGTGCATGTCGCCATTTTGCAGTGATATTGACCTGGAAGTCAGTGGGTGTGATCCTGCTGCCTCAGGATTGGCAGTCTCTGGGGTGCCAGCTTTCTCCTCCATACAATGAGAGTAACAAAGGAATTGCTTCTGAGAAGGGTGACAAGGGATTTTGGATTCAAAGTCTGCACATAAAGCAAAACAACACCTGTATTATCCATATTGGGCTTGAAAATCTCCTGCTTGGAACAGATCTGTTTCTTTGAGCACCAAATGAAGATGGTGCTTGCATTCAGGGGCTACATTAAAGGATGCTGTGCATGTCTCCTTCCTCTGGGTGAAGCACTCACCCTCTGAGGAGCAGTGGAAGGGAGACCCCGAGGACACAGCTACCTCACAGCTCAGGCTGAGGCAGGGATGCACTGAGGGAGACAATGCCACTAACCTCCTGTCCTTCCTCCTACCAGCTCACCTACCTTCACGGGTAAAGATTACTTATGAAATTCACTAAGTAGATGTGCATATATATGGCATGCTATCATGTTGTTTATTCTTGTGAGATAACAATGATGATGGAAACTACTGTTACTTTCCTTTCACACTTTGGAGCAGTGAGGTTCCAAGAGACAGGGCTGAGATAGGTGATGAAGAGGGTCATGGTCCTTCCGTAGTTTGTATGACTTCTGCAGGAGCATGCCTGGCCTCAGGCTGAATGCAGAAAGAATGGTGAGACACCAAATCAGCCCATGTGGAATGGTCACTCTGCTGGGCATAGAACAAAGCATGCCTGTACACATTCTATTTAAAGGTTTTGTTCTCGTTGTGGAAAACCAATGCAATTTATCATTTGTAACCATTGTAACCACCATTGTAGCCTCTGGTGAATTTTCAAATGTAAACATAACAAAATGTTTCTGCCTTTTGGGTTTATTAGTGAATATTTCACATCAATATAAGATGCATTTCCATGCCTGCACCAGTAGGCCCCCTTCCAATGGCTTAGCAATTAAAAGCCTTCATCTTCACTCTCTAGCCTGAGACCTACGAGCACTTTTAAGTGCTTTCATTTTTAGTGTTACTTATAATTACAAAACTCCTAGGAAAAACTAAATCTAACTATGAGAGATTTATAAAATAAGTTATGATTAGTAATGTGAATATTTTGATAGAACACAGGTACTGACATTTAAAAATCAGACTGTATAAGACAGTATAAACAGTATACATTTAAGTTGATAACATAAACTTTTACCTCTATAAATTTCTTCAAAATATGTGTAGTATGTGTGTTTTAGACTGTTTTCGTGCTGCTATATGAGTGCCTGAGGCTTAGTAATTTATAAAGAACAGAAATTTCTCAGTTCTCGAGGCTGGGAAGTTCAAGATCAGGGTTCTGGCATCTGGTGAGGGTCTTCTTACTGCATCTTCACATGTTGAACACTGTCCCCTCTTCTCACAGCCCAGTGGACTATGGCAAGTCACTGCTGCTGTCATGTGCTTGACAGCTTAGACCCCCCACACAGGCAGCTGTGGTGCCCCTGAGTTGAGCTCCAGGTTTCAGTTCTTTGAGGTCTCACTCACAGGCTCAACCTTTGTTTCCTCTTCTGGGATGTTTGAGATGATGAGATCTGGCACATTCTGAGCCAAATTCAAGTTTTACTCATGAACCCTAGGGCTCTGCAGTCTCACTTGTTTAATGGCTGCTGAATAGTCTATTACACAGACATATGACAATTTATTTAGGCTTTTTCCTCTTTTTTTTCCTTTTTCTTGAGATAGTCTCACTCTGTTGCCCAGGCTGGAGTGAGATGGCACAATCTTGGCTCTCTCAACTCTGTCTCCCAGGTTCAAGCAATTCTCCTGCTTCAGCTTCCCAAGTCGCTGGGATGACAGGTGCATGCCACCACTCCCAGCTAATTTTTATATTTTCAGTAGAGATGGGGTCTCACTATGTTGTCCAGGCTGGTCTCGAATTCCTGACATTAGGTAATCTGCCCACCTTGGCCTCCCAGAGTGCTGGGACCACAAGCGTAAGCCACCGCGCCTAGCCAGCTTCCTCCTCTTATCTGACAGGTAGGGCTTTTATTTCTATTTTTTTTCCCTAATGTAAATAACCACAATGAACATCTTTGTTCATGTATCTTTGAACACACCTCTGACTACTTCCTAAAAATAGAATTACTTGGCAACAGTGTACAAGCATTTTTAAGCTCTTTTACACATATTGTCAAATTATTTGGTAACATCTTCCAGACAACCACATATAAAAGTATCCATCTCACCCAACCTCTTACAAGTGTTCAATTTTAGCATAAAAAGCAAACCTTGCTAACTGGATATTTTGATCTGCATTTCTTAATTTTGGATATAAAAATACATTTGACAGGTTTATGCGTTTCCTCCTTCTATGACTTATGTGTTCCTGAGTAAAGGTAAAGTTTTTCTGTGCCCTATATAATTGGAAAAATTCAGGTTTATTTGAGTGCCCCAATCAGCACTCTGAAAAGATGAAGACAATAAATGCCTTGCAGAAGCAGTTGCACCTATTTTTTACTGTTCTCTATTAGCTGACTGAACTATTTGCTTTGAATTCTAAGAAATTATTTTTTAAATTCCTAGGTGGGGATTCTGGCTTTTCTTTCTTCCTTTCCTTCTGTTTGTCTTTTTTCTAATTCATTTATTATATTTCCTTCCCAGTTCTGTCTTCTGATAGAAATAAATGGTAAAAGTTACTTTCTACCAGCATGAGATGATAAAGCTACGTCACCTTATGCAGGGAATCAGTAATTCAACCTTTTAAATTAATTGCAGTTTATGCTACTTCACCAAGTGCTGTGACCTGAAAAACTGATGCTGTGCCTGGCACCATTAATGTGAATCCTAGCCTTTCTGTCAATAATCATGTCAAATTGTTCTGAGATGTAAACTCTCTTAGAGTCATACTTTGGCATAATTAATCTAGACTGTATCATTTTTGTGGTATTTTTTATTAGCAAAAGTGACGGGCCAGTTAAGAGGATTTTAGAAACAATTAAGATTTTGATTCATAATAAAAGAATATTTCCAAACTCTGGGGCATTTTCCTACATATTGCTAGGTCCAAGTGAAAAGTCAACACTCCAGAAGAAAATTTGTCCCACCGTTAGGAGAATGTTTTAAACCTTGAGCCTACATTTTATTTTATTCCTTTGCTATTTTATGAGTTAAACATTTCAGGAAAGTAAAATGAAAAAGGAGTCTTCAGAACCCTGAGAAACACACAGTCTAAGATTGCCACTTTTAAAATTAAGACTCATTACTTGGATTTTCCATTTTTAGTTCAACTAGGATTTCTATTTATAAACTTCCAACCCCATTAGTTTGTTGTTGTTGTTGTTGTTGTTGTTGTTGTGTATTGTCAATGTCTTTTCTTCTGCCACAAACATGACCCAATCCCAAGCACCCCCTTGTAAAAGGTGTTTACTTAAACCAACAAAACAAACCAGCAGGAGAAATAATTATAGGGGACCTTTCTGAGAAGCAAAGGGGTTCCAGCATTATAAACAACATGGAAATAGATAATAGAATTTTGTCAAGTATCCCAAATCAAATTTATTTTGTCAATAATATAATTGTTTCCACCTCTGTGAGAAACTTACCCACCACACTTTTGTTGACTATATAGACTGAGTACAATTTCTCCTCTAACCACACCCCCATTAAAATGTAACACATGTCTATAGCAAGCATTAAATCAAAAGACAAAGTACAGGAAATTGTTTTCATGTGTTCCCTGTGCTTTAAAAGAATGGATAAGAGAAATCTTTGCAATTACTGCTTTCTTAATATTTTATGGCTCAGTACGAAGAATCTTGCCCATTCTTCACTCAATCTTCTTGAGAAATGATGCAATCTCAATTCATTCATTCTTATTCTCAGGTAAACTATAAGATTTGCATGTCAACTTATGCAGAGAATCAGAAATTCAACCTTTTAAATTAATTGCAGCTTATGCTACTTCACCAAGTGCTGTGACCTGAAAAACTGATGCTGTGCCTGGCATCATTAATGTGAATATTTTGTTCCTAGCCTTTCTGCCAATAATCATGTCAAACTGAGTGGTATCTGAGTAAACTTTCTTACATGTTCTGAAATTGAAGAACATACAAAAGTGTGTTCTTCCATTAATGTAATCATAACCAAATATAAAATCTAAAATGCTACTACAAGCTTCAGCTGCTTGTACCAGTTCCTCAATAAAAGTAAGAAGCTCCTTGCATAGTAACTATTCTGGAAGTGCCAAATGTATTCTAAGAAGATGGAAGAAAAGGCACGTTTGCTTACAAAACCATCACGAATGTCTACCTCCTACTCTCAAATGTGGTGTGACTGATCCACTACAATGGACAGGGCTAGGTGATTGGAAAGTGAGGACAACTCTTCAGTGTGGCCCAGCCTGAGACATAGCCCTGTCACTGTTGACATCAGGATCAGATTCATTGGTTTCATGGAGACAGGACAACCTGAAACACTTGGGGACCCCTGGCTGGCAGGTCAACCTCCAGTTTACCTTGAGTGAAGCTCAGAGGCATTGAGTCTTGACTGATTTTTTGGAAACAGGTCTACAGGAATTTCTAGTTTGGGGGTCTTGAACGCTCATTTGCAAGAAAAATGAAATTTCCGCCATCCAAGACATTCCACAAATTGGAAAAAGAGGAATTGATTTTCTATATAGTTTTCTGTTCCTTCTATATAGGTAATGCAATTACATACATCTCTCATAAGATAAATGTATATGAATGACTTGAATGATACAGATGCTGGCTAGGTTGTCGAAAGTATTCTCAGAGTCAATTGTTCTTAAGATCAAAGTGATTTTTAAAAATATTTTTTGTTTGAACTTTCTCTTTTTTTTAAATTATACTTTAAGTTCTAGGATACATGTGCAGAATGTGCGGGTTTGTTACATAGGCATACAAGTGCCATGGTGGTTTGCTGCACCCATCAACCCGTCATCTACATTAGGTAATTCTCCTAATGTTATCCCTCCCCTAGCTCCTCATCCCCTGACAGGTCCCGGTGTGTGATGTTCCCTTCCCTGTGTCCATGTGTTCTCACTGTTCAACTCCCACTTATGAGTGAGAACATGTGGTGTTTGGTTTCCTGTCTCTGTGTTAGTTTGCTGAGAATCATGGTTTCCAGCTTCATCCATGTCCCTGCAAAGGACATGAACTCATCCTTTTTATGGATGCATAGTATTCCATGGAGTATATGTGCCACATTCTCTTTATCCAGTCTATCATTGATGGGCATTTGGGTTGGTTCCAAGTCTTTGCTATTGTGAATAAACATATGTGTGCATATGTCTGCAATAAACATATGTGTGCATGCGTCTTTATAGTAGAATGATTTTTAAACCTTTAGGTATGTACCCAGTAATGAGATTGCTGGGTCAAATGGCATTTCTGGTTCTAGATCCTCGGGGAATCATCACACTGTCTTCCACAATGGTTTAACTAGTTTACAGTCCTACCAACAGTGTAAAAGCATTCCTGTTTCTCCACATCCTATCCAGCATCTGTTGTTTCCTGACTTTTTAATAATTGTCATTCTAACTGGCATGAGATGGTATCTCATTGTGCTTTTGATTTGCATTTTTCTAGTGACCAGTGATGATGAACTCTTTTTGTCTGTTGGTTGCAGAAATGTCTTCTTTTGAGAAGTGTCTGTTCACATCCTTCGCCCACTTTTTGATGGGATTGTTTTTTTTCTTGTAAATTTGTTTAGGTTCCTTGTAGATTGTGGATAATAGCCCTTTGTCAGATGGGTAGATTGCAAAAATTTTCTCCCATTCTGTAGGTTGCCTCTTTACTCTGATGATAGTTTCTTTTGCTGTGCAGAAGCTCTTTCATTTAATCAGATCCCATTTGTCAACTTTGGCTTTTGTTGTTGTTGCTTTTGGTGTTTTAGCGATGAAGTCTTTGCCCATGCCTATGTCCTGAATGGTATTGCCTAGGTTTGCTTCTAGGAGTTTTATGGTTTTAGGTGTCATGTTTAAGTCTTTAATCCATCTTGAGTTAATTTTTGTATAACATGTAAGGAAGGAAGGGGTCCAGTTTCTGTTTTCTGCCTATGACTAGCCAGTTTACCCAACACCATTTATTAAATAGATAATCCTTTCCCCATTGCTTGTTTGTGTCAGGTTTGTCAAAGGTCAGATGGTTGTAAATGTGTTGCGTTATTTCTGAGGCCTCTGTTCTGTTCCATTGGTCTATATAACTGTTTTAGTACCAGCACCATGCTGTGTGGCATTATTCCTGAGGCCTCTGTTCTGTTCCATTGGTACATATATATATCTGTTTTGGTATCAGAACCATGCTGTTTTGGTTACTGTAGCCTTATAATATAGTTTGAAATCAGGTACCATGATGCTTCCAGCTTTGTTCTTTTTGCTTAGGATTGTCTTGGCTATACAGGCTTTTTTCTTGGTTCCATATGAAATTTAAAGTAGTTTTTTCTATTTCTGTAAAGAAAGTCAAAGGTAGCTTGATGGGGATAGCATTTAATCTATAAATTACTTTGGACAGTATGGCCATTTTCACAATATTGATTCTTCCTATCCATGAACATGGAATATTTTTCTATTTGTTTTTGTCCTCTCTGATTTCCTTGAGCGGTGGTTTGTAGCTCTCCTTGAAGAGGTCCTTCACATCCCTTATAAGTTGTATTCCTAGGTATTTTATTCTCTTTGTCACAATTGTGAATGGGAGTTCACTCATGATTTGGCTGTTTGTCTATTATTGGTGTATAGGAATGCTTGTGATTTTTGCACATGAATTTTATATTCTGAGACTTTGCTGAAGTTGTTTATCAGCTTAAGGAGATTTTGGGGTGAGACAACGGGATTTTCTAAATATACAATCATGTCATCTGCAAATAGAGACAATTTGACTTCCTCTCTTCCTATTTGAATATCCTTTATTTCTTTCTCTTGTTTGATTGCCCTGGCCAGAACTTCCAATACTATGTTGAATAGGAGTGCTGAGAGAGGGCATCCTTGTTTTGTGTTAGTTTTCAAAGGGAATGCTTCCAGCTTTTGCCCATTCAGTATGATACTGTGTGTTTGTCATAAATAGCTCTTATTATTTTGAGATACGTTCCATCGATACCTAGTTTACTGAGAGTTTTTAGCATAAAGGGTGTTGAATCTTATCAAAGACCTTTTCTGCCTCTATTGACATAATCATGTGCTTTTTGTCATTGGTTCTGTTTATGTTATGGATTATGTTTATTGATTTGCATATGTTGAACCAGCCTTCCATCCCAGGGATAAAGCCAACTTGATCATGGTGGATAAGCCTTTTGATGTGCTGCTGAATTCAGTTTGCCTGTATTTTATTGAGGATTTTCACATGATGTTCATCAGGGATATTTGCCTGAAATTTTCTTTTTTTGTTGTGTCTATGCCAGGTTTTGGTATCAGGATGATGCTGGCCTCATAAAGTGAGTTAGGAAGGATTCCCTCTTTTTCTGTTGTTTGGAATAGTTTCAGAAGGAATGGTACCAGCTCCTCTTTGTACCTCTGGTAGAATTCGGCTGTGAATCCATCTGGTCCTGGGCTTTTTTTGTTGGTAGGCTATTGATTACTGCCTCAATTTCAAAACTTGTTATTGATCTATTCAGGGATTTGACTTCTTCCTGGTTTAGTCTTGGGAGGGTTTATATGTCCAGAAATTTATCCATTTCTTCTAGATTTTCTAGTTTATTTGCATAGAGGTATTTATAATATTCTCTGAAGGTAGTTTGTATTTTTGTGGAATCAGTGGTGATATCCCCTTTATCATTTTTATTGTGTCTATTTGACTCTTCTCTCTTTTCTTAGTAGTCTGGCTAGCAGTCTATTTTGTTAATCTTTTCAAAAAACAGTTCCTGGATTCATTGATTTTTTGAAGGGGTTTTCGTGTCTCCATGTCCTTCAGTTCTGCTCTGATTTTAGTTATTTCTTTTCTTTTGCTAGCTTTTGAATTTGTTTGCTCTTGCTTCTCTAGTTCTTTTCATTGTGATATTAGGGTGTCGATTTTAGATCTTTCCTTTCTCCTGTGGGTATTCAGTGCTATAAATTTCCCTCTAAACACTGTGTTAGCTGTGTCCCAGAAATTCTGGTACATAGTAACTTTGTTCTCATTGATTTCAAAGAACTTATTTATTTCTGCCTTAATTTTGTTATTTACCCAGTAGTGATTCAGGAGCAGGTTGTTCAGTTTCCATGTAGTTGTGCGGTTTTGAGCGAGTTTCTTAATCTTGAGTTCTAATTTGATTGCATTGTGGTCTGAGAGACTGTTATGATTTCTGTTCTTTAGCATTGCTGAGGAGTGTTTTACTTCCAATTATGTGGTCAATTTTAGAATAAGTGTGATGTGGTGCTGAGAAGAATGTATACTCTGCTGATTTGGGGTGGCAAGTTCTGTAGATGTGTATTAGGTCCACTTGGTCCAGAGCTGAGTTCAAGTCCTAAATATCCTTGTTAATTTTCTGTCTCATTGATCTAATATTGACAGTGGGGTGTTAAAGTCTCCCACTATTATTGTGTGGGAGTCTAAATCTCTTTGTAGATCTCTAAGAACTGCTCCTGTATTGGGTGCATATATATTTAGGATAGCTCTTTTTGTTGCATTGCATAATCCTTTACCATTATGTAATGCCCTTCTTTGTCTTTTCTGATCTTTGTTGGTTTAAAGTCTGTTTTATCAGAGACTAAGATTTCAACTCCTGCTTTTTTTTTTTTTTGCTTTCCATTTGCGTGGTAAATGTTCCTCCATCCCTTTATTTTGAGCCAATGTATGTCTTTGCATGTGAGATGGGTTTCCTGAATACAGCACATTGGAGGGTCTTGACACTTTACCCAATTTTCCAGTCTGTGTCTTTTAATTGGGGCATTTAGTCCATTTACATTTAAGGCTAATATTGTTATGTGTGAATTTGATCCTGTCATTATGATGCTAGCTGGTTATTTTGCCTGTTAGTTGATGCAGTTTCTTCATAGTGTTGATGGTCTTTACAATTTGGTATGTTTTTGCAGTGGCTGGTACTGGTTTTTCCTTTCCATATTTCGCACTTCCTTCAGGATTTCTTGTAAGGCAGGCATGCGGTGACAAAAATATCTTAGCATTTGCTTGTCTGTAAAGGATTTTATTTCTCCTTCACTTATGAAGCTTAGTTTGGCTGGATGTGAAATTCTGGGTTGAAAATTCTCCTCTTTGAGAATGTTGAATATTGGCCCCTGCTGTCTTCTGGCTTGTGGGGTTTCTGCAGAGAGATCCACTGGTAGTCTGATGGGCGTCCCTTTGTGGGTAACCCGACCTTTCTCTCTGGTTGCCCTTAACATATTTTCCTTCATTTCAACCTTGGTAAATCTGAAGATTATGTGTCTTAGGGTTGTTCTGCTCAAGGAATATCTTTGTACTGTTCTCTGTATTTCCTGAATTTGAATGTTGGCCTGTCTTCCTCGGCTAGAGAAGTTCTCCTTGAAAATATCCTGAAGAGTGTTTTCCAAATTGGTTCCATTCTGCCCGTCACTTTCAGGTACACCAATCAAATGTAGGTTTGGTCTTTTCACATAGTCTCATATTTCTTGGAGGCTTTGTTCATTCCTTTTCATTCTTTCTTCTCTAATCTTGTCTTCATGCTTTATTTCATTAAGTTGATCTTCAATTTCCGACATTCTTTCTTCCGATTGATCGATTCAGCTATTGATAATTGTGTATGCTTCACAAAGTTCTCATGCTGTGTTTTTCAGCTCCATCAGGTCATTTATGTTCTTATCTAAACTGGTTATTCTAGTTATCAATTCCTCAACCCTTTTTTCAAGGTTCTTAGCTTCATTGTATTGGGTTAGAACATGCTTCCTTAGCATAGAGGAATTTGTTATTACACACCTTCTGAAGCCTACTTCTGTCAATTCACCAAACTCATTCTCTGTCCACTTACATTTGCTTGCTGGTGAAGAGCTGGGATCCTTTGGAGGAGAAGAGGTATTCCAGTTTTTGGATTTTTTTCAACTTTTTTGTGCTGGTTTTTCCTCATCTTCTTGGATTTATCTACCTTTGGTCTTTGATGCTGGTGACCTTTGCATGGGTTTCTGCATGGATGTCCTTTCTGTTGATGTTGATGCTATTTCATTCTGTTTGTTAGTTTTCCTTCTAACAGTCAGGCCCCTCTGCTGCAGGTCTGCTGTAGTTTGCTGGAGGTCCACTTCCGGCCCTGTTTGCCTGGGTATCACCAGCGGAGGCTGCAGACAGCAAAGATTGCTGCCTATTCCTTCCTCTGGAAGCTTCGTCACAGAGGGGCACCTGCCAGATATCAGCCAGAGCTCTCCTGTATGAGGTGTCTGTCGACCCCTGCTGGGAGGTGTCTCCCAGTCAGGAGGCACTGAGGTCAGGGAACCACTTGAGGAGGCAATCTGTCCCTTAGCACAGCTCGGGCACTGTGCTAGGAGATCCCCTGCTCTCTTCAGAGCCAGCAGCAGGAACGTTTAAGTCTGCTGAAGCTGTGTCCACAGCTGCCCCTTCCCCCAGGTGCTCTTTCCCAGGGAGATGAGAATTTTATCTATAAGCCCCTGACTGGGGCTGTGGCCTTTTTTTCAGAGATGTCCTGCCCAGAGAGGAAGATTCTAGAGAGGCAGTCTGGCTACAGTGGCTTTGCCGAGTTGCAGTGGGCTCCACCCGGTTTGAACTTCCAGGCGGCTTTGTTTACACTGTGAGGGGAAAACCACCTACTCAAGCCTCAGTAATGGCAGATGCCCCTCCCCCCACCAACCTCAAGCATCCAGGTCGACTTCAGACTGCTGTGCTGGCAGTGAGAATTTCAAGCCAGTGGATCTTAGCTTGCTGGGCTCCATGGGGGGTGGAATCTGCTGAGCTAGACCACTTGGCTCCCTTTCCAGAGGAGTGAACAGTTCTGTCTCGCTGGTGTTCCAGGTGCCACTGGGGTATGAAAAACAACTCCTGCAGCTAGTTCAGTGTCTGCACAAATGGCCATCCAGTTTGGTGCTTGAAACCAGGGCTCTGGTGATGTAGACACCTTAAGGAATCTCCTGGTCTGTGGGTTGCGAAGACCATGTGAAAAGTTGTATCTGGACCAGAATGCACCGTTCCTCATAGCACACTCCCTCATGCCTTCCCTTGCCTAGGAAAGGGAAATCCACCACCCCTTGTGCTTCCCAGGTGAGGCAACACCGCACCCTGCTTCAGCTTCCCCTCTGTGGGCTGCACCCACTGACTAACCAGTCCCAATGAGATGAGCCAGGTACCTCAGTTGGAAACGCAGAAATCACCCATCTTCTGCATTGATCTCGCTGACAGTTGCATTCTGGAGCTGTTCCTATTCCACCATCTTGCCAGCCACCCAGAGTGATTTTATAAAGGCAACTATTAGCCTTATTTTTTGGCATTGGGAATAGTCACAGTGCTTATGGTGTTCATACCTTTCTTTGTATCCATGAAAATGTGTAAGTTAAACATTTATAAGAGGAAAACAACTATAATATAAATAAATGTATAACATATATATTAGTTTCCTGGGCTGCCATAGCAAATTACCACAAAGTAAATGGCTTACAAAAGCAGAAATTTATTCTCTCACAATTCTGGAAGCTAGAAGTCTGAAATTCAGTGTTGGCAGGGTTGGTCTCTTATGTAAGTTCTGAGGGAGAATCTGTTCCATGCTCTCTTCTAGGTTCTGGTGGTCGCTGGTAACGCGTGATGTTCTTCGGCAAGGGGACATATCACTCCAATGACTGCTTTCATCTTCTCATGTCCTCTGCTTTGTCAGGAGGACTCACAAAGTGAGTGCTCTGTGTTTCCCTGAGTCCAAACATCCTCTCAGTCTAGTGTCTAAAGGCACCAGTCATTGGGTTAGTGTTCGCCATAACCCAATATGACCTCATATTAACCCAATTATATCTACAAATAAGGTCACATTCACAGGTATAAGGGTTAAGATTTTAAGATATCATCATGGGGAACACAATTTAATCCATAATAAACAGCATCTCCAAAACAGGGTATTTCCATTCAACCAAAATGCGAAAATTACCTTGTGTAAATGAAAGAACAAGTTTTGAAAAGTTATTATTTATGTCTCCACTGGGAACATTAAAATTTATATCCACTTAATTTGAGAAATATGCATAATATCAAGGTTTCATATATATGGGTATTATTTGTGGAGATACACATGCACCCATCCACTTAACTCACACACACACAAACACACAATCTTATACCACACAGCCTTCTGCATGAGGGTGTGATGAGGCTTTACTGTTGTGCTTCCCTAGCTATGCACATATACATGTGTACAAGCTGAGAATATCCAAAAAATGTTCATCCGTCTTTGAACCCATTCCACAAAACACTGTCTGGCATTGGAGAAATTAATAAGATTCAGATTACAAAATTAATAAGATTCAGAGTACAAGTTTAGTAAATGATGGTGGGTGAGTCATCAACAAACACATGTCAAGTAGTACTTTGTCTCCCCTCTCTTTTTGTTTCTTGAATTTGATGTTCACGGATGTTATGGCTAACTATTCACCTAACCTGTCTCTTCATCCTTGGCCCACACCTAGGTGACATTTCTTAGCCAGTTAGACAAAGTCATGGACCTGACTTCTACTCATCAGAATGTGAACGGAAGGAATGTGAGCCGCTTCCAGGCTTGGCTCATAAAAACCTGCAACGGATGCTCTTTTCTTCTGTTCCCTCATTCCTCCAGATTGGCTCCGATGAGCAAAGCATCCTTTTGGAAGCTGTTTTGAAGATGGCAGAGCCACAAGGCAGAAGTAGCCTGAGTTTCTGAGTCACTAACTGGCAGTCATGAACACCCATATTGAACTTTATTATGTCTAAGCCATTATATAATTTAGGGTTTGTTTGTCACATCACCTTACACTACCTTAGTTTAAATATGTGTGCTACAAACACAAATGGGGATTTAAGCTGGCATAAGTCAGCAGTAATGTGAGAATGACTGAAAAGTAATGTCATTATTATTTGACTGCAATGTTCTCCCAACCTAACTGTGCCTTGAAGCCTGTGCAGCTGATCATACTCTTGAACGCTTTTCATCATATTTGCTGGCTTATGTACATGTGATACAAGGCCACGCATATTTCTCTCTTATTTCAAGCCTTTAACCTGTCTCCTTAACTACATAGCAAACTCGTTAAAGCCTTTTGCTTTGTCTACTACTGCTCCTAGTTCAGAGTTCAGGACTATTGAATGCTCAATATAGAATTTATTCGTCTGAGGGTAGACTGATTCTTTAAACAAAGCCAAAGGAAAATTTTAGCAGCTAAATAATTTTTGGTGTACTTAATGACTTTTAAAACTAGTTTCAAGGCCATAAAGAAATGTAACCCATATGTATATTAATAAATATACTTACAGTATAAACATTAAAAACCATAAATACTATTAAAATCCATGTAAATTACTATTGGTCTCTTCATTTAAGGAGATGAAAGAGGTTTTATTGAATTTTTCTCATAGCATTTTGAGAGAAAATGGGACAATTTTAGAAACAAATTTATTTTCAACTGAGATTTTCAATGTGTTTCTTGACACACCTAATCTATCAAATCACAGCTAAAATTAAATTAAAGGAGGAAAAAACCCCATGCTATTTCTCAGGTTTAGATATAGTAAATAGGCTCACAAAATCAAAGTCAGGCCATCTGTAAATTACTTCCCACATAAACTCTGTTTCACAGTCTAGTCCTAAACTAATGAAAATGTAACTCAAGTCCGAGTCAGATTAACCTAAGGTTAACTGGCCTATATGAGAATCCATATGCAACATGTAAAACCATACAACTAAGAGACGAGAGACAAAAAGTAATAGAAGGTAAGGATTTTATCCTTTCAGTGGCTGTTGTCTATTTCTGCCCAGCTCCTCTCCATTTCTCTGGTAACATAATCTATCCCTTTGGCCTCATGAGAGTTCAGAAGACCAGGGCTAGCCCAGTTAGGGTATCCTCCTGTCCTCAGACGTGGAAGCCAGGATGACAAGTGATGGTCAGTGATGGTCAGTTGCAACTGACCCTAAGATCTGCCCTGAAATTTTTCCACCTGAGATTAATGGGACAGAAGTTCTTTACACTTCCGGTGGCAGAGTTGTTGGGTTGACTTGAGGGATTCCTGTTGCCCATCATGTGCAGAAAGATGATGCAGAGGTAAGAGAGTGAAGTCAGCACAGATGAAAAGCAGATGCCAGACCGAAATGGAGAGAGGAAGCCTTGAGAGCATCAAGGGCCACTAGCATTGTCATTCCCGAGGCCAGTATTATCCTTTGTCCTGAGTTTAGTTTTATGAGCCTATAAATTCCCATTATTGAGTTAAAGCTAGCATGTGTTAGATTTTTGTCACTTGAAACTAAAAGGCAGTCCTGAACCTGCAGTCCCTAAAGCTAATGTTGTCTTCCCACTCTGGCACGGGACCATTATAGTTGGTTTCTGTTAGTTGGATACTCTTCTGCCCTCAGTAATCTTACTTTGGGTATTGGGCTGGCTCTATTTTTTCAAACTATTTTCCCACAAGACCTTAAGGAGTATATCTTGTACATCATATGCATAATAAATATTCCGGGAGATTAAGAATAACATACCTTGGTATCATGAAAATCTCATAAATATTTGTGCTTAATCTACCTAAAATTCTGGATATCAAAAGGGAACACTGGTCCTCGAAAAAACTGATTAAACTCTTGAATATTTTAGGTAGATATTTATGATTATGTATAAATATTTGTGCATAAGCTACCATAAAAAATTATGCATAATCTGCCTAAAATATTCTACTTCATGGTAGTCCATTTAACAAGATACTCCATTTAACAAACTAGCAAACGGTTTGCTACTTGATTCAGTAGAATTCTACCACTCTAGGAGACATCTTTATTGTCTTACTAAAGCAATGCTTGGTTGGCATGCTAAAAAAAAAAAAAAGACACTTTGAGCTATCTTTCTAGCATCCTGTAAGGATTGAGATTCTGGGAAAGTAATTCAATAGAGTAATGAAAGTAGCATCTCCCAGGATACATTTGGGAGCCAATCGTGTGGTGAAAGAGTACTCACTAACTTTAGAATTAGAAAACCTCAGGGACTTACTTGGTTGTAAGTGAAATAACCGTAATTCCTGTGATCTCAAACAAGTTTGGTTCCACTAGCCTAGTTGCAACTAATATTGATCATGTTAATGGATAAGTCATATTGTTCATACAGGAATTTATCATTTGAATCAGTCATGAGAATACAACTACTTCTTACCTAGTAGTAAATGTATTTATTTTTTAATTCTAGCATCTCCATTTTTGTGCCACCTGAGCTCTTGGTGGATTGCAGATTATCATTATCTAAATATTCATTGTCAAAATCCCCATAACTAAGAATTTGAAAAGTACCAATCGTCATCATAACATGAAAATGTTTACTAATCAACTCTTTATCAACAATATAAATCCACACCAAAACATGCCACTCAACTTCACACTGGAGTCTATCCTCCTTCCTCTCGTTCCAAAGTCTTTTCAACTGCACATGAAATGGCAAATCTTGCAAACAATGTAGGATTTTACAAAAGTGAAAAAAGTTTTGTTCTTAGAAAACTGCTAGATCACATGGAAAATTACTGACGAATGAAAATCCAGGAGGTTTAGACGCATTAGCAGTCGAAGACAAAAAAAATCAATAGACAATGAAATATAGGAATGTGAAATAAAATGATTTGGATATCAAAAGTTAACACTGGTCTTTGGAAAAACCAATTAAACTCCAAATATTTTTGCAAAATAATCCTCTGTTATATATTACCTTCCTGCCATAATGCTACTTTCCACCAAAAATGTTATTCTGATTATTTGTATGTTCTAAGAATGACAGTATAGACAAAATTAAATAATAATCTAAATTTAATTCAATAAAAATTATTTTTATATTTTTAGCTTTATTTTTCAAGACAAATTCTCAAACAAACCTTTTCCAATTTATTTGGAATTAGAAAAGTTGGTCTCCACTTTAAATGGATTCAATTTAAATGGCCTTTTCTTGGTTCCAAGTTTTCTTTGATAATAAGAATGTTCCTGTATCTTTATGAAAGCCCTCATAACATCCTTCTTGTTTGTGTTTCCTATACCAGATTCAAACTGTGAGCTCCTTAAACACAGGTATCTTTTTAAATTCATCTTTGATTTCCCTAACACCTAGCCAGGTACCTAAGGTTGGCAAAATAAAAAAATTCATGATTGCATGCATCTGACAAATATTCAGCATCTACCTTGTCAAGGGCCTTGGAATGTCCACTTAAGATGAATGTCCTGAGCAGTGGAAGTCTGAATAGTCTATTTCTAGAGGCATAGAACTAGAAAAGAATACTCTCTTAAAATCCTTAAAGTATGGCAATCCTTACCCTTTTCTGTATTTGCCTTCCTTTGAAAACACAATTTTCAGGTATACTTTGCCTCACACACACACAGAAACAGGTTTCCAAAATATCTAAGAAATTGATTGCTTGTAAAGCCATCTCTTGTCACTAACAAAAGCCAACTCTTAGATGAGAAATCAACAAGCTCGTCTTCCAAGAGTTGAAATACATGCTTGGGAGTGGTCTAGTGTAGTTTCTAGGAGCCAGAGGCACAATAAACTACTGCCAAAATGGTCTTGAGGCAGTCCATAAAATGACTGGAAGCTGGCTGGACTTAAAATGAGGTTGGCATCAAGAGGGTTTGCACATTCAGCCTGTAGTTGCTAACATGCCTCTTTGATTCACTTAATGGAAAGTAACCCTAACAAGGGCCCTCTCTGCTTGGCCTGGAATTATATGGCTCAGACTAAACATATTAAATTCATTACAGCAAATTGGTCTTTGGCCCCTAGTGGCTGCAGGGATACAGGGAGGACAAAAGTCCTGCTGCTGTCAAGACACTGGAAATCTGCTGCTGGAGATACACAGTGAGGTGGGGATGGATTTTACACAGATTCAAAGTGGGAGTCATTATCTAATTGAAATAGATTGATTTAATGGCTTAGAGGATGATATAATGAGCCTGAGGAGGAACCCATAAAGGGCTTTTGTGAGCTTGAACAAGCATTCTGAAAAAAACATCCCTGGAGTTTCATGCAGTGCTACATAAGCTCTGCATTTGGAGGCTTTTGAAAGCCACATGCAGACCAAAATTAACAAGAATACTTGACGTCACTGTTTTGCCTTAAAGAGAGAATGATGAGAAGCATCATAAGGCAATTCAATTTAGTGATCAACTACGATGCACCAGGCGCCCTGTTAGGCACAGTGTTATCCTGCCCTAAAAGTGCTCCCAGAGTTATTAGACAGGGCATATGGGTCAGAATTGAATATAGATGTATAAATTCTATTGAAATGTAGTATAAAAATTTAAAAGTTGTAGGGAATTTTAAAATACACCAAATATCCAAAGCAATCCTTAGGAAAAAGAACAAAGCTAGAGACATCACACTACCATACTTCAAAATATACTACAAAGCTATAGTAACCAAAACAGCATGGTGCTGGCATAAAAACAGATATATAGGACAATGGAACAGAACAGAGAACCCAGAATATAATCTACATATCTACAGTCAACTGATGTTTTTAAAGAGATGGGGTTTCACCATATTGCCCAGGTTGGTCTCGAATTCTGGGCTCAAGCAATCCACCAGCCTTGGCCTCCCAAAGTGTCAGAATTACAGGCATGAGCCACCATGCCCAGCCTACAGTCAACTGATTTTTGACAAAGGCACCAAGAGTGTTTGTTGGGGAAAGGACAGTCTCTTCAATAAATGGTGCTGGGAAAACTGGACATCCATATACTAAAGAACGACACTAGACCCTCACCTCTCACTCTATACAAAAATCTTCTCAAAGTGGATCGAAGACCTAAATGTAAGATACAAAACTATAAAACTAAACTATAAAACTATTAGAAGAAAATATGGAAGAAACACTTCAGGACACTGATCTGGGAAAATATTTTATGAATGAGACTTCAAAAGCACAAGCAACAAATGCAATAATAAACAAATGAGAGTATGCTAAACTAACAAGCTTCTGCACAGCACGCCAAAAATCTTCTGCCAAGCAAAAGATCAACAGAATGAAAAGCCACCCTAAAGAATAGGACAAAATATTTACAAACTATTCATCTGACAGGGGATTAATATCCAGAATATACAAGGAACTCAAACATCTCAACAGCAAAAATACACACAAGCCAATTTAGAAAGAGTAAAACGACCTAAACAGACATTTCTGGAAAGAATGCATAGATGTACAAATGGCCAACATATATATATATATAGAGAGAGAGAGAGAGAGAGAAAGAGAAAGAGAGAGAGAGAAAGAGAGAGAGACGGAGTCTTGCTTTGTCACCCAGGCTAGAGTGCAGTGGTGTGATCTCAGCTCACTGCAAGCTCTGCCTCCCGGGTTC
>NW_012118487.1:33839893-33856311 GCF_000951035.1 Colobus angolensis palliatus
GCAATGCACAATGGAGAACAGTATGGAGGTTCTGCAAATAACTACAAATAGAACTACCATATGACCCAGAAATCCCACTACTGGCATTTATCTAAAGGAAGGGAAATCAGAGTATCGAAGAGATACCTACATCCCCCTGTTGACGACAGCATTATTCACAATAGCCAAGATTTGGAGTCAACCTAGGTGTCCAACAACAGTTGAATGAAAACACACACACACACACACACACACACAATGATACACTAATCAGCCATAAAAAGAGTGAAATCCTGTCGACATGAATGGAATTAGATGACATTATGTCAAGTGAAATCAGCCAGGAACAGAAAGTTAAACACTCATGTTCTCACTCATATGTGGAAGTTTAAAAAAAAGTTGATCTCATAGAAGTATCAAGTAGAACAGAGGACACTAGAGGCTGGGAAGGGCCGGGAAAAAGGGAGATAGGGGAAGATTTGTTAAAGGATGCAAAGTTACAGCTAGATGAAGGAATAAGTTCTAGAGGGTTATACCACTGTAGGATGACTACTGTTAACAACAATACACAGTTTAAATAGCTAGAAGGAGGACATTGACTGTTCCCAACACAAAAAATGATTAGTGTTCAAATGATGGGCATGCTAATTATCCTGACATGATCACTATATATTATATGTATTGAAATATCACTATGTACCCACAATATATGTACAATTATTATATGTCAATTTAAAAAAGAAAAGAATAAAAAATAATTCAGGCAAAACAAACCCTAAACTTTCAAGGTGGCTGAACATTGGAACAAGATTTTTTAAAACATCACATGTACAGGTTTGTTGGGCAAGTCCACCTTGAGTGATTTGTGTTAGCATTGGAGGCTGCGTATGGAGCTTCCTGGAGTACTTTCAAGCCTCTTGACACTAGATCTGTTCGAGAGTGAAATTCAACAGAGGGCAGTGCTTCAATAGTAGCTTTTATGGGACTGTGAACAAGGTATAATTCCAGGTTGAGGATTTCAGCTAGAATGGCAGGTGAGAAAGTCCCAAATGGCTTCCTTTCTACAGGGCTGCTGCAAACCTTGGACTTCAAAGCTAACCACATAATGTCTACTAGCATATTAAATTTAGCCCTAATTTTTCTTCTTAAAAAGAAATTTTGAGTTGGTTTAAAAGAAGCCAATTAACAAAAAGATTAGTAAAATAGAAATATCAATTAATAAATAAAACAGGAGGGTGTGAGTATATTACTTCAAATGCTGAAGCTAAAAGTTTGCTTTTATAATTTCCTTGCAGTCAAGGCAAAAATGGAAACATAATTGGTTGCATTACTCTCATTATTGGAAAAAAGAGTCAAATCAGTTTTTTAAGGAAGAAAATAAACCTCTTAAACTCTAGAAGAAATTTCTCACATGGAGCTTTGTTTGGAAAGCATTAAGTTATATAAAGAATAATTGTCACATAATTTTTTGCAGAGCAAATTAAAAAGTGAATATCATCTGCTTGTTTCATGTAGCAACTTTTTATTCTTTTGCTAAAAGCTGAAAGAATACTATTAAAGCATAACTTAGAGTGGACAAAGCATTCTGCATTCTAAGTGTCTAATTTGAGTCAAGGTTAGAACTTAGAGATGTAAATTCATCCATAGGAAAGTAAGGATCTTTGCATTTAATGAATATTATCTGATAGACTTTCTTACATGTTCTGAAATGGAAGAACATACATGTGTGTGTTTTTCTGTGAATATAATTATAAGCAGCCTACCCCCTTCATTTTAGAGATCACACATTTTTTTCTCTCTTCCCACAGCATTTGTAGTTCTGCCAATAATGCTCCCTAAAATACACAGTGATTTTCAAACAGATGGGGCAAGAGTGATAGAAAGGTGCTACCAGATATTCTGAAAGACCACTCTTCAAGGGATAGACCTGCCCCCTTCCACTTGAGAATTTCTGCTTCAGATAACTATTCTGTATGCAATTTCCTTCATCTTGGTTTTTGATGAGAGCATAGCGTTAGACGTTTTGAACTTGATATCTTGGATGGGGTTCTGAGTGCCAACTGAAAGCACATCCCAAAAATAAGGTCCAGTTGCCTGTAGAACATTGACAAGTTCCATCTGGGGTTCTCACTAGGAAATAGATTACAAAACTCCAGAGTTTCCGTATAAACATAGCTATATATTTACTCTGGTATTTGAAAAAAAAGTACAATTCAGTCTCCCAAACCTCTGGTCCTAGAAAAGGCAGAAATGTTCTATTGGCCTCGATGTTCTTCAAAGAGGAGAACTGCTGCAGTTATAGAAACACCCCAGTAATGCTTCTAAGGTGTCTGCCAGGATCTCATCATATCTATAAAGGATCAGGCTCCATTCTTTACCATTGTCTTGGGAACATGGGCTACATAGGACAACACTATTAGATGACAACTGCTGGACAAAATTTGACCAGGGGAGAAAGACATCAACCTGAATGGTCCCTCCTACCTATCGAACTACAATTTGTTCTCATCCTTTAACTCCACCTCTTCTCCAATCCAGGAAACGGTGGCTGGAGAAGGGGAAAACAAAGACCTTTAGCACATTCTATAGAAGAAGCAGAAGGACATGCAGTCACTGCACCAAACACATCACACACTTTCCCTACTTGAATCCTTTGGGTGAGGTACATGGCAGGCGACTCTAAGCTACTATATAGCAAACATGGAGTGCTTGACACTGAATGGCCATTAATTAAAGGAATTATCACTTCTTTTAAGCCCAGAATATTAAGGAAACCAACTGAACAAATAAAAGCATATTAAAGGTATGTCTTGGCCGGGCGCGGTGGCTCAAGCCTGTAATCCCAGCACTTTGGGAGGCCGAGACGGGTGGATCACGAGGTCAGGAGATCGAGACCACCCTGGCTAACCTGGTGAAACCCCGTCTCTACTAAAAAATACAAAAAACTAGCCGGGCGAGGTGGCGGGCGCCTGTAGTCCCAGCTACTCGGGAGGCTGAGGCAGGAGAATGGCGTGAACCCGGGAGGCGGAGCTTGCAGTGAGCTGAGATCCGGCTACTGCACTCCAGCCTGGGCAACAGAGCGAGACTCCGTCTCAAAAAAAATAAAATAAAATAAAATAAAGGTATGTCTTTTGTCACCCACAAGGAAAGCATTCTCTATGAGACAACTTTTAATAATCTTTTTAATGAGTTTAATCTATTAAATTTATCATGTGAGGGAATGAAGGAAAAGGAGCAGAAATACCAGATAGAAATGAATGCATGGAAGAGTTATTTCACTCACATTGTATCTGTGGACTCCCATCCAATCAACACCAAGTCCAGCTGATTTGGCCCTCTCAATCTCTCTCAACGCTTTCTATCCTCTCCATTCTACATGTCGGTTCTTATCTCAGCCACTGCCATCTCTCCCCAGGCTACTGCAATTACCTCCCAAGGACTCCTTTTTACTTCATCCACCACAGTCCTTTTTACTTCATCCACCATAATCGAACCCACAAGTGTGAGCATAACATTCAATTGGCTAAAAATCTTCCATTGCTTTCCATTTTGCTTAGGATTAAAACACACACACAAAGACACACACCCCTAACAAACAAACAAAAGAGCAGGGCCTTGGGGCCTAGGGGCCTCCTCTCACCCACTTCTCTCCATGCTCTACCCTCTAGATACACTGGGCTTATTTCAGTTTTTCAAACATATCATACTTCTTTCTGCCCCAGAGGATTCACACTTGATGCTTCTAACTGCCAACTTTCTTTCCCTGAATAATGCATGCTCTAGGTCTCAGGTAAAATGTTAGTTCCTCCACAACCCCGGTCTTCTCAGACTCCTCACTCTTGATCAGCTCCTATAGCACCCTAAACCTCTCCATGATAATACTCAGAGCACTTTGAGCCACTTATTCAACACCTGTCCTCCCCAGTGATTGAAAGCTTCATGAGAGAAGAGGTAAGGTCTTATTGTTTCAAATTTGTATCTACAGATTCTAACAACTTAGTAACAGATGTTATTATCCCAATTTTAGAAATCAGAATATTGAGACTTTGAGAGTTAAAATGATTTGTCTATGATCTTTAAACTTTTAAGCAAAACTGAGTATCTCAACTTTGTCTATCTGGCACAAAAGTCTATATGTGTGTGTATATATATGTGTGTGTGTGTGTGTGTGTGTGTGTAATTTCACCTGCCTCCTGTGATTTATGGACAAAGACATAGAAACATAAGAAATAAGTATTGGGTGCTGTATTAGCTCATTTTCACAGTGCTATAAGGAAATCCCTGAGACTGGGTAATTTATAAAGGAAAGAGGCATGGCTGGGGAGGCCTCACGGAACTTACAGTCATGGTGGAAGAGGAAGCAGGCACCTTCTTCACAAAGCAGCAGGAGAGAGAGTGTGCAAAGTAAAATGAGTAACCATTTAAAATGTTGACTATCAATTCTTCTATTGGTGGGGGTTTAGAATGAGGTAAGAATATAAGAGGACATGGTTTTAGAAGCAAGTTATAACAAATTTACAAGGAACAGATAATCTCTATTTTATAAAAACTGTTTCAGATAACTGACAATGAAAGAAAGTTGCCCAATACTTCTAGAAATCTAGTTGACCCCAAAATAAAAAAAGACAATATAATTATAGTCCAAATTTACTTACAAATAGAGATACAAAAATATTAGTCAGCTGAATTTAGTCATTTTCATATTGACCAAGTTGGGTTTAGTATAAGGATAGGAGAATGGTTGAATATCAGAAAATCTACTGTCTTTTACATGACATTAACACATTAAAGGAAAAATGTTTGTCTAACTGATGCACAATTTTTTTGATAAATTTCAACATTTACTCACTTATGATTAAAATTCTTGGTAAGCTAGGCATAAAAGAAATTTATTTAACCTGGAAAAGAGTTTCTATCAAAAAGTTGGATCCAACAGCACATTAGTTGTACAACTGTTAATCCAGTTTCGTTAAATCAGGAACCAGATGTCCCTTAATCTCCATTGCTATGCAGTTTTATACCTGAGGATGCTGTCTAATATAACTAGCCAGGAAAAGGAAATAAAACTTGTAGGAACTGGAAAAGAAGAATCAAAGCTTCACTCTCCTGCTCGAAGTTTCCCTCTCTTCATCCGAACTCACCTCACCAATATGTAGCTTCACTTTTGAGGAATCAAGTCACCACTCTCCTCTGCTTTGAGTCAGAGACACCCTCTCTTCTAATTGTCAGGGAGAAAAGCAGTTAACATGATGCTCCATGGGTAGGCGGAGGAAGATATCAACAGGTTTCCTTTTCTTATTTGTAGTTTGATTTTTGCATAAGAGGCTAAAAATTTCTGATACGTTTCAGATGGTGAAAGTAAGCTTTCTCCCTAAATCCCTCA
Source organism: Colobus angolensis palliatus (assembly GCF_000951035.1). Classification (NCBI taxonomy): domain Eukaryota; kingdom Metazoa; phylum Chordata; class Mammalia; order Primates; family Cercopithecidae; genus Colobus; species Colobus angolensis. The sequence continues at coordinate 33,845,256 of NW_012118487.1, forward strand.
TTAAGCCTACAATGAGATTTTCTCTAGTTATATAAATTTGTACTTATTATTATTTGTCCTTTTCTAGACTCAGGATTCTAAAACAAAACTTGGTAAAGAAGATCTCCATAATACTCACTTAACTCAATTTCTTATGATTTTCTTCTGACCTGCAGACAGAGGCTGTCATCCTAAAATATAATTATTTCAACATAAAAGTTCTTTAAAAATGTGGCTATTCTTTTACCTAGTGATAATACTTTTTGAAATTTATTCCGAGGAAAATAACACATGTTGTACAAGGATATATATCTCAACACATTTATAATAGTAAAAAATTTGAATAATGCACATGTTTAACAATATGGAATTGACTAAGTAAGTTATATGCTATTAATCTCATGGAATGTTTTGCAACCAATAAAAAAATCATGTTGTAGGAAAATATTTGCTGACATGAGAAAAATATTTTTGATATCTTGCTAAGTGATAAAGCAGGCTACTAAACCTTCTTTGATAAATTATACTATCATCTTGATGATAGTTACATGCCTGGGAAAATACTGAAAAGACCTACAACAAACATCTGAATTTTCTTATTTCAGAATGGTGCGATTATAAGGTATTTTCTGCTTATTTGTTTGTTTGTTGTTTGTCTTTGTGCCTTTTCATGTGTTCCAAAAGAGAAAGAAAAAGAAGACCCTGACAGCTATCAGCTGGAAGCTAGACTGGCTCTAATAGCTGCATCATAGTGTTCTCCTGATGAACATAATTTCACACTGCACCAACAGCATGTGACCTTTACCTGTAACCATCATGAAGTAAAACAAACACAGGACCCCTCTGTAAACGTGTCTGAGCACAGACAAAAGTAAAAACACTGTGCAAACCACAGAGAGCCAAATATGAGTGACTTCAACTTCCTTTCTGACTATAGTGTTTGTTAACCTACTCTGTTCTTCTACCTCCTAAGATAAAAACTTGTAATATAATCATAGAATTCCCCTTCTTCCACTTCCTCCCAATCCACACATCCTCGAACCCTACCCAAAATACCCAATACAAGCTAATCCTAACAAGCCCCTGTAATACCCTCTTACTGCTATGGTTTTCAGCAGCTCCCTTGCTACAGCAAAATCAATAAATCTAACTTTTAGAATAGGTGTGTTTCTCGTGGCCTTTGGCCAAAGATGGTCATTGACATAAGTTGTATGCAGGGAGCATGTGTTCCTTTTGCAGTTAAAGATAAAAATATTTAAAATTAAATAATCTCCATCCATTAATATGTCAAGTAGCTTCAACCTCCAGAAAAAAGGTGGACCTTCAGTGACCTACCACTGGGTTCTTGCATTCACAACCAGCCAGTCCACCAATCTGCCACAGGAGCTTAGGTCCTTAGGTGTCACGGGCTTTGAGGACCATCAGAGGCATTGCAGACACATGCGAAACGGGGTTTCTCAACAGTGATACTACTGATACTTGGGCCAGACAATTCTTTGTGTGGGACTGTCCTATATATTGTAGGATGCTTAGCAGCATCTCTGACCTCTACCTACTTGATGCGAGTAGGATCCCTCTTGTGACAACAAAAAATGTCTCCAGACAATGTCCCCTAAGAGGGAGGAAGGGAAAAAATTGCTCCCAGTTGAGAATCATGAATGCAAAGAAGGCTGGTGTAAAGAGAAAAGACATTGCATAAGTTATTAGAAGGACTGGGGATGGTCTTCTACCTCCCTGGGCTGTGGATTCTTCATTCTTGAGAATGGAGACAGTCAGCTCTGCCTACCTCATGGAAATAGTAAGAAGAAGGGATAGAAAAGATAGAAATAGGCTTGAAAGTAGCTAAAGAGATAACTACTTAGTCAGTAAAGATTTATCAAATGCCTACTGAGTGCTAGATACACAGCAAGGGTATTCTAATACCATCAAAGAGTACAAACTGAAAGCACACTAAGACCGTAAGTCTGAATGTATGTACACAGGAAAATGACAAAATAGAGTTATTATGGATCATTTAAAATAGCAAAACATAGCAATGATTATAATGATGTCCTCAGAAATAGTGGTATAACTAAGGTAAATTTATGTAATCTGGACTTGTCCAATGTAGCTTAGTAGGGAGAACCAATTTTCATATAAGAAATAAGAAGAATCAAATTATTTCTTCTGAAATCAATCCTTCAGAGAGCGTTCTTAATTTTGGCTTCAATTTTAATGCAGAACTGCAACCTCCTTTCATGTATCTCTGAGTTATTCTTGACTGATTTTTTTTTTTTTAATGGGTAGAAGGCAGGAAGAAAATAAGCTAAGAGAAATTTAACACAATACGTTCATGTGTACTTAAATGCTGGGAACAATCTTCTTTGGAGCTTCTAAATGAATAAGAATAACAGCACAATAGTTAAAAATGAAGAAATGTAGAGTCACAACATAATAATTTGAATAGCTTTTAAGTAACAGTAGCATAAGGCCAAAATTTCTCCATGGAAAGATGAGTGAATGTGAGTGGCACAGTTTACAGTGTAAGCTCCATAGAACACTTTAAAAAGATATTCTAAATAATAAAATTTAGCCTTGAAATTTAAACAAAATATTTTCTTTCTAAAGACAATGGGTTTTTTGTTTGTCTGTTTGTTTTGTTTCTTTGTTAATTTATTTATTTTTTGAGACGGAGTCTCGCTCTGTCACCCAGGATGGAGTGCAATGGTGTAATCTTGGCTCACTTCAACCTCTGCCTCCCAAGTTCAAGTGATTCTCCTGCCTCAGCCTCCCGAGCAGCTGGGATTACAGGTACCCACCACTGCACCCAGCTAATTTTTGTATTTTTAGTAAAGATGGGGTTTCACCATGTTGGCCAGGCTGATTTTGAACTCCTGACTTCAGGTTATCCGCCCACCTCGGCCTCCCAAAGTGCTGGGATTGCAGGCATGAGCCACCACACCCACCCTGTTTTTGTTGTTGTTGTTTTTCTGAAAAATAGAAATCAGCTATTTCCATTTATACATATTTTATTGAAACATGCTATGAGGGACCTTTTTAACCAGCTCTCAAACAACCAAACGGAAGACTTGCCCTTCTTTGCAAAGGATGAGATGTTTCTTATCTCACTTTTTAAAAGGTAAAAACAGGGCTGACCTGGGGTTATAAAATAAGCTTTCACAAAACTGAGAAGCCAAGATTAAAGTCTTTCTCCTAAGAGGTAATATAACGCAGTAGTTACCGTAGGAAAACAAGACAGTTAAAGAATGGATTCAGGTGTTGAAAAGATGTTACATTGGGATGTGTAAAGGACTCCAGGGATAACCTGGTCTCAGTAGATAATTGCTTGAGCTTTGGGGGTTTTATTTACACTGTGGTGAATCAGAAAAACAACCTTTGGGAAACAGCTTCGTGACTACCTTAGATGGCCTTTAACAGAGCTTAAGACAACACAGGCTTCTAGATCCTCCCAGCTCCCACCTCAGTTCAACAACACACACAAACTGCTCCCCAGTACAGGAACCTGATATCAGTACTCCTTTTTTGTTACTGTCAAAGCTTCCCATTTTCCCATTAAAAAAGTATCTGGCAAAATTATAAAACAAATGAAATAAAGAGAAAATGATCTGAGATAATTTCAAGACACTGAAAGATTTATACAGGGAAAGAGAAGGAATTCATCATTTGGTATTTGCATCTAAGTAGAAAACTTTACACAATCATCTGACCCAGTTTTATCATCTTTCCTTTGCCTTTTTAAAAAAAAAAAAAAAATCCTACTGTCATTGTGCTCTTATTGTAAGCCTTTTTGGTCAGTGTTGTAGACAGTAGGCTGTGCCTATCTTCCTTCAGCAAGTTGCACTTGATGCTTCATGAATACTTTAATACAGGATTGTTTTCAGCACTGACACATTTCACTTTGTTTATTTCTATTTCCAATAAAAGGTAATGAAAAGTAAGGAAATGTGCTATTAAAGTTACATCCTTGTGCTACTACTTGACTCAATCTTTACATCTAGATGCTCATGTGGCATGCCCATTTCCTATGGTGCTACATCATCACGCTGAGGCAATTGGGACTTAGGATGTCTAAAGGATGGGTTCCTCATCATGGGGTGATGAAATAATGGGGAGAGGGAGCCAAAGCCTCTAGGAGGAGGAAAATACCCACAAAATAGGAGATTCTTGCATACTTGGAGATGTTTAAGCGTCTACCTGTTACTTGGAAAGCCACTTTCCACCCCGGAACTACCTGTGCACTTAATATACATGAAGTGTGGGTGTCCCACTCTTCTACTGTTCCAGATAAAGGTGGTTGAGACCTTTTAACAGCTTGCAATTTTTTGTAATTTTCATCATTCACAGTAACATGGACTTCACTAGACTGTTGATTATCAAACTGTCTACACATTTGAATACCCTGGAGAGCTTTTTTAAAAAGTACCTATGCCTGTGCCCCAGAAATCCTGCTTTCGTTAGTCTGGTGTGGGCCTTTGGCATCTGTATTTTTTAGGAACTTCTCAGGTGATCCTAATGTTCATCCAACATTGAGAACTGCTGGATTAGACTCTGTCTCTGTCTCTGATCTACTGAACCAGAAGTTCTTGGAAGAAATCCCTGGCAATATGTGTTTCCCAAGCATGCTCTAGGTGCTCTGATTTCAGCAAAAAATTTCCAAATTCAATATTTATTAGGTTTTCTCTATAACCCTGTGCAGTGGACTATGAAGATGCTTTCTTCCTTATGCAGATGATGAATCGGTGGCTCACAGAGTTTAGATGATTCACCCAAGTTCGTCTGGCCAGAACTGACAGCCTGGGCCAGGACTTTTGACTCAGAACCCTGCATCCTGCTCCTGCCGAATGCATGGAATGTCAGCTACGTAGGTGTGGTTTGGGTCTCACTGCTGACTAGGTTTTTAACAAGTCTTCATGCTTTCATGATATTTCCCAGTCTTCTTTGCTGATAGATGAGAGAGATTTCTTCTGTTCTAATTGAAAGTGTCTCAAATTGTGCATCCCCTTAACATTTCCTAGTCCCCTTCCATACTTTATTTTTCTTCTCTGCATTATCTAGCATACCATATATTTTACCATTGTTTATTTGGCTTCTGAGTCTGTAAATGACTTTACTGTCCCCCAAGGCTTCCACACAATGCTAGAGGAGTAGCTTGGGCTTCTCTTTCTACGATAGAGGCCCTGGAAACCTCCATTGGGAAGAGCCCACTCGGTGCTACACAAGCCCCAACCCCAGCAAGCTGGGGCCCTGGAGCAGCAGCCACTGGCCCCCTAACTACCGTCATTGTGCTCTTATTGTATGCAGAACATTGTGAGATTGGCAGGCAGCAAGACCTTTAGGAAAGTCCCTACCCTGTTTGTTTGTCTGATTTACCGTGTCTCTAGCACTAAGTATTTTTAATGTGTTATTCGCTGCTTTATTCCTGAAATCTAGAGGCAGTTCTTAGGATACAACTTTTGAATGAATAAGTGGTTGAGACAATGGAAGCTCCTTCATCTCTAGTTAACAGGCTATGTCTAGGCCTCTTGGTTATTCCTAATAACAGTCCTGTGGTATTTTGTAAGCTAATGGTCAAACTGGCCCAGTTTCTGGCCCTGTTTCTTCTTTATTATGATTCGTTAAACATACTTCTCATGTGCTGTTGAGCTAACTTATCAGTTTTACAATTAACACAGAAACAAATGGAGCTGTCTTTTGTTGTTTTTGCCAATAAAAAAGTACCTGTGAGACTACACCAAAAAAGAAAAATTGTGAAACTCTAAGTCCTTTCTCAACACATATATACGCCATTCATTCTTTCTCCCATTATTTATTGAGTTCTGGAGATCAACGACTTTCTGAAGGAGAGCCAGGACAGGAACTCCATTCATCAGAGCTTTGAAACAGCATGAGGAGAATGGATGTGCCTTTGGCCTGGAAGAAATGAAGCATTTCCAAATATTTCATTCCATTTTATGAAGAGACAGAGCTGGTTTCAGGAAAGTGGTTTATTTTCTCTAGAGGTTATACTGAAATGTTTTCTGGCATTTCACTTAATAATGGAAATGGCAAAATAAATATGCATTAGTCTATTTTATTTGAGGCAGGATCAATGACTCCTCTGACATGCTGGGCACACCATCAGCTTACCAGCAGAGACGGTAAATGACTAAATAGGAATAGATGCAAATCAGCACACCCATCAACATATATCATCTGGGTTCTAGGAAGAGAATTTCCAATCCCTTTAATTCTACTGTGTACCATTATTGGTGGACTTTGCCAAACTAAAAAAAATAAAACACAAAACATCCACACTGAACCTTGAACACACCCTTATATAATAGTTTTTATCCCACCAGCAATAAAGCATCCTCAGAGGACCTAGAAGCCCACATTCCTGAGGACAGTGCTTGACACTGATTGACATATTTTCCAAGCTACCTGGTTCAGTGTTCTGACCACAAATATAGCTAAAAAATCTCACCAGTCCTTCTGAGTCATCCCTCATGACTATTCCCCCCATCTGCACTCTGTACTTCACTTGCCTGATACTGCTTCACTTGACCTTCCTTTTTTTTTTTTTTTTTTCTGAGACGGAGTCTCGCTCTGTCGCCCAGGCTGGAGTTCAGTGGCCGGATCTCAGCTCACTGCAAGCTCCGCCTCCCGGGTTCACGCCATTCTCCTGCCTCAGCCTCCCGAGTAGCTGGGACTACAGGCGCCCGCCACCTCACCCAGCTAATTTTTTTTTTCTTTGTATTTTTTAGTAGAGACGGTGTTTCACCGTGTTAGCCAGGATGGTCTCGATCTCCTGACCTCGTGATCCGCCCGCCTCAGCCTCCCAAAGTGCTGGGATTACAGGCTTGAGCCACCACGCCCGGCCCACTTGACCTTCCTAATTCACTCATTTGGGTTGATGTGATGCTCTGTAAATGCTCCTTCTACTTGTCCCATGGACCCTGGATGGTGCCACTATACCTTCTGAGGGTGAGGGAGTCTCCTGTATGTCTTTCTACCCTTAAGACTTACAAGAGTCTGCACATAGCAGGAACACAATGACTGCAGTTAGAGGGCCTGTGGCTGCTATTCCAGGATAGCTCAGCTTGCTGAGATTGACATCATACAGTGCTGAGTGGGCTGCCAGGGGAGGTCCCCAGGCCTCTAACTCAGAGAGAGAAGCCCAAGCCACTCCTCAGTACTGTATGACAGCCACTGGGGGCAGTAAAAGAATTTTGCAGAATGAGGAGCTGGGCAAGGCAGCAAATAAGAAAGGTATGTCTATGCAGGGCCTAAGGAGATGGCAGGTTGGGCCCCTGTTCTTCCTGGCTGTTTTGGCTTTACCTTGATAATCAGAGAGCATAATTCTGGAGAAATGAGTTGAGTTCCCATTTCTGTGTTATACCACCTTTCCACCATCCTTCCACCTTTCTGTATGTTTTCCTTTCCTTCCTTTCTGCTTTCCTTACTCTTCTTTCCTCGCCCACTCTTCCCCTTTTTCCTTTTCTGCCTTCACTATTCATGGAGAGTTTTCCACAAGGCTTTTCATGCAATGCTACACAGATTCAAAGGTGAGCAAGACTTGATCTCTGCCTTCCAGAAATGTAAAACCTCCTTGGGGAGATGCAACCTGAACACACGCAGGAACTCAAGGCCACAGTCAGATGGATAGAGCGTTTAATCTTTATGAAGATGTGGATAATGTCAGGGGAACTGTAGTGGATGATGAAATACCCAGCAATTAGTAATAGAGGGAAGCTATCACCACCCCTAAGTCCAAAGGGAAAAAATAGGGACTGGAACCCAGAGAAAGCCAAGCTGCCCAGCAGGAGCTGTGGCTTCATGTACTCCACACAAATGCCATCTTGCCCCTCACCTCACTGTGCCTCATTATTCACTCCCCTCCATCCTCTTCCTATAGCCCTACTTCAAGCCTTTATCCTCTAGCATCTGCGCTTCTCTCCACCAGAAAACTCCATCTCTACCTACCTGATAGCATGGATATACAACCCGGACTTTGACCCTCTCTTGTATCTTAGAAGCCAGCATCTCAGGCTTTGGCCAAGTGATGATGGACAATATTTTTTCTAACTGGGAAGGTGCCAAGGTGAGCCCTGATAGCATGAAGAGGGTGGAGAGTGGGAGGAAATGAACACTGTCAATTCCAGCTCCGTCTTTCCACTAGTAAGGGTTGTGTCCAGTTTTCTCACACTTCACCACAGTGAGTGTTAATTTCCCTCCCAAGAAAAACCCAGAATAGCCTCATGTGGAGGAGTATACTATTGAGTATATTATTGAGAAATAAAAATCCCAGCATCTTTGTTCTCTCTGATCCTACTTATATTTGAAACCACCATATCAACTGAACGTGGGTTTGTCTGAACTCTCGGGGATATAGCACCAGCCCCAGATTGTTAATTTCTAACCCCCAAACATCCCTCCTGCTGGTTGGGGGTAAGAAAGAGACCCCATCCAATCTGCCACAAACAGATGAAGGAGAAGAGAAATAGAATGGGGAAAGGAAAGGGATTTTTCCTCCTAACTGAAACTTCATATTCTGTTCCATAGTACAGTGACTAAAGTAAATAATATGTATTGTCATTTCAAAATAGCTAAAAGAGAGGCTTTTAAATGTTCTCATGACAAAGAAATGATAAATATTTGAGGTAATAGATATGCTAATTAGCCTGATTTGCTCTTCTACAATGTATACATGTATTGAAACATTATATTATACCCCATAAATATATATAATTATTAGTCAATTAAGAATAAAAGATTTTTAATTAAAAAAACTTTATGCTTAATATTTTAAGTGTTATTTTAAGAGAACTTGTATACTAGAATCCCTTCACGAATTTCTTTCCACTTCTGATCCTTAAAGAAATATTTATTTGTGTTATGGGTTGAATTATGTATCACATCCCCTCCCCAAAAATTCATATGTTGAAGTTTGAACCCTCACAACGTGACCTTGCTTGTAAATAAGGTTAGTACAGATGTAATTAGTTAAGACGTGTCATCCCAGAATCGGGCAGACCCTAATTCAACATGACTAGTGTCCTCATAAAAAAGGGAAGTTTGGACACAGACACACGCAGGGATAACACCGTGTGAGGGAGAACGAAGAGATGGCTCTGATGCTTCTATAAGCCAAGGAACACCAAAGACTGCCAACAAACCTCCGGAAGCTAGAGGTGAGATCTGAGACAGGCTCCCACTTCACAGCTGTCAGAAGGAACCAATCCTGCCAACTCCTTGGTCTTGGATTTCTCTCCTGCAGAACTGGGAGACACTATATTTCTGAGGTTTAAGTCACCAGGTTGGTGGTACTTTGTTATGGTGGCTATGGAAAACTAATACGATTGTAAATCTGATGCTTTACATACAACTCTAAGCATCTGGGCTATAGAACTGTGGCTGAGCCTGATACAGGAGTGGCTTACCCCTGTAATCCCAGCACTTTGGGAGGTGGAGGTGGGAGGATTGCTTGAGGCCAAGAGCTCCAGATCAGCCTGAGCAACACAGTGAAACCCTGTCTCTACAAAAAAAAAAAAAAAAATGCAAAAATTAGCCAGGCATGGTGGCACACCCCTGTGGTCCCAGCTACTTGGGAGCCTGAGGTGGGAGGATTGATTGAGCCTGGGGGCAGAGGCTGCAGTGCACCGAGATTGCACCACTGCACTCCAGCCTCGGTGACAGAGTGAGATCTTGTTTCAAAAAAGAAAGAAAGAAAAAAATTAAAGAACAAACGGCAAGGGAAGCCCAGAGCAGAAACAGTAACTTTAAAATGGGAGGCAAATTAACAGCAATATATCAAAAAAGATAAGACAAGTCAGGTTTTAAGGGACCCTAGATGCTTATTGAATTCATGTCAAACGTGACTTCTATCTTCCAAGAAACTCATCTGTAAAATGGTTCATGTCAACTGCATTTGGATGTGAGCAGCATGGGAACAATAAAAAGCACACAAATCAAAATTGCACTGTTTCCTAAACATGCTATGCTGTAAATTTTAATGACATTTAATTATATGGCTATATTTTAATTACCTTGAGTTTTGACCAATGCAGAATTTCATCAAAACGTCTTTGAGTAATTTCATGGGAAGTACATTAAACAGAAACTATTTGGCTGATTCTGAAGGAACCATTCTCCAAGCCTGTTTGCCCAACTCAACTCATCAGAATGGGGCTATTGCCCAGAGCACAGTGTGGGGCTGGATGAAATCAGTGATGGTATTGGCAGGTGATCAGTCAGACTTATACAGAATACTTCAAATAACTACTTATATATTACTTTATAAGCTTCTGCAATTTGGGCTTTAATAGACTCTTAATATTTTAAACACGTTTAAAGTCCACATGCTTTTAGTTTTTACAGTGGCTAAAAATGAATCCAAGACTTTTTTGTCCTGCTATTGCAATGAGAAGATGGGAGACTTGTCTTCAGTTCATCACTGGACAGCAGGCCCTGTGACCCATCTTCCTGGGCCCTCACTGCATAGGCACTGCATGACCCAGAAGTTTGCCACATCTGGTCATTTGACTCTGGAATGCTCTAAGGACTCCACTGACATTACTACCTTTTGAACACAGACCCCAGAGACCAAGTCCCTGCTTCTCCTTTGAAGATGCAAAGATTTAACATAATAAAGGAGCTGGTCAAGGTCACAGGTGCCCCTGTAGAATTCAAACTGCAGGCTCTTTTCTAGTAGCAGACAGACAATGCTGACACTTTAAACATACCACTAATTAAATGTCCAGATATAAAAAATATTGTCTGGGGTCTATCTAAACAATCGTGTGTATTTTAGTAAGTCTTTAACTAAACATCTTATTTACAGGAAGAGATAGGAGGGAAAAAGTGTGGTCAATATGCCTGCTTTCAGTTATTAGAAATGTAATAACCAGAAGTCATTTTATCTATTATGTAACAATAGGGTTAATGATGTCTTGGTTTAGGTTTCTTTTTTTTTTTTTTTTTTTTTTTTACATTTTATTTTTTTTTTTTTAAGGAAAATGATATTTTAAATTTAATTTTGTTATTAACTTTTTTTGTGCATTTTGTCCAATTCTTTTTTTTTTTTTTATACTTTAAGTTC
>NW_012118487.1:33862431-33862883 GCF_000951035.1 Colobus angolensis palliatus
ATGTTGAACCAGCCTTGCATCCCAGGGATGAAGCCCACTTGATCATGGTGGATAAGCTTTTTGATGTGCTGCTGGATTCGGCTTGCCAGTATTTTTTTGAGGATTTTTGCATCGATGTTCATCAGGGATATTGGTCTAAAATTCTCTTTTTTTGTTGTATCTCTGCCAGCCTTTGGTATCAGGATGATGTTGGCTTCATAAAATGAGTTAAGGAGGATTCCCTCTTTTTCTGTTGATCGGAATAGTTTCAGAAGGAATGGTACCAACTCCTCCTTGTACCTCTGGAAGAATTCGGTTGTGAATTCGTCTGGTCCTGGACTTTTTTTGGTTGGTAGACTATTAATTATTGCCTCAATTTCAGAGCCTGTTATTGGTCTATTCAGGGATTCAACTTCTTCCTGGTTTAGCCTTGGGAGAGTGTAAGTGTCCAAGAAATTATCCATTTCTTCTAG
>NW_012118487.1:33864897-33889018 GCF_000951035.1 Colobus angolensis palliatus
CACATAATCCCATATTTCTTGGAGGCTTTGTTCGTTTCCTTTTACTCTTTTGTCTCTACACTTCTCTTCTAGCTTCATTTCATTCATTTGATCTTCAATCTCTGATACTCTTTCTTCCGGTTGATCGAGTCAGTTACTGAAGCTTTTGCATTTGTCGCGTAGTTCTTGTGTTATGGTTTTCATCTCTATCAGTTCTTTTAAGGACTTCTCTACATTGGTTACTCTAGTTAGCCATTCGTCAAATCTTTTTTCAAGGTTTTTATTTTCTTTGCGCTGGTTACATATTTCCTCCTTTAGCTCTGAGAAGTTTGATTGACTGAAGCCTTCTTCTCTCAACTTGTCAAAGTCATTCTCTGTCCAGCTTTGTTCTGTTGCTGGTGATGAGCTGCGTTCCTTTGGAGGGGGAGATGCGCTCTGATTTTTTGAATTTCCAGCTTTTCTGCACTGCTTTTTCCCCATCTTTGTGGTTTTATCTGCCTTTGGTCTTTGATGATGGTGACGTACTGATGGGGTTTTGGTGTGGGTGTCCTTTCTGTTTGTTAGTTTTCCTTCTAACAGTCAGGACCCTCAGCTGCAGGTCTGTTGGAGTTTGCTTGAGGTCCACTCCAGATGCTGTTTGCCAGGGTATCAGCAGTGGAGGCTGCAGAAGATAGAATATTGCTGAACAGTGACTGTTGCTGTCTGATTCTTGCTCTGGAAGCTTTGTCTCAGGAGTGTACCCAGCCATGTGAGGTGTGAAGTGTTGGTCTGCACCTAGTGGGGGATGTCTCCCAGTTAGGCTACTCAGGGGTCAGGGACCCACTTGAGCAGGCAGTCTGTCCATTCTCAGATCTCAACCTCCGTGCTGGGGGATCCACTGCTCTCTTCAAAGCTGTCAGACAGGGACAGGACATTTACCTCTGCTGAGGTTTCTGCTGTTTTTTGTTTATCTATGCCCTGTCCCCAGAAGTGGAGTCTACAGAGGCAAGCAGGCCTCCTTGAGCTGTAGTGGGCTCCACCCAATTCCAGCTTCCCAGTGGCTTTGTTTACTTACTTAAGCCTCAGCAAAGGCAGGCACCCCTCCCCTAGCCTTGCTGCCACCTTGCAGTTAGATCTCAGACTGCTGTGCTAGCAATGAGGGAGGCTCCGTGGGCATGGTACCCTCTGGTCCAGGTGTGGGATATAATCTCCTGGTGTGCCATTTGCTAAGACCCTTGGTAAAGCACAGTATTAGGGTGGGAGTTACTCTATTTTCCAGGTGTTGTGTGTCTCACTTTCCTTTGGCTAGGAAAAGGAATTCCCTTTCCCATTGCACTTCCCAGGTGAGGTAATGCCTCACCCTGCTTCAGCTCTCGCTGGTCGGGCTGCACCCGCAGACCAGCACCAACTGTCCGATACACCCCAGTGAGATGAACCCGGTACCTCAGTTGAAAATGCAGAAATCACCTGTCTTCTCTGTCGCTCATGCTGGGAGCTGGAGGCTGGAGCTGTTCCTATTTGGCCATCTTGGGCGTGCTCCTTATCTCAGTTTAGGTTTCTTAATGAACCCAAGGGGTTAATTTTATCAGGTCTGCCTGTTCTGTTTGCTTTGGGTGGCTTGCTTTTTGTTTTATTTTTCTGTGCTTTTTCTATGAAGCTGAAGGTTGTGGTAGCTGAATGCTATGCCCCTAAATGCTGAAACTTAATCTTTACTGGCCACTTTATAGATGACATTCATAAGTTACCATTGTGACAGTCGTTTCAGTTGTTTTTCAGGGACTTGGGCCAGCTCCCATCCAGTTCAAACTGTTGAAACCCCCGACCTTTCACACAGACCTGTGCAAGTGCCTAAGAGGTGGCCTTTTCACGTCATAGGGCCAAAACCTCCACCCTCAGAGCACGCTAATGCTGCCATTTTCTGTACATGTCGTATGAAATGCCATGAACCCTGACTAAGCTTGCACAGAATAGACCTGTCACTTCATTCTCCCCCACTGCCAACCACCTTTCCCCATGCCTTAAACCACCCAACTTCCCTAACCCATTGATATCCCTAAGCCTTATCTTTACGGAAGTGGAATTGAGAGCTGTTCTCCCACATTTCAATTCTGCAAGAACTCGGTGGCCTCTTTTCTTTTTTGCAAAACCCATGTGACTGTGATTGATTTACTGCACATGGACAGAATGAACCTAGACCTGGAGCTCTTCTATATTTATAGAAGAGGTGGTTTAAGTGTGAGATTTGTAGATTAAAGGATATTGCAGGTTTGGGGAGGTTTATTTTTTTCTCTTCTAGCTTCCCCCAGTTCATTTAATTCTCCAATGTTCCCCTTCTGTTGATCCCTCTCCTGTAGCCTGAAGGTACAGGGAAATGCGATGGGCAGGTAGGAGCACCTAAGTGGTGCACAAGCTCCATCGTACAGTGGTTTGAAAGCCCAAGCCTAATGGCCAACACTCAGCTGTCCACACACCATAGCTGAATCCTGGTGGCTCAAGACCCAAGGAAGCCACAGTTCTCATCATTGCCCCTAGAAATCCAATATCTTTCATAAAGAGGGCAGTCTCAGGGAGGGGCTGTTTCTGGGGAGAAATTTTCTATAAGAAATTTACAGTAGTTTTACCTGAGGCCTTGATTTTTAAAGAAATGCTGAAAGGCAGTATACAGGCTGTCCCCTTCATGAACACTTCTGACAGGAGGAAAGGAAGTGGGGCCTTGACCCCACTTCAATCCATGTCTCTTCCCTGCAAGCTGAGTGCTCCACTACCTGCTTGTATAGTGACCCAAGCTCTGGATTAGCCACCCTGGGAGTGACGTGGGGCTAATCTGACTTTTCAGACTTTTCCTGGCCACACTGCCTTCCACCCCATTTCCCCCCTGCCCTTCTCAAGTTATACTGGCCCCTTCCCTTCCCTATCACCCATTAACTCTTCTTCCTCCTGCCCATGCCTATAACTTGAAATTCATATTTCCATCCTAGACCCTGCCCTGGGTGGCACAACTGTATTTCCAGGGATCCGGTGGATGTCTTATAGGTTCTCTCACGGGTACCTTAAACTGACATCTCAAACACTCCTGTTGCCACAAGCTTCCTCTTCCTCCCTATGCCCTTTCTGTGTTTACATTATGACCCTCTTTTCAGTTACTTCTGCTGGAATCCTCAGAGCCATTCAATGATCCTTTCTCTCTTCTGCCCCAGATCCCATTTTACACCTAGTCTTGTCGATTCTACCTTCTAAATAGACTTTCACTCCATTCCCTCATCTCCATTTTCTCTGCTACCTCCTTGGTCAGATTCCTACCATCTCTTTGTTTCTGCAGGTGTAAGAGCCTCATAACTAACAATACCTCATATTGCCCTTCCATAGTTTGCATCATTCCATCACCCTAAAATTATTTTGTTTAAAACCATTTTCTCTAATTACCAATTCATCAGATGAAACTTTATCTAAAATTCAACCTTCCTTGGGGTTTTGCATCCATGCAAACATCAACTTTTTGTTGACTTCTTTGAGGAATTTTAAGGATTTTGTTACCATGTCCCATCATTCAATACTTTCTTCCAAACTGATGTCATTAGACCCATAGTTAAAACCTATGTGCCAATGACTCACAGATTTATGGCTCTATCCTGACCTCTTCTCTGAGTTGTATTTTTTTGTTGGTGGTGGTGGAGGTTTTGTTTTGTTTTGTTTTGTTTTGTTTTTTGAGATGGAGTCTCGCTCTGTTGCCCAGGCTGGAGTACAATGGTGTGATCTTGGCTCACTGGAACCTCCACCTCCTGGGTTCAAGCAATTCTCCTGCCTCTGCCTTCTGAGTAGCTGAGATTACAGATGTGTGCCAACATGCCTGGCTAATTTTTGTATTTTTTATATCCACTGCCTACTTGATGTCACCACTTAGATGTCTTTAAGGTCCTGCAAACTCAGTATGTACAATATTGAACTAAGATTTCCCTGTACTCACCACCTCACAAAAGCCCTGGTCTTCTTTCAGTGTTTCTTATTTCCATGAATGCATAACACAAATCTAGTTGCACACACCAGAAATCTACTGGAGTCCCATTCTGCCACATGCAATTCATCAACAAGCCCTGTTGATTTTGCCTCTTAAATATCTCCTAAATAGCTCTCATATCCATCCTTCTCTAGGACCAACACCACAAGGTAGTCAGTTGCCACATTTCACCTTTGCTGCAGCACAGGTCTCCTCATGTCCAGTTTATTCCCTTTCTCACCTGTTCTCCTCACCACAATTAGAGTGATCTCTGACAAAATGCAATTCTAATGAAATCATTTCTCATTAACACTTTCAGTGGTGCCCTGTGGTTCTTACAATAAACGTTATAGACCCTAACTTGCTCCTCAATGCCCTTCATAGTCTGGTTCCTCCCTACACACTGTGCAGCCCTCAGATCTCAGATTAAATAGAATTTCTTTCAAATCCCTGACTTACATAGGCTATCATAGTTGCAATTTTAAATTTGTGTGCTTATTTGATTACTTAACTTTAATGTTAACTAAAGTCACAAGCTGCTGCACTAGGTGACATCAATGGCCTACAGAAATATGTAAATCAAAAGAAACACTCTTGAGAAATAAACTGTCTTACATAAAATGTTCTTGACTTGATAAATATTTACTGTTTAAACTAAGTTACAACATTTTCAGGCATTCATATTCTATATTCAGTCTTTGAATTTGAAGATGCATGAATTTCCTGAACATCAGATAGATCTATACTCACCAAGAAACAAAAGCCAAAAAACAAATCAAATAGAATGGATTTTTTGAGCATATGAAATGTTACTACATTTCTATAATTGTGGAAATGTTGAACACTTCCACAACTATATCCAGATTGAATACGTTAATTTTTCCCTCGGCTTTGCCTGAAATATTTGCAATTAATATAGGAAGCAGTAATACAATAGAAAATTGATGCTGATCAACTATAAAAATTTTTCTTACAAGATACTAAAGACAATAGAAGATCAAATAATCCACAGCAAAAACAAACCAACAAATAAATTAGGTAGAGTCAGTCAAGGCAATTGTTAATTAGAAAAAGGCCTGCAGGGTAGAATTGATGGAAAATTGAATATGAGCAAAAATTGATTATTGCCAAAAACAAAATATAAAACAAAAATACAAAAACCCAGCAAAAGTAGAATTCAACATAATCTCTATTTCCCCAAATTAATGTGACATTTAGTATAATCTTGAATGTTTTATACTAAAATGTTTTTGACCAAAATTATTCTGTGATGTAGTGTACACTTCAACATCTTCTTAGGTAGAATACATCAAACATAATGGAATAAATTTCTTAGAACAAGTTAGACCTTACCAGTTATTCATGTGGTCAATTTCCTCCTTTCTTCTGATGACATTCACATGTGGGACACACTCCTTCACACACTCACATGTGTCTACAAGTTATGGATATCGCACAGTTTCTAACTAGCTAACAGCAATTCCACCACCCCTTGGTGTAAAAATGTGTCAGTTGAGAATCACTCACCTAGAATAGTCACCTTATTTTACATTCTGAGGTTAAGCAAAGCACCCAAAGACTTCCAGGTGTGTAATGGCATAGAGAGCCTTATAATTCCCAATTCTTTGTTCACTTAGTTTGTCACTCTGAATTGGTAATCAGGAATTATGAAGATAATAATTATACTTTATATTTTAAAAGTGTTTCTAAACAATGCATCTTCTTCAAGACCCTCAGCCGTAAGAGGTAGGTATTGTTATAACCATGAGCATTTTGGCAAATGTCTAAAGAGAAGACATGCAAGAAAAATAAGCAACTCCTAGGGGATAATGTCTGAGCCCTTTGAATGCACTCCCTAATAGAGGATTTTTGTATGCCTGAGGCCATGAGCCATACTGTATTAGTTTGATCAAATATTGTAGACTAACGCATCTAATTTATGGTGAATATCCCATGTGCCTTTTTCCTTGACTGATTTTAATCAGGATTCTTCTGCTGTAATAAACTATAATCATGAGCACAACAGCTTTTCTTAGACCTGTGAGTCCTTGTAGTGAGTCATCAACCTAAGAGTCATTTTGAGGAAATCTCCCCCATGCTGTTTTCTATTGCTGCTATAAGAAATTACCATAAAGTTGGTGGCTTTAAACAATGCAAATCTATTCTCTTGTAGTTCTTAAGGTCAGAAGTCTAAAATCTTTCAGCAGGTGATATGGTTTGGCTGTGTCCCCACTCAAATTTCATCTTGAACTGTAGCTCCCATAATCCCCATGTGTCCTGGGAGGAACTCGGTGGGAGGTAATTGAATCACGGGGACAGGTTTTTCCCATGCTGCTCTCATGACAGTGAATAAGTCTTATGAGGTCTGACAGTTTTATAAACAGCAGTTCCCCTGCACACAGTCTCTTGCCTGCCACCATGTAAGATGTGACTTTGCTCCTCATCCGCCTTCTGCCATGATCATGAGGCACCCCCAGCCATGTGGAACTGTGAGTCAATTAAACCTCTTTTCTTTATAAATTACCCATTTGGGTGTGTCTTTATTAGCAGCATGAGAATAGACTAATACAGCAGGGCTGCATTCCTTCTGGAGGCTCAAGGGAGAATCTATTTCCTTGCTTCTTCTAGAGCTTCTAGAGGCTGTTTGCATTTGTTGGCTCATGGTCTCATCTTCAAATGCAGAAGGGTAGCATCTTCTAATCTCTCTATATCTGTACTTTGGTCATTCCATTGCCTTATATTCTTCCTCTGACCCTCCTTTCTCCTCTCACTCTTACAAGTAGGCCTGTGATTACATTGGAACCACCCAGACAATCCAGTCTTTCCAACTCAAAATCCTTAACTTAATCACATCTACAAAGTCACCTTTACCATGTAAGGTAACACAGTCATAGGTTCCAGATATTGGAACTTGGACATCTTTGGGGATGAGGAGGCATTATTCAGCCTACCATAGCCCCAGTGTGTTCATACCACACAAAGGCCAGAATTACAGTGGCTCTCCATTCCTCCACTTTCTGGAGGCCCTATCTCCTTGCAGGACCATGAGATAAGGAGGATCTATCTCACCTGTCTCCCCCTGCCCCAAAAGCTCACCCAGATATTTCTTGGAGCCTCCAGGGATATCTCATTTCTTACCTCCTATTCCTCTTGGATGAAGGACAAAGGTGGAGTGTGGAGAGTAGCTCTCTAAGAACAATCCAGCTAATGTCTTTCGGAGAACATTGATTTCCTATTGCTCTTATTGTGAATTGCATTAGAAGAGATGTCATTTAAATCACTTATTCTCAAATTGCGATTATAGGAACCACTTCCAATAGGATCACCTAGCAAATTTGTTAAGCTGAGCATTCCTGGCTGTACTCCCAACCCAAGAATTAGATTATGAGGTAACCTTTTCATGAGGTTTGAGATTCTTTGGTTTAACAAATAGTATTAGCGTTATAGAGAAAAGCAAAACATCCTTCTCCTTTTGTCTCCTGATAAGAATGTTTCATCTTCACCTTCCTAAGCATGATTTTTTAATCTACCATTTGGGTGACCCTTTCCCAGGGTACACCCTGAAGCCTAAATTAAGGTAATAGCTCTAATTCTGGTCATCACTACCACCATCTCTTTATGCAAGGTACTCCCAAACTATTATTATTATTTGGCTTAAAAATGTTTCTCCCTAAAAGCACTCTAGGACATGTATTTATTCTTCCAAGAAATTAAATAAAATTATTTTTCAAATGTACAACTCTAAGGCCACTGGAGATAGTGTGGAATGTTATAAAACAAAGACCAGCAATCACCAGTTTATGCAATGTACACAAGACTGAGAACAAGTTTGTGTAAAGATAAATAAGGAATCAACAGCAGGGTTGCAAATCTAATTAATCACTCCCCTGACACTGAGTTTCTTCAATTATGGGCATATCGGAAAAAGCCGAGATATGGAGTCCTTGGATTGTCCCTGATTTAGCTGATTACTTATCTGCATTGTCCCGAAAGAAACTTGAGAGTTATGGTTCTGCCACCCAAAGCACTGAAGATAATGTCTTTGGGGGAAAGAGCCAAAAAAGGTGTGAATCCTTTTTACTGGTGCAACACTGCCTACAGCTGGTTCCATGTAACTCACACAGGGCATAAAGGATTCAATGCTTTGGGCCATTTAAATTGTGCATCTGGGTCACTACATGCTTAATCCTGTGAAAAGATGAAGTAAATAGTTATGATATGACCCAAAATACAAGTGGCCTATAGCCAATATTTTGAACCGCTAAAGACATAGCCATAATTTAATCCCCAAGTTAAAACACAGAAACAAACAAACAAAAAACCTACTTAAGCCCCTTCAGTTGATTTGTTCTACCTTTCCAGGAATCAAGCTTTTGTGTAGGAGGTAGGCAGGATTGGGATGCACTCCAGTGTTACTTTTATAAGTGGCACTCCTTCACACCATTCCTATAAGGGAGCCCCACCTCCAAATTACCAGGCCATCACTTTGGACAATTTTGCTGTTTTTCAAGAGCTTGCAAGAAAGAAAATTGTGCTTGTCAGTGAATAGGTCCTTACTATGGAGAGAGGCTTTGTACATTGAAAAGCTTGACTTCAGAATATTCAAAATGATGGCAAATTTAGCCAAATTGGGCAAAAGTGAATCAGGTTTCACAAATTTAGGAATGTTTATTTAAATCTTTAAAACATATGTTGCCACAGCTGTGTTTACCATAGAATGATGATGAAAATAATCCTAATGAAAATGATGATGTATTTATATAATGTCTTTCATCCAACAAGCACCAAACCCACTGCACAACTGATCTCATTAGGCCTGACTAAATCCCTTTGAGCTACAACATAAATATTATTTCCAATTTGCAGATGAAGAAACTGGGACGTGGGCAAGGTTATTTGCAGCTAAGGAGATGAAGTTACAACCCGACTCTCCCACCTGCGTAGTGAGCTGCCCTTTGAGCAGACTCTGGGAGGGGGATCCCTTCCTCCACACTTTCCCACATGGATTGCCACCCCCATCCTAGCCATGGGAGAAAGAAGGAATGAAGAGCAAAGTACCATTGATTTTTATGCACTATTTTTTCTTGGAATTAACTGTCTGGATACATGGGTAGATAACCATCTTCTCAAAACATGCCATTGAAAGTGAGAGTTGAGAATGTAGCAGAAAGTTTTGTATCATGGGTTTCACGGATGGGAAACCCAAGACATAAAAAGGAAGGAGCTAATTTAGAACCCCCCTCAGCAAAGGCCGAGAGTCAGCCGTGTGTCCTACCCTGCTCTCCCCACCAGTGCGACTCAACTTTCTGTCTTTTTAGAGTGTTGGGGAATGGGAAGAGCTTTTTAACAAAATGCCCATTATAGACTCAACTACTTCAGTTTGACCTATAAAATTCTGTCTTTTCCTAAATCTAGATTCTCTTGAAGTGATAGTTAACTTAAGCATTCAAGTATATTTAAGTTCAGTTCCTAATAGAGTTCCCATAGTTCCACCAGCTAATGGTTAGTTTCTGCATGTCTCCTCCTTCTACAATTAGTACATTTTTAAGGCAGCTGTGAGATCATTACCTCAGAATGTGTGGTTCAAATACCTAATGCAAGAACCTGCATAGCACCTGAACCCTAGAGACTTTACCAAAGCACTGATTTTGACTCCACTCTCAACAGCACATTTTGAATTAAAGTTTTAAAGTAGAAAAGAACGTTTTGCCTAATCTCTTGCAATCAGTATTGATGTTAAATATATGCTTTCCAAATTCAATAAAAAATTGCTTTCCTTCCATTCGGAAAAAAAGGAGGTATTTTCATGCAGGCATTTTTTGCCAAAACCTGAATTTAAGCCTGCCCAAGAAAAGATACTCTCTAGAAATAGCACAGAAAAACAAACCCTGTTGAATATCTTATAGACGTTATCTAAATTTGAATTCTCAGAGTCCCACAATATATTTAATTTTAGTAAAAATGTATTAACCTATGCATGGAATACAGCTTTTACTGCCAGACTTATTTTCCCAATAAGAGTGATGGAAACAGTGTAGTGGGCTGCAGATAATCTAGGCATTTCCTACAGATAGCCCTGGGCTGTTACCCTGCCTTGCTTATTTATTCACTAGGGACCTAGGGAAGACCACTCAACTTTTCTGAATCTCAGTTTTCTCATTTGTAAAATGGAAATAAAAATGAATACCTCACCAGTTGTGAAAATTAAACTTTAATCCAGAGCTTTTCCAAAGGAGACTCTGAATACATTAAGATTTCCTTCACTACCACCTTTCTAACCACTCTCCTCCAAATCTGTAAAAGTTACCAAAATTAGTGTGTTTGATATACAATGTGTGTGTGGACTAGACATACCAAAATATCAACAGCAGTTATCTCTGAGAAGTAGAATAATGAACATTTCTTTTCCTCTTTGCACTTTTCTGATTTTCCAAATTTGCTATCATTTATAATGAAGACATTGGGATTTGTTTGTTTTTTGAGATGGAGTCTCACTCTGTCACTGAGGCTGGAGTTCAGTGGTGCCATCTCGGCTCACTGCAACCTCCACCTCCCGAGTTCAAGCAATTCTCCTGCCTCAGCCTCCTGAGTAGCTAGGACTAGAGGTACACCACCACGCTTGACTAATTTTTTGTATTTTTAATAGAGACAGGGTTTCACCACGTAAGATAGGATGGTTTTGATCTCCTGACCTCATAATCTACCTGCCTTGGCCTCCCAAAGTGCTGGGATTACAGGCATGAGCCACCACGCCCGGCCGCCACTGTATTTTTAAGAGCTGATTTTTACTTTATGCTTTTTCTTTGTTTTGTCTTTGACTTTTGACAATTTCACTATAACATGCCTCAGAGAGGACCTATCAGCTCTGCCAAGTCCAAATCTGCCCTTGAATTGGCCAAACTACTGAGATCTCCCCCAAATGGGAGAGGCCCGTGAGCTTCCAAGCAACTGATACAACCCTGGGCCAACAGAGAGGCTATGGACCTGGGCTCAGGACCTGAGAAACAGCCCCTCAGTACCCTGCCCGCTGCAGACACACCCTTGGTCTTCCCGATGACCCTCCATCCCCAGTAAGGGCCTGCAAAACAATCCCATAAGCTGCCTCTGATAAGCAAACTCCAAGGCTGGCTGAACAGCTAAGAGCCCATGTCTCAGACCTAAAAACAGCCCGGTGGGCCATTCCTGGTGGATATATCCCAGACAAGCCAAGCAACCACGTGCCTGCATACTGGGCCTGAGAAACAGCCCATCAGGCTGCCCCTAATGGCCATGCCTCTGAACTGGCTGAACAGCCTCACACCTGCATTCCAGACCTGAAAAAAAAATGTAGGCTGCTCCTAGCAGACATGCACCCAAGCCAGCTTGAAAAGCTGTGCACCCACATCCCAGGCTCAATAAACAGGCCTGAGAAACAAATCTGTTGGCAGCAGCTCTGGTGGGCACACCAAGAGACTGAAAAAGCAGACCTGTACCTGTGTCCCAGGCCTACAAAGCAGCTTCATGTACTACCACCTACAGAAATGTCCCCAAGCCAGTCAAACAGCCTTATGCCCACATCTTCAGCCTAAGAAGCAGCCCCATGGGCCGCCCCCAGGAGACACACCCCCAGGCTGGCTGAGCAGCAGTGTGCCCATGTCCAAGACACGGAAACAGCCCCATGGGTCACCCTCGGTAAACACGCACCCAGGCCAGCTGAGAAGCCATCTTTTTACATCTTAGGCCTGAAACATAGCCATGTGCTCTGCCCTTAGAAAACATACCACTAGAAAAACTGAGCAGTGTAAGCAGTGTCCTGGGCCTGAGAAACAGTGCTGCACAATGCTTCTGGCAGGTATAACTCCAGGCTGGCCAAGCAACTGTATGTCCATGCTCCTGGCCAGATAGCCCATGGCCTCAATCCCAAAGAGACAGACCCCAAGCTAGCTGACTCAACCCCAGCTAAAGAAATAGCCAGACAAGCCCAACTTTGGCTAAGCTACACCACCATCACCACAAATTCTGTCAGCCTAGGCCACTGAGAAACTCACAAATACCACTAATGTGGATTACGGCTGAAGAAACTACACAGAGACTATATACTGATCAAGGTACCCCATCAGACCAATAGCACAAGACCTATTCATACAAATAAGTCCCTACAAAGCCCATAAAATTACAAGAGGTGACTTTTCCCCCAGATGAATAGGAATCAATGTAGAAACATATCAACCATGAAAATTCAAGTACATATGTTATCTCCAAAGGAGGTAACAGATCCCAATCATAAGATAATATGTGAAATGCCAGAAATAGAATTCAAAATAATAATCTTAAGGAAATTCAGTGAGATATAAGAGAATACAGATACACAATTCAATGAAACCAGGAAAATAATTCCTGATTTGAATGAGAAATATAACAAAGAGCTAGATATCATAAAATAGAACCAAACAGAAATCCTAGAGCTGAAAAATTCAATGAATGAAATTTAAAAATACAACCATGACCTTCAACAACAGATTAGATCAAGCAGGAAAAAAAAATTCTGAACCTGAAGACAGCTCTTTTGAAATAATACAAGCAGGCAAGAAAAAGGAAAAGAGAATAAAAAAGAATAAAGCCTATAGGATTTATGGAATACCATTAAACTAACAAATATTCATATTAGGGGCCTTCTAGAAGGAGAAGAGAAGGAAAAAGGTGAGGAAAATATATTTAATGAGATAATAGCAGAAAACTTTCCAAGTCTTGGGAGAGAGACATACATTCTGGTCCAGTAAGCTTAAAGAACCTCAAATAGATTCAATTTAAACAGGTCCTCTCTGAGGCATGTTATAGTGAAATTGTCAAAAGTCAAAGACAAAGCAAGGAAAAAGTATAAAGTAACATGTAAGAGAATTTCCATTAGATTAAACATGGATTTCTAGGCAGAAACCAAAATAATAAAATCATATGTTCAAATTACTTAAAAGAAGAAACTCCCAGTCAAAAATGTTATATCCAGCAAAGCTATCCTTCAGAGAAATAAAAATCTTGCACAGATAAGCAAACACTAAGGAAACTGATCACCACTAGAACAGGTTTACAAGAAATGGAATCTTACATCTAGAAGTGAAAAGACAATAACCATCTTATGAAAACATGTGCCCATAAGTTTTCATGAGCATAAAATTCCCTGTGTTAGGCCATTCTTGCATTGCTATAAAGAAATACCTGAAACTGAGTAATTTATAAAGAAAAGAGGCTTAATTGGCTCATGGTTCTTCAGGCTTTATAGGAAGCATGGTGCTTTCATGTGCTTGGCTTCTGGTGAAGCCTCAAGAAGTTTCAATCATGGGAGAAGGTAAAAAAGGAACAGGCACACACATGGTGAAAGCAGAGGTATGCAAGAGAAGGGGCACAGGTGTCACACACAAACAACCAGATCTCACAAGGCAATCACTATTGCAAAGATAGCATTAAGCCTTAAGAGATCTTCCCTCGTGACTAAAACACCTCCAACCAAGCCCCACCTCCAACAATGGGGATTACAATTCAGCATGAGATTTGAGTGGGGACAAATATCCAAACTATATCATTCTGACCCTGGCCTCTCCAAATTTCTTGTCTTTCTCACACTGCAGAACACAACCATGCCTTTACAACACTCTTCCAAAGTGGTAATTCAATCCAGTGTTAACTCAAAAGTCCAAAGTCCCATCTGAGACAAGGCATGTCCCTTCCACCTATGAACCTTTAAAATCAGAAACAAGTTATTTACTTCCAAGATACAATAGAGGTATATACATTGGGTAGATATCCCCATTCTAAAAGGGGAAAATTGGCCAAAAAAAAAAAAAAAGGACTTACCGGCCCCATGCCAGTTCAACACCCAGCAGGGCAATCATTCAATATCAAAGCTTCAAAATAATCTCCGTTGACTCTGTCTCCCACCATTCAGGGCACACTGGTGTGAGGAGTGGGCTCCCAAAGAGGAGCAGGTATGCAGGAAGCAGTGTCTTGAGGCTTTGCAGGGCAGCAGAGCCTTGGGCATGGCCCATGAAACTGTTTGGTCCTCCTAGGCCTCAGAAAGGTGGGGGCCTGCCTTGCGATGGGAGGGGCTGCCTCAAAGGTCTCTGAAATGCCTCTAGGGCTTTTTCCTTGTTAGTCTTGGATATTAGCATTTGGCTCCCTTTTAGTTATGCAAATATCTCTAACAAGTGGTTGCCCCATAGCCTGCTTGAATTCCTCTCCTGAAAAAGCTTTTTCTTTCTTTGCCACAAGGCTAGGCTGCAAATTTTTCAAAATTTTATGCTCTGCTTTATGTTTAAATATAAATTCCAACTTCAAGCCATTTCTTTACTCCCATACCTGAGTATAGGTTGTTAGAAGCAACCAGTCAACTTCTTGAAAACTTTGCTGCTAAGAGATTTCTTCCACCAGATTCCCTAAGTCATCACTCTCAAGTTTAAATTTCTACGGATCTCTAGGTCATAGACACAATACAGCCAAGTTCTTTGCTAAGGCATGACAAGGGTGACCTTTGCTTCAGTTCCCAATAACTTATTCATTTCCATATGAGACCTCGGCAGCCTGGACTCAATTGTCTATATCACTTTCAGAATTTTTGTCTCAACCATTTAACCAGTTTCTGAAGTTCCAAACTTTCCCTCATCTTCCTGTCTTCTTGTGAGCCTTCCAAACTCTTGCAACTTCTGCCCAGTACCCAGTTGTAAAGTCACCTCCACATTTTCAGGTATTTCATAGTGTCACGCAAGTATGTGTGAAGAGAGTTCACCAATAGGCTTTGTGTGAGCAGCAAGGCTGTTTATTTCACTTGTGTGCAAGTGGGCTGAGTCCATAAAGAGTCAGCAAAGGGAGATAGAGGTAGTACAGTTTTATAGGATTTGGGTAGGTAGTGGAAAATTACAGGTAAAGGTGGTTATCTCTTGCAGGCAGAGGCAGGGATCACAAGGTGCAGGATGGGGAGATCATGAGACTCATTGTCCAGGGGAGGAATGTCACAAGGTTGACTGATTAGTTGGGGTGTGGCAGGAACAAATCACAATGGTGGAATGTCATCTTTTGTGGTTCTTCAGTTGCTCCAGGCCCTCTGGATATATACGTGTAGGTCACGGGGGTTATGATGGCTTAGCTTGGGCTCAGGCCTGATATTCCTGTCTTCTTATATTAATAAGAAAAATAAAACAAAATAGTAGTGAAGTATTGGGGCAGCAAAATTTTTAGGGGTGGTATGGAGAGATAATGGGCAATGTTTCTCAGGGCTGCTTCAAGCGGGATTCGGGGTGATGTGGGAACCTTGAGAGGGAGAGATTAAAGTGAAGAAAGCTTTTGGGGTAAGGAGTGATATTGTGGGGTTGTTAGAAGGAGCATTTGTCATATAGAATGATTGGTGACAGCCTGGATGCGGTTTTGTATGAATTGAGAAACTAAACGGAAGACACAAGGTCTGAATAAGGGAAGGAGAAAAACAGGTATTAAAGGACTAAGAATTGGGAGGACCCAGGATATCCAATTAGAGAGTATCCAAGGGGGTTCAGCATAATTATTTGCTTGGTTGGTGAGTTTTGGGGCTCTATCCTTGAGTTTTTTTATTAATATGTTGTTATATACCAGGCCAGATTGATTTAGGTAAAAACAACATTCTTCATTAAAAAATATAGAGTCCTTTTTTTTTTTTTTTTTTAAGCAGTGAGTAAATCTAGGCCTCAGTGATTTTGGACGAAAGAGACATGCAAAGCCAGCAATTGTTTGTTAAAAAAGGATTAGAAAGAGCTACAAGAGAGTGAGTGAGATTGACGGTGTGGTGGAGATAGCTGGGGAGAGGTAGAGGGTGGCATAAGAATGGGAACCAGAGTAAGAGTGAGTATAAAAGTAAAGAACAGGACTTCATCAGGGTGAAAAAATTGGAGGATGCCCTGTCAGCAAAGATCATCTACCCACTGTATGAGGGAGTCAAGAGTGGCAGTTTGAGGTAAAACCAGGAGATATCAATTATGATGGTTTAGAGAAAAAGTGTAAACTGGCATTGTAAATAAGGGCAGCGCATTTATGATTAGTTGGGAATGGTGAATAGGAGTATGACTAGAAAGAAGATAGTAGGGATGACAAGTTTTTAGGGTGCAATCCAAGTAGTGGGGGTGACTGTATAAAGCCCTGTTGCAAAAAGTAGAGTAAGGATGAATAAACCTAATAGAATGAAGGGTGATTACTGTTCTTCAGAAATGTGAGTGAGTTTAAGGGAAGTAGGGGTGAGTACTTGAGACTTCCAGGAGGAAGAGGAGAGATCAGGCTGGCTGGCTGACAGATACAGCTTTATTCTGGAACAGTGATATGGAGGGTGACAAATCACTGGAACAGGAATGGAGAGGGTCCTGCAGGTGGACATCAGTTGGGGTACTACAGATGACTAAGTAGGGTCTGGTCCATCGAGGTTGTAGAGTTTGAGGGGTCAGATTCTTAACAAGAACTGATCGTCCAACCAGGGTGTCTTCATATGGCCGGGAATGTAGAGTAGGAAATTGAAGATTAGCAGCCTGGTGAATTTTCTGTATAGCCTTCTGGAGGACTGGAGGATAGTCACCTAGAGAGCTGACATCTGGGATGAGGTTGGGGTTGAGCAACAAAGTGAGTCCATATAAAAGTTCAAATGGACTGTACCCTGTAGCATCTCAAGGACAGGCTCTAATTCTGAGAAGGGCAAGAGGCAAAAGTACTATCCAGTCCTTTCTAAATTGGCAGCTGAGCTTAGTGAGGTGTGTCTTTAAAAGAGCATTAGTCTGTTCTACCTTTCCTGAAGATTGAGGATGCTAAGGGGTATGAAGGTTCCACTGAATACCAGGAGCCTGAGAAACTGCTTGGGTGATTTGACTAATAAAGGCCAGTCAATTATTGGACTATATAGAGGTGGGATGGCCAAACCAAGGAATTATATCTGACAGAAGGGAAGAAATGACCATGGTGGCCTTCTCAGATGCTGTGGGAAAGGCCTCTACCCATTCAGTGAAAGTATCTACCCGGACCAAAAAGTATTTTAGTATCCTGACTCAGAGCATGTGAATAAAGTCAATTTGCCAGTCCTGGGCAGGGGCAAATCCCCGAGCTTGATGTGTAGGGAAGGGAGGGGGCCTGAACAATCCTTGAGGAGTAGTAGAATAGTAGATGGAACACTGAGAAGTCATTTCCTCAAGGATAAATTTCCATGATGGAAAGGAAATGAGAGGTTCTGAGAGATGGACTAGTAGCTTGTAACCTATATTGAAGAGGTTATGAAAGGACAACTGAATAGAATGGTCCTGTGAGACTGGAAGGAGATATTTTCCTTGGTTCAAGAAGTTTGCCTTGAGTGGGGAGGGATCGATAGGTGGAAACTTCAGTGGGAGAGTAAGTAGGAGTGACTAATGAGAAGGAGAAAAACTGGCCGTGAGGGAAAGCAGTAGGAATACTGGCTGCTTCTTCAACTGTCTTACCAGCATAATTGTTGCCTTGAGCAATGGGGTCTGAGGCCCTTTGATGGCCTTTGCAGGGAAGGACTCCAGCTTCCTTTGGAAGTAAAGCAGCCTTGTGAAGAGTTTTTATTAAAGAGGCATTAATGATGGAGGACCCTTGCATAGTGAGAAAACCTCTTTCAGCCCATATAACAGCATGGTGGTGCAGGATATGGAAGGCATATTTAGAGTCAGTAAAAATATTGACAAGCAGTCCTTTTGCAAGAGTGAGGGCTTGAGTTAAGGCAACGAGTTTGGCTTGCTGAGAGGTAGTGGAGTGGGGCAGAGTGGTAGCCTCAATGATAGACATGGAAGATACTATCGCATAGCCTGCCTTTGCTGGTAAATGGTGATTAGGCCTGGTGGAACTGCCATCAATAAACCAAGTGTGATCAGGGAGAGGAACAGGAAAGAAGGAAATATGAGGAAATGGAGTGAATGCCAGATAGATCAGAGAGATACAGTCATAGGGATCAGGTGTCGCATCAGGAATAATGTGGGAGACTGAAGTCTGGGCTAGGAACAATGGTAATTGTGGGAGACTCAACAAAGAGTGAGTACAGCTGAAGGAGTTAGGGGGCAGAAAGTATATGTGTCAGGTGTGAGGAGGAAAATAGATTTTGAAAGTTATGAGAACTGTAGAATGAGTTGAGTGTAGTTTGTGATTTGGGGGGCCTCTAAAAGTATTAGAGTGGCAGCAGCTGCCACATGCAGACATGAAGGCCAGCCTAAAACAGTAAAGTCAAGTTGTTTGGACAAAAAGGCTACAGGGTGTGGTCCTGATCCTTGTGTAAGAATTCTGACTGCACAGCCTTGCACTTTTGTTGTGTGTAATGAGAAATGTTGGGATGGGTCAGGGACAGCTAGTGTGGGAGGAGTCTCTAGAGCTGTTTTTAAGGAATGGAAAGAGGAGTGGGGAAAGGATTTAGGATCTATGGGGTCAGCTAGTTTTCCCTTTGTGAGTTTATATAATGGTTTTCTTAGGATGGCAAAACCAGGTATCCAAAGGCAAAAGTATCCAACCATGTCTTGGAAGGAAAAGAGTTCTTGCTTTGTAGAAGGGGTTGGGGTTTGAGAGATCAGCTGGACACAATCGGCAGGAAGTGCACACATGTTTTCATGAAGAATTATGCTGAAGTAGGTAGTGGATGAGGAAGACATTTGAGCTTTGTGGGGGGATACACGATATCCCTTGGAGAACATAAATGTTGAAGGAGCAGGAGGGTGTCTTGTTGAGAAGATTCAAAGGAGGGGCTACAAAGTAGAAGGTCATCAATATATTGAATAAGTTGAGAAGCAGAGGGGTGGAAGGAAAGTAAATCATGAGAAAGAGCTTGGCTGAAGTAATGAGGGCTATCCCTGAAGCCTTGTGGCAGTGTAGCCCAGGTAAGCTGCTGGGAATGACGGAAGTCAGGGTCAGTCCAGGTAAAAGCAGAGAGGCTGGGACCAGGGGTGCAGGGGAATAGTGAAAAAAGCATCTTTAAGATCAAGAATGGAATAGTGAATTGTGGAAGGGGGTATTGAAGATAGGAGGGTGTATGGGTTTGGCACCATAGGATGGATGGGAAGGACAATTTGATTAATAAGGCAAATATCCTGAACCAACCTGTAAGACTTGTCTGGTTTCTGGACGGGTAGGATAGGGGAGTTGTAAGGAGAATTTATAGGCTTTAAGAGGCCATGTTTTAACAGGCGGGTGATAACAGGCTTTAGTCCCTTAAAGCCTGTTGTGGGATGGGATACTGGCGTTGAGCAGGTAAGGGTGATTAGGTTTTAATGGGATAGTAATGGGCATGTCATTGGTTGCCAGGGAGGGAGTAGAGGTGTCCCATACTTGTGAGTTAAAGTTGGCGGATATAAGAGGAAGACACAAAGGAGGCTTTGGGTTGGGGAGAAGGGCAGCAATGAGATGTGTCTGTAGTCCAGGAATAGTCAGGGAAGCAGATAGTTTAGTAAAAATTTCTCGACCTAATAAGGGAACTGGGCAGGTGGGGATAACTGAAAAAGAGTGCATAAAAGAATGTTGTCCAAGTTGGCACCAGTGTAGGGGAGTTTTAAGGGGTCTAGCAGCCTGGCCATCAATACCTGCAACAGTTATGGAGGCAAGGGAAACAGGCCCTTGAAGGGAAGGTAATGCGGAGTGGGTAGCCTCCGTTTTGATTAAGAAGGGAAGGAATTACCCTGCATTATAAAAATTACCCAAAGCATCTGTGATGGTCCAGGAGGCTTCTGAGGTGATGGAGCAGTGTCAGTTTTCAGCTGCTAAGCTGAGAAGACCTAGAAAGGAATCAGTCTGAGAGGCTTGGGCTAGAGTTCCAGGAGCTCTGGCAGTGGCTGCTGGGCAAGTTGGATAGTCTGATTTCCAGTGGGGTCCCGCACAGATGGGACATAGCTTAGGAGGAATCCTGGGCTGCGGGCATTCCTTGGCCCAGTGGCCAGATTTCCAGCACTTGAAGCAAGATCCTGGGGGAGGAGGTCCTGGAGGAATGCCTGGCCACTGTGGTTTAGGTGTTTTGAAGTTCTTGTGTGCTGTAGATGTGACTGGGGTTTCTCTCACAGCAGAGGCAAGTAATTGCAACTCAGAAATATATTGTTGCTTGACTGCCTCTTCTCTATTATTGTACACCTTGAAGGCGAGGTTAATTAAATCCTGTTGTGGCGTTTGAGGACTGGAATCTAATTTTTGGAGCTTTTTCTAATGTCAGGAGCAGATTGGGTAATAAAATGCATATTGAGAATAAGACGGCCTTCTGGTCCCTCTGGGGCCAGGGCAGTAAAGCATCTAAGGATTGTTGCCAAACGGGCCATGAACTGGGCTGAGTTTTTATAGTTGATGAAAAAGATCCTAAATGATAACTGATTTGGGAGAGGTTGGATAAAGAAAAGGAGAATTAACCTTGACTATATCTTCAGCAAAAGCAGGAGCAATCCAGAAAGTAGAGGGGAAGTGCCATACACTTAAACAACCAGATCTTGTGAGTATTCACTGTTACAAGGACATCACCAAAACATGAGGGATCTACCCCCAAACATCTCCCACCAGGCCCCACCTTCAATGCTGGAGATTACAATTCAACAAGAGATTTCAGTGGGAAAAAATATCCAAAAAATATCCTGGTAGAGCTGATGCATAAAGGAAAAAGAAAAAGGAATCAAAACTTGTCACTACTAAAAACCACTCAACCTCAAAAATAAACAATAAGAGAGAAAGGAGCAAAGAATACATAAAAAAAAACCAGAACACAATCAATAAAATGGCAGAAGTCCTCACCTAGCAACAACAACATTGAACGTAAATGGCTTAAATTCCCCCACTTAAAATAGACCGACTGGTTAAATGAATAAAAATACAAGATCTCCCCCCAAAAAATATGCTGTCTACAAGAAACACAACTCACCTGTAAAGACACACATAGACTGAAAAATGAAAGGATGGAAACAGATATTTGATGCAAATTGAAGCCAAAAGTGAGCAAGAATAGCTGTACTTATATCAGACAAAACAGACTTCAAGTTGAAAGCAGTAAAAAGAGACAAAGAAGGACATTGTATACATAATAACAGAATCAATTCAGCAAGAGAATATAACAATTATAAATATATATGCACCAAACACTGGAGCTCTCAGATATATAAAACAAATATTATTAGATCTACAGGGAGAGATAGACTTCAATATAATAATAATTGAGGACTCCAACACCCCATTTTCAGCATTGGACAGATCAGCTAGATGGAAAATCAACAAAGAAATATCATATTTAAACTGCACTGTAGACCAAACAGACCTAATAGACATCAGAACATTTCATCCAACAGCTGCAGAGCAGTCAGTCTTTTCATCAGCACATGAAACATTCTCCAAGACTGACCATTATGTTAGGACACAAAAGAAGTCTTAAAAAGCCTTAAAAAGTCAAAATCACATCAAATGTTTCATCTGACCACAAGGGAATAAAACTAAACATCAATAACAAAAGTAACATTTGAAACTATACCAATATATAAAATTAAGCAACATATTCCTGAATGATCAATGGGTAATGGAAGAAATTAAGAATGAAATTTAAAAATTCCTTGAAACAAAAGAAAATAGAAATACAACATACCAAAATCTATGGGACACAGGAAAAGCAGTAGTAAGAGGCAAGTTTAGAGCAAAAACGCCTATATCAAAACTAGAAAGATTTCAAATAAACAACCTACCTAACAATGGACAAAGAGACTAGGAAAGCAAGACCAAACCAAACTCCAAATTAGTAGAGGAAAGAAATAGTAAAGATTAAATTAAAGATCAATTTAATGTTAATATCAAAGTGACAAATATATAGCTAATATCTTACAGAAA
The DNA here is from genome assembly GCF_000951035.1 of Colobus angolensis palliatus. Lineage (NCBI taxonomy): Eukaryota > Metazoa > Chordata > Mammalia > Primates > Cercopithecidae > Colobus > Colobus angolensis. Next base: position 33,886,664 of record NW_012118487.1, read on the forward strand.
AGCTTTCAATGTTTCCTTTAAGACCAGCACAAGACAAGGATGTCAACTCTCACCACACTTATTCAACATAGTATTGAGTATTCTAGCCAGAGCAACTAAGCAAGAGAAATAAATAACAGAAAATACAGAAAGATGAGACTAAAAAAACAACACAGATGAATGAAACAAAAAGTCAGTTTTTTGAAAAGATACACAAAATCAATAAATCACGACCTAGGTTAACTAAGAAAAAAAAAGCTAAGACTCAAATAAATAAAATCAGATGGAAAAAAATTACAAATGATCATTAGAGACTATGATGAACAACTATATGACAATAAACTTGAAAACCTAGAGGAAGTGAATAAATTCCTGGGTGCATACAACCTACTAAGATTGAAACAAGAAGAAATAGAAAATCTGAACGATTTATAAGAAGCAATGAGATTTACTCAGTAATAAAATGTCTTCCAACAAAGAAAAGTTAAGAATTGGATGGCTTCACAGCTAAATTCTTCTGATCCTTTAAAGAAGAATTAATACCAATTTTCCAAACTATTTCAAAAAATTAAAGCAGATGGAATTCCTCTTCATTCTATAAGGTGAGCATAATCCTAATACCAAAACCAGACAAGGACATAACAAAAAAGAAAACTACAGACCAAAATCCCTAATGAACATAGATAAGAAAATCCTTAACAAGATGCTATCATATTGAATCTAACAACACATCAAAAAAGTAATACATTATGGTCAAGCAGAATTTATCCCAGGAATGCAAGGATGGTTCAAGATATACCAATCAACAAATGCCATATCACATCAATCCAATGAAGGCCAAAGTCATATAATCTTGCAATAGATACAGAAAAGGTTTTGATAAAATTCAACATTCCTCCATGATAAAAAAACAAAAAAACAAAAAAAAAACCTCTTATTAGGAATAGAAGGAAAGTACCTCAAAATAATAAAAGTCATAAATGACATACCCACAGCTGATATCTTACAGATTGAGGGAAAGCTTTCAGGCTTTCCTTTAAAAACTGGAACAAAACCAGGATGTTAACTCTCACCACTCTTTTTCAACATAGTACTGGGTATTCTAGTACTGGGTATTCTAGCAAGAGCAATTAAGCAAGAGAAATAACAGGCTTCCAAACTGAAAAGGAGGAGTCAAATTGTCCCTGTTTGTAGATGACATGATCTTATATACAGAAAGACCTAACACTTGACCAAAAAACTCTCAAAACTGACAAATAAATTTAATAACATTTAAGAATACAAAATTAATATACAAATATAATATTAATATACAAAAATTAGTAGTATTTTTAAATATGAACAAGTTAGCTGAAAAAGAAATCAAGAAGACAATCATATTTATAATAGCAAAAACAAAAAAACACTAAAAATAAATTTAGCTAAGGATGTAAAATCCTCATCCCGTGCTCACGGATCGAAAGAAGTAATGTTGTTAAAATGACAATACTATCCAAACCAATCTATAAAGTCATTAAAATCCCTATGAAAATAAAAAGGACATTCTTCACAGAAATAGAAAAAAAAATCCTAAAATTTGTAAGGAACCATGAAACATCCCAAGTAGCCAAAGAAATCCTGAGCAACAAGAACGAAGTTGGAGATATGACACTATCAGACTTCAAAATATACTGCAAAGTTGTAGTAACTAAAACAGCATAAAAAGATACATAAAACAACAGAGCAGAATAGAGAACTCAGAAGATAATCCACATATCTACAGCCAACTGATTTTTTACAGTCACCAAGAACATGCATTGGGGAAAGGACAGTCTCTTCAATAAATAATGCTGGGAAAACAGGATATCCATATGCAGAGAATAAAACTAGACCTGCTACCTCTAACCTTATACCGAAATTAACTCAAACTGGACCAAAGATCTAACCGTAAGACCCAAACCTATAAAATTACTAGAAGAAAACATAGGGGAAATGCTTCAGGACTTGAATTTGGGAAAGATTTTATAAATATGACCAGAAAACATAGACAACTAAAGTAAAAATAAGCAAATGGAATTATATCAAACTAAAAAGCTTATGCAAAGCAAAAGAAACAATTCACATATTGAAAAAATAATCTACAGGATGTGACAAGATATTTTCAAACTATTCACCTGACAGGGATTAATATCCAAAATATGCAAGGAACTCAAAAATCTCAACAGCAAAAAAAAAAAAAAAACCACAAACAATGCAATTAGAAAATGTGCAAATGATCTGAACAGACATTTCTCAAAAGAACACACACACAAACAGCTAAATAATACATGAAAAAAAGATAAACAATGCAATTAGAAAATGTGCAAATGATCTGAACAGACATTTCTCAAAAGAACA
>NW_012118487.1:33890331-33890581 GCF_000951035.1 Colobus angolensis palliatus
CATGTGTCTTTATAGCAGCATGATTTATAATCCTTTGGGTATATACCCAGTAATGGGATGGCTGGGTCAAATGGTATTTCTAATTATAGATCCTTGAGGAATCCCCACACTGTCTTCCACAATGGTTGAACGAGTTTATAGTCCCACCAACAGTGTAAAAGTGTTCCTATTTCTCCACATCCTCTCCAGTACCTGTTGTTTCCTGACTTATTAATGATTGTCATTCTAACTGGTGTGAGATGGTATCTTA
>NW_012118487.1:33892031-33898445 GCF_000951035.1 Colobus angolensis palliatus
ATGGGATCTAATTAAACTAAAGAGCTTCTGCACAGCAAAAGAAACTACCATCAGAGTGAACAGGCAACCTACAGAATGGGAGAAGATTTTTGCAATTAAAAGATTTTAATGTGATATTTTAAAATACCAAAAATACTGGGAAAATGCATGAAAAACTCAAAATTTTAAATAAAGATAGTGTGGTATAATACATAATATATATTTGGCTTTTGTCCCTGCATTCCTGGCACAGAGCTTCTTTATAAAGCCTTTGGAGTTTCCTGACTCATAGGCACATCTTTTGTTATTCATAATGAGCCCCTTTCAACAACACTTGAGTTTATCCTAATGAAGTAAATTTTGGTTGGCCCCTAAATAGTTTCAGTCTGGGGACTAGTCACCAAAGGAAACAACTATGTGATTACAGGGTTAGAACTTTGAGCCCTATTCCCAGACCTTCAGGGTGGAGAGAGGGCCTTAAGGTTGACTTCAATTACCAGTGGCCAGTGATTTTCAAGTATGTCTACAAAATGAAAACTTTATAAAAACCCACAAATGATGGGGTTTAGGGAGCTTCCAGATTAATGAAGGCATTGAGGCATTGAGATGCTCTGAGAAGACTTGGAAACTCTGTACCCCACAGCCCCCAAACCTTGCGCTATGTGTCTCTTCCATTTGGCTGCTCCTGGGTTGTATCCTTTATAGTAAACCAGTAATAGTAAGTAAAGAGCTCTTCTGAGTTCTATGAATCATTCTGGTGATTTAAGAAACCTGAGGAAGGAGTCGTGGGGACCCCCAAATTGGCAGTTGGTGGACAGAAGTGGGCGTAGCCTGGGTGCTCTATTTGTGATTGGCATTTAAAGTGGGGACAGTCTTGTAGGACGGAGCCCTTCACCTATGGGGTCTGCACTAACTCCTGGAGTTAGTGTCAGAATTGAATTAAATTATTGGACACCAATTGGTATTGGAGAATTGGTGTGGAAAACTATAATTATTTGATGTTAAAGAAAAAAACACATTTGGTGTCAGAAGTGGTGTAAGAAAACAACACACATTGTTGTCACAATGACACTATTGTGACATGCCATAGGAGAGCCAGAGGTAAGAGAAAGGACACTAACACTGATCTCATCTCTATTTAAAATGCTGATATTTTGTTTATCATGGATTGGGGGTATTAATTTTTATTTTAAGAAAATATTGCATTGAAATATTTATCTTGATTACTGAGTCTTGGCTAGTAAAATGAATAAAGTATCAATTACAGTAATCGAGGAGTCTATAATTGAAGCAAATATTTGCCTCTGGATGTTAGCTGAGAGAGTAGCCATGGAGAACGAGCTGTTCTGCAGTTAAGCAAATGCATTGTTCTGAGATCCCAGGGGTATGCGACCTTTCTAATTTGTAGACGGTACTAGCCCCTCAAAAATCCAGAACAAATAACACTACAAAATGGGAGACTTGAGTTCTGACAAGGCATGGGATAGGGAACTGAGCTGGGCATGGGTCCGCAGGGGAGTGACCAGGAAACAGCCACCTGGGGGCAGCAAGACTAGACAGGGAGATCAGAATTGAATCCAGAGATAACAGACCAGCTACTCCCAGGACCACGCAACAAGAGCAAACACCAGTGCTTGGTCGCTCCAGTGATGGTGGCTCTGTTTAATTCCTTCTTAGAGCCTTAGAGTAATTAACTTAGAAAAGAATAATTCAAATTCCATCATATATATGGTTTCAGTATCAATATTTGGTCAAAAAATTAAGGCATATTTCTTCACTGTGCTTTGCATAATATCTACACAGCTCTAGATTTTTGCAGCTCCTAATATAACCTTGAAATCTCTTGGCAGCAACATTTGAATACCAAAGCTTTTTGCTAACACCCAGAGCACTGGGCTCCAATATGCTAGTCCAAGTTTGCCGTGTGAAATCACTGTCTTCAGGCAGTTTGGAGCAATGACTGACAGCAGTGTAATTCTAGAAGCCCAAAGCTGAGGCTCTACAAGTGGATCATATTTTCTACTCAAAGCCAATTATTTTCACAAGCTATGAAATTTTGCCACTTGAAACATTTTTCTTCATATCCTATTCAAGACAGCATCCTCTGAAATAGTTCTCCCTGTCTACACTGCCATCTCAGATACCTACGGCATATCAGAAGTATTATGAATCAATGGATTTTATGAGACTTGGTGACAACTTTGTTATTGAATCTCATTTTCTCTAAACTGTCCCTGCATGATTTTTTCCTCCATATTTTGTGGTACCTCTTGGATGACACTGCACATTTCAAAGATACTTTATCCTATCTCTTCTGCGTTGCTGCTGCTGTTTGTTTATTGGCTTGACCTGCTTTGCTTTAGGTTGGGTTTGTTGGTAGAAAAAGAATATAACAGAATTCTTCCATTCAGCTCAAAATTTTGCAGTTCTGGGCTGGGTGCGGTGGCTCATACCTATAATCCCAGCACTTTGGGAGGCTGAGGTGGACAGATCCCTGAGGTCAGGAATTCGAGACCAGCCTGGCCAATGTAGTGAAATCCCGTTTCTACTAAAAATACAAAAAATTAGCCAGGCATGGCCATGCACACCTGTAGTCCCAGTTACTCAGGAGGCTGAGGTGGGAGAATTGCTTGAATCCAGGATACAGAGGTTGCAGGGAGCCGAGATGGTGCCACTGCACTCTAGCCTGCATGACAGAATGAGACTCCGTCTCAAAAAAAACAAAAAAATAAACAAAAAACCTTATATCTTGGTCTTTCTCCCTGACAGAGGGGAGGAAATGAGGCCCCTATAATTAAGGGTCTAATCAGTGTCACTTAGCTGTTTGGTGAGTGAGGCAGGAATAAGACTCAGCTTCCCAATTGCCACTCCCCTCATTTAAACCACACAATGTCTCAACTATCTGGAAGCAAAGTTTGGTCTGCATGGCATCTACTGAATGACACAGAGTTGTAGCAGGTGTTAAGCGCCCCCTTCCTAAAATGGCATAAGATCCCCAGTAGCTTATATAGGGCCTACAATATGGGCCAGAGACCTAGACTCCAAGTCACTGCTCTCCCTACAGGAGGCAGCTGGTGATGACTAGTTCTTCTCTGTCTGTCAATCACTGCTGCTCTGGATAGCTTCTAAGACATTCCTCCCAAGTCTGTTCCATGGACCAAGGCAGGTGGAGGTCCCCCAGAGATCTTCCACATCCTATAAAAGGCATTTAGGGTCCATCCTCCTCCTGTATCCTTTGGCTGCAAAACACTGTCCACATGCACCCCACCCCATGCTCAGACCCTCTGGGTCTCTAGGAAGATACTCCTCTCCCCACCCCTGCAGAGCAGCAACTCCCTTCAGCCCAAAGCACTGGCCTCCATTCCCTATCAGGTTAGAATCTCCATTAAGGGGCCAAAAATGCAAAAGCTATTTCTTTCTTATATGTTAGAGTCCTCAAAAGCCCCTACATCTGAAGCTTCCCCTCCCTCCACTCACCCTTTCCCCAAACCCCAGGTATGACCTCTCAGTAGATCTACAGCCCTGGGCTTTAGCAACCTCTCCTCAGCACTTACAGGATGGTAGAGCTCCTACCATCCTGACCAGCTCCATGAAATAGGGGAAAACACTGGAAGGATAAATATAGATTAATATTTACTTAAATTATCTAGTCATGCCTGGATAATATGCTTATGGGGAGAACAGATTCTTATGTATCAAAGGGGAAAACATTTGAAAGCTTTGCTCAAGAGATTTAAATTGCTTCATGTTAAATAATGTTTTAGGATTATGTATTCAAAACAATAAACACTTCAGGAGAGTTTTATGACCGGCATTTTTATACTTGCAATAAAAATAAGGTGAATTTTTAAAAATTTCTCACTTTATCAAAACACAGGATCTGTTCCCCCCCTCCTTACTTTAGTTTCTATTAGTTTCCTACGGCTTCTATAACAAATTACCCCAAATTTAGTGGCTTAAAGCAACACATACTTATTCTTTTACCATTCTGGAGGTCAGCACTCATAAAATCAAGGTGTCAGCAGAGCTGTGCTTTTTTGACTTGGGGGATCCTCAGGGAGAATATCTTTCCTTGCGTTTCCCAGCTTCTAGAAGCTGCCCGCATTCTTCAGCTTCTGGCCACTTCCTGGCATCTCTCCTCTTACCATCTCGGCTTCCACCTTCCCATCTCCTTCTCTCACTGGATCTCTTGCCTCCTTCTTTCATTTATAAAGACCCTCGTGATTATATTGGCCCACTCTGATAGTCCAGGATAATCTCCCCATCTCAAGTCCTAACCACATCAGCAAAGTCCCTTCACCAGGTAAGGTAACACATTCCACATTCTGAGGATTACAATGTGGACGTCTTGGAAGTCATTATTCAGCCCACCACACCCTTCACCAATTTGCCCTCATTTTGCCTCCTTGACCCTGCACTCTCTCCTTTCTTGCCAACCTGGCTTCTAGCCCTTCAGCATCTCCCAGACACTAGAGTCCTTGCCCTGGCTGTTCCCTCTGTGAGGTGGCCCATCCCCTAGTGAGCTTTGACACTCACTCCTTCGCCTCCTCCAACCCTTTGCTCAAACATCACCTTCTCAAGGAACACTTTTCTGGCCACCTTATTTAAATGTTCAATTCCCTCCCTTATCCCTAGACACTTATTTTTCCCTTCCCTAATTTATTTTTTCCCATAGTAATTATTATCATCTAGCATATCATCTATTTTACTCATTTACTTCTTTTATTTTCCATTTAACTCATCTTAAATGTAGGCTTTATGAGGGAAATAATTTTTTTTTTTTTTTGAGACAAAGTCTCACTCTGTCACCCAGGCTGGAGTGCAGTGGTGTGATCATACCTCACTGCAGCCTCCACCTCCAAGGCTCAAGCGATCCTCCCACCTCACCCTCCTGAGTAACTGGAACTACATGCATGTTTCAACACACCCGGATAATATTTTATTTTTTATAGAGATGGCATCTCACTATGTTGCCCAGGCTGGTCTCAAACTCCTGGGCTCAAGTGATGCTCTTGCATTGGCCTCCCAAAGTGAAGAATTTCTTTTTTCTTTAATCCTTGGTACATCACAGGCTTTCAACAAATATTAGTTAGATAAATACGGCTGGGTAATTTATTAGAGAAGCTTCAAAGTTAATATCTGTAAGTTTTATATCTCTGGCTGGTTAGACTACCAATAAAACACTTTCCCTAATTCCAGCAGAGTAGTGAAGGCCTGGCTGTCCAGTGAGTTCTTGGAATCCACTGGAAAAAGAGGGCTGAGTCCTCACTACCAAGTACACATCATTCACTTAATTCTCAATTGTGCCAGATATCCTCTGTTTTACTCTCTCCAGAGACCTCCCATCTTTGATTGGGTAGGAGAAGGACAGTCTTCTGACTGAGTGTGGGAGAAGGAATACAGAGGTCAATGGCTTTTTAAACAGACTTTCAGCCAATCTTCCATATTTTAGATGCATCACATTCTCACTTCAGAGGTACCCTGTGTTGTCAGTTCCTAAGGCACTGGAGGACTCTGCAGTCTAGGTTTTGCTGATGCCTACATTTCCCTGTTACCTATTAATATTCCCTTTTCTATAAATCCTTTACCACTCACTCAATTGCTTTCCAGATTCCTAAGTTTTATTGCTGTTTTCTCCCCACTATTCTTCCCTTCCTTGTGATCATATGCCTTTAACAAATCCTTTTCAAAAATCTCAATTAAATGATAAAAATTGTTATTTAATTGAAGTTTCAGGAGGGGCTAACACAGACATGTGATCATCCCATCATCTTTACTACAAACGTCCCATGCTTACTATCATTTGAGGTCTTATGGATCAATACATTGATCCATTGTGCATTCTGTGTATCTACTGAGTTTTTAACTTGAACTTTAGGAGAAACTATATTTCAAATTATACTTAAATTATGACTGGCCACATTTCCATTTATGAATCACACCTCCCAATTGAAGATTGCTTTAAGTTGCATGGGCATTTTTTAATTCATCTAACTTAATCCTGTGAGGTAAATGAAGATCTGAGACTCAGAAAAATTGCCACAACATGCCCAAGACCAACATAGCCAGTCAGTGGTGGGCCCAGTTCTCGACCATGTCTTCTGGCTTCTGACTAAACCATGTGGTCCCTCTTTGTCATGTTGTCTTTCTTCCTATAAAGAAGACAAATTAGGAAAATGTGTTTCTTTTCATAAATGTGACACAGCACAGAAAGCTTGCTGAAAAAATAGTCACATTCCTGAAACAATCTTGGAAGCCTCCCCACTCTGGTCTTGTGCAGGGAACATGTTCTGCTAGACCATCAGGCTGGCCACATCTCTCCAGTCTTGCTGGTCTAGAATGCATTGTTGGTACCGCTTCTCCCACTTTGGGGCCTATTGATAATGTATCTTAAGCTGAAAATCTTTCCTCTTGATCCCTGAGGTCCTTTCTTGG
>NW_012118487.1:33898507-33924122 GCF_000951035.1 Colobus angolensis palliatus
CCCGCCCCGTCCCCACAAAGCTTTCACATCTTTGCTCCCGCAAGGAGATCTGCACATCTGTTTCCCATGATGGTGAACTATGAGAAGTTGTCAGGGCCTTTCAATCACTATAACGGCCTATAAAAGCTCGCTGTATTTTCAGTTTTACTAAATATTTCTATAATTCAAAAATTATGGAAATGGATAATGTTTCTCTTCTTTGGGAATATATTTAACAGCTGTGTGTGCACCAGATGCAAATGAATATATAGAAATAAATTGTGCATTTTATGGACTGCACTTCATATTAACTCGCTTCCCCTTGAGATACCTCAGGCCATGCTCCTGCCAGAATGCTGAAGACACTGGAGCACTTTACAGGGGACTGTCTGTTTCTTAGTTCCAGGGAGAGAACAACAGGTAAGGTTCCATCCTAGCAATCTATGAATAAGAGCACTACTCCTCCTGCCTAAGCCAGTGTTTCTTGAGCTGAGGAGCAAATTGCAAATCGGTTATCTAGCCCAGGACTTTACATCTGAAGAAGTCATAAAACAAACAAGCAAACAAACAAGGGCAGTTGCAGAATCCCATTTGGTAGAGCAGTGGCCTGGGGTCTAGTGTCCTCCAGCAGTGGCTGTGGCTCCTGACCAGCCCATCTCTACGTGCATCCCTTCGTGCTCCCTTTTCTATTTCTGAGTCAGTTTTGCTGGCCTTCCCACCCTTATGTGAACTACCCAGCAGCCCTCCGATAAGTTCATTTTTGGATTAGGAAAATTTAAAATAGGCAAATTCTCATTTAGGATTGAGAACACTGATGGTTAGGAAATATAATTTTAATTGCCTTCTAGAGTTTTGGGACTCCTTCCATGTGCATCACAGAACATTATAGAGACCAGAGACATAGGCTCTATAAACTGGGTAAGCCTTCTCACAACCTCCCTACTGATCCAGTCGTGCTTCCAATTATATAGCTTATGAAGGAAAGATCCAGGCTGGGGAATGACCTCAAACAGTCAGGGGTCATCATAACAATTGGGGCTGCCAGGGTCCAACTGTGACTGGGGATTTTTTAAGAATCCTGTGATTAATAAGGGTTAGAGGAATACTCAGGAGACCATCGAAGGGAAAAGCCACAGTTCCCATGCCCAGGTGTCCCAGACAAACGGGGATACACAGAAGGGCTCCCACTCTCAGCCCTGCATCATCAGCACCCTCTCTGGTTCCCGAGAGAGATAAGCAAGAACTCAACTGGTGATTTCACTCATCCAATTTCTAGAGCTATGCTTCACTTGAGGAACCAATACGTACTTCGGTTCTACAACTGCCTTGAGTTAAATCCCAGCTCTGCCACTTACCACCAATGGGGCTTTGGCCAAGTTATTCAAAGTCTCAGTGTTCTTATTTCCACATTGGTGAAATGGGGATAATAATGGCATCTACTTCATAAAGCCGTTGTGAGGAGTAAATAAGTCAAAACATTTCAAGATCTTGAAAGAGGGCCTGGCCCAGCATAGGCACTCAATATTAATGGTAGTATTTAAAAAAAAAAAAAAAAAACGCTAGTTGTCAAATAAATGGTGCTTTTAGCCTAAGGGGAGTGAGTAAAGTAACTGAAGTTACCTTACAAGATTACTTTAAAGTCATTACAAGAACTACTAACTGCTGTATAATGGCCTGCATCTCACAAAGAACTTTTTTCTACAAGACTCGTAGTTAAGAGTGTCAGTCATGGCATCAGACGAACTCAGGCTCAAATCCAAATGTTTTACTTCGTAATCAGGTGAACCTAGGCAACCCCTAAGCTTCAGTTTACACATCTATGATACAAGGTTAATAATATTTATCTCTTGGGGCTATGTTGAGGACTAAATTAGATAATAGGCACAAACAGCTTTACTCAGTGTCTGACATATGGGAAGCACCCACTAAATGATTGTCATCATTTTCACAACAATTACGTGAGGCCCTAGGTTTTTAATTCTCATTTTCAAGATGAGGATCTTAAGGCTCAGAAGAGAATAGTAACTTCTCCAAGATCATGTTGTCTGTAAAAGATGGAACACGAGCCACGCGCGGTGGCTCACGCCTGTAATTTCATCACTTTGGGAGGCCGAGGCTGTTGGATCACTTGAAGTCAGGAGTTCAAGACCGGCCATCGCCAACATGGTGAAACCTCGTCTCTACCAAAAATATAAAAACTTAGCCGGGCATGGTGGCACATGCCTGTAGTCCCAACTACTCAGGAGGCTGAGGCAGGAGAAGCGCTTGAGCCTGGGAGGCGGAAGTTGCAATGAGCTGAGATCGTGCCGCTGCACTCCAGCCTAGGTGATAGAGTGAGACTCTGTCTCAAAAAAAAAAAAAAAAGATGGAACAGGGACTTCAAAGCCCTGTACAGAAACATATTCAGCCCTCCTAAAAAGCTCTCTGGTCAGCATGATATTGTAATTCTCATTTTGGTTGGGTGGACTCTCAGGCACCATTTGATTTTCTCTCAGCTAGGCAAAGATGTTTCCGTGATCTTCAAAATTATTCCAGCCTTATTTCTATTAGTATCTGTGCCTTTTTCATGCTTAAAAGTCAAGTGATCCCAACTCACAGGGTAGGTTATTGGAGTAGGGAGAACAGAAACTCATCTCATGTCCATATCAGCCCAAGAGACAATCTTCATCCAAAACTGTATTTTGTTAAATTCAGGTGATTCTTCTCTCTTGCCTGTGAGCCTATGAACCCTATGGTTTTTGAAACCTCTGACTGAGTATACCCTTGTTACCCTGTCACCCTTCGTTATGTTAAACAGCATCATTTCAAGCCTGGGAACTTGTCAGTTTCCAGAGTGAAGAACCATAGTTTCAAAACCTTAAATTAAAAACAGGGAGAAAATGTTCTATTCCATCCATCAGAAGGAACTTCGTCTCCTTAAACTTGCTTTCTCATACCTCATCTCTGCTCTTTGTCTGAATAGACTTGACAGAAAAATTATTTGGATGTGTCATGTGCTTGTCATCTCAGACCAAGAAATTGATGGTTTAATGCAAAATGACATGACAGTCCAGGAATTTCATACATAAACCTACCTCACACTGCTTTCAAGAAAAGTTATTCCACCTGGGAATTCTCAGTAACAGTTTGACACTGCCCTAATCTCTTGGACACTGATTTCTTAGTGAACACACTAGCCCTGCAAGGGAAGAGGAAGCAGGAAATATAATCTCATGTCTCCAAAGATGAGTCTCTTTCCATCAAAGGAAGAAGAATCTTTATCTTCTTCAATGGAAACAAAAATCTCTTTGTGTCTCTGTCTCTCTCTCTCTCTCTCCCTCTTCGCTTCCACACTTGCTCCCTCCCTGTCCCCACAAAAATTCTCAAAAGTGCTCACAACATCCAACAACCCAAATACAAGACCAGGAGTTGACTTACCCTGCTTTTAGGATTACTGTGTGCCAAATGAAATGGTCCAACATTAAATAATTACAGCACAGCTGGCTAGCAGGAAGCCTCTCACCTGGGGCAGTAGGTCTAGTTCCCGACACTGTGTCAGTCACCTGACTTCTCTAGGCCTCAGTTTCTTCACCTGTGAAAATGGGTGGTACGTGGTGGGAAAGGGGTGGGCAATTTGATATTTAATGATGCGCTTCATGATCTCAGCTTGGGAAATTTTGGCTGCCTCCTGAGAACAAAGAACGAATAGAAAACTAAGTCTTTCCCAGAAATTGGATAATTATTAGTTTATATGTAGAAACTATATTAAAACTAGAGATCTGTATACATGACAACTAAAGAAGTAACAAAATAAATAAGATCCAAGTAAATGTAGAGCTGGAAGGGCTCACAGAGATCCTCTGAGCATTTCCTTATTCTACAGAGGTGGAAAGTAAAGTCCAGATATATCAGGAGTCAGAAACCCACATCCCCCAGCTCACCGTCTCCAGCTCTTCCCACATGCAGGAGGCCTGATGCTGTCTCCCAGCCACCTGGGTTAGAATTACAGTACTCAGCTTGAGAACTAGTGTTCCCCGAACTTTTTGGCAAATGGAATCTTAGGAAGAGAATGATGAATGGATACCCGTAACTGTCTTGGAGATATTAGGTGGAAATCTCTCACTTATGCATTTTTATGGGTACAAAAGGAGAAATAAGAAAACAGATCAACTGGACTTTTTTATTGGGGAAATGGCCCTGATAATTATCTCAAGATAATGAAGGCAGTGCTCTTAGGGAAAAACAAGCCAAGGGAAATTACATGCTCATTTTGGGTGAAATGAGCTTTTTCTAGGACTTTTCTAGGACTCTTGTTGTTTATAAATGACATCCTTTCCTTGAAAATCAGAAAAAAAATTGTGTCTCATAGGGTATTAGTTAATAATTATTTCTCCTATTGCGAGTGAAATTAATATGCTCAGATGTAAATATACTAATCTTTCCAGCTGCTGCTCTAACCTGATTTTGTCTTCAGGTCTGAGTGTGTCCAAAGCCTGTCATACATCAACATTAACTGTCCTCTGTTACATTTTACATGTAATTGTTTATTTAACTGGTGGCCGTTTTGCTCACTAGGAGTGCTTATATTATAAAATGAATTAAAATCAAATAACTTCATGAACAAAACAGTGATACAGACACCAATTATTGTTTTTCCAGCTTTTACATATATGGCAGCCTTAACTGTTACCTAGAGCCATCTATTAAATAAATCAACCATTGCACATTGCACATTGCACATTGACAGGCAACAAAGAATGGAAAAATTCTGTTGCAATTTGACATAAGCAGAAAACCAAATTCACAGTTGAGAACATAAGGAAGGTGGAAAAGTCAGTGTGCTAATCCTCCCAACAGCTAACCATTCTTTTCCTATGTGGTTGGATGGGAGCCAAACTGTCAGCTAAACCATGAGCAACATGTTTTAATCATATAAACCTTTAGACAACACAATTATATAAGAGAACACTTGGGAGGAGAAGGATTTAATTCTTTCTTCACTGTTTCACCAGAAAGATGTTAGATAGTTCTAAACTCCACCCACCCCTTTTGGTGCACTATTTTAATAATGACTGAATTTATCTAAGTACCTAGCTTTAAAAAATGTGGTTACATGTATTTTGAAAACCAAGCCAAGAAATACAAGACCCATAAAATCCTGAAGCATATTAAATGACGGTTCCTTTTTCCTTAATCCACGACCGCAAATATCAATTAAATGTAATTATATTAAATAGGATCCCCTGAGAGCAAATAAAGATTTGCCAGAACACAAATTGCTACCCAGGTGAACAATATATAATTTTCTCGCATACACAGACAAATACCGATGGTATACTCCAGAATGTAATGCAACAAATGTGTGTTTACTATAATATATACATTTATTTTTTTCTTCGCTACCAAAATGGCAAAGGGCCAAAAAATACAAATGAAATATATGAGTTTTTCTCTTTTCTTGGATGAGAGGATAAAGATTGCATTTTATATTAATAACTGCTAATTAAAAGCCTATTAATCTGACAATAGTAAATCAATGAACTCTGCTAGAAGCAAATGCCAGAAATAAACTTGTAAGTCTTGGCAAAAAAAAAAAAAAAAAAAGTAAGCAACTATTTTTCTTATTAAAAGCAAATGTTTTACTGAGCTAACTATGAAAGGAAGAAATGAATCCACAAATAGGAAAATGAAAACAGGTAGGATAAGATGGATTTGGTTAACCATTTTGGGAGCTGGCTATTCCATACCTCTGGAAGTGAAAGAATAGGAAGTGGTGAGGCAGAGGACAGGAGTGAAAAACAACTTTCCCAATTATATAAATGAGCTGCCCGCAAATGTTTGAATTCAAAGATCCCAAGGAACATATACACATACCTACACACACATACACACACACACACACACACACACACACATATATAGAGAGAGAGAGTCAGCTCTGTAGCCCCAACTAAAATGCAGTGGCATGATCACAGCTCACTGCAGCCTCTACCTCCCTGGCTCAAGTTATCTTATCTCAGCCTCCTGAGTAGCTGGGACCACAGGTGCCCACCACCATGCCCAGCTAATTTTCTTTATTTCTTTTCTTTCTTTCCTCTCTCTCTCTCTCTCTCTCTCTCTCCTTTCTTTCTTTTTTTTATTTGCACAGGCTGATCTCGAACTCCTGTACTCAAGCAATCTGCTCATCTTGGCCTCCCAAAGTGCTCCCCAATCACCACACCTGGGTGAAATATTTCTAAAGAAAATTTTCTTTTTCTTCTGCAGGAAAAAGGAACAAATGACATGCTCATGTTCTTTTTCATTACATGATATGTCAGGTATGAATTTCTTCTGTCAGATGTTTTTAGGAATAGAAATTTAATTCATTTTTGGTGTTGTATGGAAAACCTTGAAAAATAATCAATTTAAGATTGAATGTGCTGATATGTCAAATATTTTTAGTGTTTTCTCTTTTAAAAGCAATAAAAATAATTTTCTATAAACAGAATCTTGGAAGCACAGGCACTCTCCTTTTCCTACTGCTCACTCCCTTCAGATTGGAATCTCCCCTCTGCCCCTCAATATTGACTTTCATAGTAAGAATATCACAATGTCAGGTCTAGGCAGTGCCAGAGGGAAACAGAAATTAGGGCTTTTGAATCTACTGATCCTCAGCTTTCTCGGCTGGAAAATGTCAGAAGTAGTCACTAACAACCCTTCTCATATTAGTGATTTGAGGATTTCTCATCAAATTGTCAAATAATATGACCTTCAGATAGGACTCCCCCTGGTGAAACAGACACTGTGTATACATGCTGGTGTACAGAGCTGTCTGCTCCTCCCCTTCTTGGAGCCCAGGGAAAGTTCTTCATGAAACTTGGCTTGAGGGGTCTTCTTCCATGGCAGAGATGCCCCTCAAGCTGCTTAGAAAGACTCGTGAGAAGATGGGGCATCCTGGTTCTGTTGAGCTGATGCTTGGGGAGTACAAGGACCAGAAAGACAGTGATTATTTACCCTGAATGATGGACAACACCACCCTTCTCCCCAGGCCAGCTCTCCTGGAATAGGGTGGTGAAGCGGATGGACTTCAGAAGGACCCCTTTTCCCTTCCCACACTGCTACCCGCTCCACTCCCCTTCGCCCATTCTCAACACCCTTAACTCCTTATTTTCCCTAAAGTTTCCTCTTTTCTCTGTTAGGCGTACTAAACCCCAAGCTCCCTGTTCTGTCTTGTAAATCTTGACAGGCTCTTCAGTATTGGATAGTTAGTTTTAACTCTTCTCTACTGCCCTGCTCTGCAGCTGGGTGGGAATGCGGGGCAGCAGCTTCCTTCCTAGGATGGCAAAGGAGAGGGAGGTTGGAGAATGGCCTTGCACATTGGGAGATGCCCTCTTTCCTTTCCACCCTTCCTGCTCCACCCACCTCCCTCCTTTCTTCCTTCCCTTTCTAGGGAACCTCAGAAAGACTAATCACACCTTTTAGTTTATGGTGCATTCTCTACCCGGATCCAAGGAAGGCTGCTCTCTCAGTCAGTTAATTATTAGTTATCCCTTGTCTCCCGTTGCCTTTTCCTTCTCCCCTACTCACCCCAGTTAACCATTCTAATGTTTAATACACATCTTGTTATGTATGTTCTTATAAATTTCATAAGGTACTTCTTGTACATGTCTTTTAATTTATCTGAGTGGTATTATAAACCTCATGTTACTTATAATTGTCACTCAGCATCTCAATTTTAATACCCTGTCCGCTGCTTCCACCAGCTGCATAGCACTTCATGGTGCGCAGCCGCCACGTTGCACCTGGGTGGTGATGGAGCAGTGACTGCCTCCACCCACCTTCAACCACACATAGCATTGCACGTCTCTTTACGGACACTTGTGAGAATGTATTTGGAACACATCCTCAGGAGTGGAATGCGTTAATGTAACTGAGTCCTGCCAGGTTGCTCCCTAAAAAAGTTGTGCCAAGTGACACTCCCACTTATGGCACACAACTCTTCTTCTATCTTCACCTCCCTAACCATATCTGGTACTTAGACACAAGTTCATTAAGAACAAATATCATATTTTATAAAGTAGAAGGAACCTTCTCTACATTCTTGGGTCCATTGCTTCCAAAATTCTTCCCAAATTTTAAAAACAATGATGTATATTTGAGCATATAGGAGATATTTTCTTTTTAGAAAGAAAGGGATAATATTATTAAATTGCAAAAGGCATAGAATGAAAATTGCACTAGCTCAGTCTAAATAGTTTCCAAATGTTCTATGCTAAGAAGAAAAATAAGTGATGTGCAAGGCTCCAGAAGAAATATATTAGAGTCTCTTCCGAAGATCTAGTTTGAAGATAGTCTCACCTGCCTACCCTCTCATCCATTGCATCTTAATTCAGTTTCTTCCTGAAAGCTTTCCCTGAACCCCTAGGCTGGTTAGGTGCACATCCTGTGTGTCAGATCTCCCTGTTGGCTTGTCTCTCTCTCACCCTAAATTCCATTAGGCAGACTCCATGAGAGCAATGCTTCCTGTCTTGTTCATAACTGAATCCCAGTGTCCAAAACAGCATCTGAAACATGCTGGCCATTTAACAAATATATGTTGAATAAATGAATGCATAAACAAGTAAATTGATTTTGGATTGCCACACCTTAATGCAGGGTTTGCTATAGGCCTTGGGTTGAATAAATAAATGGAGGCATGAGCAAATGACCAATTCTACCCCCTTTGTTCTCCCCCATCAGATCTTCCTCCTTGAGTTTTCCCACATTCCAGGTGGGAGGACAGGGCTGTTGCTAGCCTAGCTTTAACTCACTTTACTGTCACTTACCCCTTTCTCACTCCAAGATGGGGGAACTAAAAGTTGTGCACTCCAGGGAAGGAGTGAGAAGGCACAGCCAAGAGGCACTGTTCCAACTCAGTGTGCATGAGTGGCTCCCTGCAGGGCAGGCCACCTAAGTGCACACACACCTTGTCTCCTTTACCCTCCCTCTTTTCCTCTTCTCTCCCCTTTCCCCTCCTCCCCCACAGGCTTTATTCTTCAAGACTGTCTAATGAAAGGCTGGTTTAGGGATGGAGGTCTCCTGATTACACACAGATCTATACATGCACATACCAAAGAATGCATATAATCACATTTAGACAGTTTGTTTTCATATTCTATATAGTTTATGATGATACAAAGTTGACAGTTTCTCGGCATCATTTTCCCTAAATAAGCCCTCTATATTTTTCCTGGATGTGAAACACTGTTTTCACAGCCAGAAAAGAGCACTTGAGAAATTCTTGGGGACTGAGTGGTGCTTTGGGCCATCTTCCTTGGTTAACAATCAGTGAATAAATCATCTTAAATTCTGTTTCTACCTAATTAAAAGAAGCAAGGGAGCCTTTTGAATTAAAGCCATCCAACTTAAACTATTTGGACCAGAGAACTTGAACGTTTGATAGTGCAAGCCTAAGCCAGCTGCATTCCAAATATGATAATACATTTACTTGTGCTGCAGATAAAATCTGCTTGATGTTTTCACTGAGGGTCTCTCACCTCACTATGTCAACCTCCGTATTCACCCGGATTTGCAACAGGACATTGACAGCACAGATTTCAGAGCGCTAACTCACTATTCACTTACATAATTTTTAAAAAGAGAACATTTATGCTAAATTTATGATCCTTGAGGACATGGTCTATCACCCACAGCTGTTAGCACAGAGTCTTACTCACACAGTGAGATATCAAGATTGATTTTCTTATTGATATAACTTTTAAAAATGGATTTAGTACTATTGTTAATGCTGGCTCTACTTTATTAAGTTGAGGACAGTTGTTGAGACCCGTATGGACCCCCCTCTTGCCCTCAGACATTATTCAAGTAAGAGCCCTACCACCCCTGGCAAGAGTTCATCTTCCCAAACCCTTTGGGGCCCTTAGAAGAAAGGATCCATTTAGAGGCAAACTAAATAGCCTCCATCTTCAGTAAACCAGATTACCCAGACCAGCAGAGAGCATTTTATTTAAAAAGAAAAAATATATATATTAGGTAAGCAGATTTTTTAAGAAGACCGCCATCCTTGGAAAATAAATACAATTTTATATGTCTGTGCCACGGAATTTTCTCCAAGTGACCTGAGCCAGAGGATAATTCTGCCTGTAATTGAGTGGTATGAAAACCCTCAATAACGCCACTGCATAAGAGTGTTCAGCTTCCCAGGCACTGCCTTCTAGATACTTACACTCCTCAGAGAACAAAAGGATGGGTTGGTTTGGCCCGCGATTTAGGTACACTGGGATGAGTCATCAGATCAGTCCTCCAACTCTAGATGATTATAGGTGCTTTATGGAAATGTATCCTTTAAGACAGGACATAAATGTCATCTTAAATTATTTCTGGAACAAAGTAGGGAATACATACATACTACATGCTACATGTCAATATACTAGGCACAAAAGGAAGACCTGAAGACCCCAGAACTTCAGTCTGAAGTCCAGTCTGAAGATTAAAAATAATAGCTAGCATTTACTCAGCAGTTATCACTGTTCTGAAACGCTGTTCTAAGCCCTTTACATATATTAACCCATTTAATGCTATCACTGTCCCTGTTTGACTAATGCAAAAACCAACCGAGGCACAGAGGAATTGAGCATCTTACTCAGAGTTACATAGCTCAACCAAGGCAATTTGGTTCCAGGGCTTTCTTCTGTGTTACTGCCCTAATTCTGCCTTCTCTAAGCACTGCCCAGTTTAGAACACAGCTTTGCAGTATACGCAACCTGTGCTTAATTCTGCTCAACAAATAGACTTTTTCTGACACTCCCCCTTGAACCCAGCACCGTGTTGAGTTCCAAGGGGACCTACAGTAGGCACATAAAGCACAGCCCCTGCCCTCCAGGACCTCGTAGTCTAGGGAAGAAAAGGTGGCAGAGCTTCTGACCAATAAGAGTGGTGGGCACCTACCCAGCTGTCTCATCCCCCTGGAAGGAGGCAGAAGAGATTCTGGGCAGGGCCTCTGCTTTCTCTCCCAAGCCCAACCTGATTCAAGCTGATGGCCTGTCCTTCTACCTGACTCAGGCCTATGCCCCTGGAGGCTGAGAAGCAGTAAGCTGGTTGAGCTTCCCACCCAAGCAGGACAGGTCCAGAGTGGCTGCTTTGCAGAATGGCTTCCATTCAGGAAGTATCCTGTGAAAAAAGTAAAGGCCAGAGCTAAAATGAATTAAGGGGATATCCTAGCCTCAATAAAAGAAAGAAGGCTGCTAACAACACATCTACAGAACCCCAGAATCGAGGGCACAACCACATGGGTGTGACTCCTCAGATGAGAAAAATGCCTCAGTGGTTATTATTCTGGCATTTCTCCATCTTTTTTTTTTTTTTTTTTTTGAGATAAAGTCTCACTCTGTCACCCAGGCTAGAGTGCAATGGCACAATCTCAGCTCACTGCAGCCTCTGCCTCCTGGGTTCAAGTGATTCATATGCCTCAGCCTCCCAAATAGCTGAGACTGCAGGCGTGCGCCATCACACCCAGCTAATTTTTGTATTTTTATTAGAGATGGAGTTTCCCATGTAGGCCAGGCTGGTCCTGAACTCCTGGGCTCAAGTGATCCACTCACCTCAGCCTCCCAAAGTGCTGGGATTACAGGCATGAGCCACCACACCCGGCCCATCATTCTAATAAGTAATTGCACTGATTTGAATGCCTTGATTCATGAGAGCCACACCACCTGCCTTCTCACAGCTTCTTCAGAGAACCCACACAACTAGCCTAAGAACCAGGCTTGGAGCCCACTCCCTGCCTCCATAGCTTTCTCTTAAAAGCTACTCAGGACAGTTTGAGCCCTGGGCAATATATCAAGATCCCATCTATCAAAAAAAAAAGCAAATTTGAGTCTTTTTCAGGAATTTTGAAGTAAGTGTTTTTAATCTACCAGAGCTCATTTACAAATGTGAAACTATCATTTAAATTGTACCTGATATCATATTGCACAACTTCAAACTACATTACAGGTCTACAGTGACCAAAACAGCACAGTACTGGTACATAAATAGAAACATAGACCAATGGAACAGAATAGTGACCCCATAAACAAAGTGACACACCTACAATCATTTGATCTTCGACAAAGTTGGCAGAAATGAGCAATGGCAAGAGGATTCCTGATTCAATAAATTGTGCTGAGATAGCTGGCTAGCCATATGCAGAAGAATGAAACTGGACCCTACCTTTCACCATATATAAAAATTAACTCAAGATGGATTAAAGACTTAAATGTAAGACCTAAACTGTAAAAATCCTAAAAGAAAACCTAGAAAATATTATTCTAAACATTGACCTTGGCGAAGAATTTATGACTAAGTCCTCAAAAGCAATTGCAACAAAAACAAAACTTGACTAATGGTATTTAATTAAACTAAAGGGCTCTGTGCAGCAAAGGAAACTGTCAACAGAGCAAACAGACAACCTACAGAATGGGGGGAAATATTCGCATATTCTGCATTCAACAAAGGTCTAATATCCAGAATCTATAAGGAACTTAATTCAACAAGCCAAAAACAACCCCATTTAAAAAGTGGGCGAAGGACATGAACAGACACTTCTCAAAAGGCGACATACGAACAACCAACAGACATATCAAAAAATGCTCAACATCACTAATCATCAGAGAAATGCAAATCAAAACCACAATGAGATGCCATCTCACACCAGTCAGAATGGTTATTATTAAAAAGTCAAAAAAATAAGATTCTGGTGAGGTTGCAGAGAAAAGCAACCTTTGTACACTGTTGGTGGGAGTGTAAATTAGTTAGGCTACTGTGGAAGGCAGTTTGGAAATTTCTCAAAGAACTTAAAAAAACTACCATTTGACCCAGCAATCCCATTACCAGGTATATACCCAAAGGAAAATAAATCATTCTACCAAAGAGACCCTCATATGCTCACCACTGCACTATTTGCAATAGCACAGACATGGAATCAACCTAGGTGCCCATCAGGAGTGGATCAGATAAAGAAAATGTGGTACATACACACCATGGAATACTAGAGCCATAAAAAAAAAATTATCTCCTTTGCAGCAACATGGATGTAGCTAGAGGCCATTATCTTAAGCAAATTAATGCAGGAACAGAAAACCAAACACTGCATATTCTTTCCAATAAGTGGGTGCTAAATATTGGGTATTCACGGACATAAAGATAACAACAATAGACACTGAAGGCTACTAGATGGGGGAGGGAAGGAGAGAACTAAGGATGGAAAAATTACCTTTCAGGTACTATGTTCACTAGCTGGGTGACAGGATCAATTGTACCCCAAACCTCAGCATCACACAAACCCACGCATGTATTCCCTGAATCTAAAATACAATTTGAAATAAAAAAAAGATAAAGAGTGTGCCTGAGATAACATGTGATGAGCAAGACTTACATAATGTATGCATCAAAAGACGAATATTGACTATGAAGCGAGCTTCCTTTGTGGGTTTGAAAACACAATTCAGCCTCCAACCCCATTCTTCCCTCGACCATACATACTCCATCTTGTTTCATTTTAAGTCAAGATTATTTTTCCCAAGGAAAACATTTATTGTGTGTTTACTGCATATGCTTATCTGGGAGCTTATTAGCAGAATTCTCTCCAACAACTAAAAATTTGTAGGGCTAATCTGAAGTTGAACAAAAAGTGGTTTTATAAACATTTGGGATCCCCATCACCTCCTTGGTCTTGGCACTCCATGAATCACTGATCCACATCTCCCTGGGGCTTCCGATGCTGCTGACAAGAAGAAATTGCTATTTAAATTATATCAGGGCTGAAATGAGCTCCAACCCACACAGGAATATCAGCTCCAAGGAGGCACATCAGAGCTGACAGTTACCTTAAGGTAAACAGTTCGACTGTAAAGTGCAGTTTTATGGCCCCAGTAAGTGATTTCCACCCAGCCTCACAGGTGTATGTACATATTTTTTCTTTGTTGAGGAAATTGTAGTATCTCACTCTTAGCACCACAGAATCTCCTCTCCCAGAGAGCGTATTAAATGTCCCTCCAGTGTCCAAGGCTTAGTTAAGAGCTTTGTAAAATCAACTACATATTTTTACACAGGTGGTTGCTAAGCATGTTGAATGATTCTCTGCCTACAGACACTTCCAGTCAAGAACCCATTCAATTGTGCATAAAAGGGGATAAAAAGGACTTCTCTTTCTTGATTTTTTTTTCACTACGTCTTATCTAAGGTAGTGAAAATTAGATCATCATTAGCTGGCATGTTGGGAGTATCGAAATATCTAAAATAACTTACACGTTATCCCTACCAAATGCCCAGGTCCTGATGTTTTAGGACCCTTGTTAGAAGGTGCACTTCTACCTTCAAGTATCACCTTTAGTTTACTCTCTAGATTGTGACCAGATAAATCTCAGGAAAGGAAAGGAAACAATTTCCTCTGGTCATTAACAGAACAACAGAAAGGCAAACACAAGAACCACAATTGCCCATGATTCAGTACTTTGGGTGTTACCTTCCACTTACTATCTTTAATGAACTGTGCTAATTCCCAGTAAATGTTCTTATTTTCTATAAAAGAGCATATTCCTAATATCTACATTGTATACTATAGATATTCAAAATGTTCAAGAAATATCGTTTAAATGAATGTTTAGCAACTCAGGTGGGGGTGGAAGAGAATTTTCTTAATAATTTTTTGAAAAGCAGCCAGTCCATGAATAGGCACAGTCCTTATTATAATCAAGGCAGATGTTTGGCCCCGTCTTTCTCTTCCCTTCCCCAGACATTCTGCTTAGAAGGTCTCTGTTTGATTCCCCTGTGAAGCTGCCTTCACTCTTAGGAAGAGAAAAAGCAAAATAGGAAGGACCAGATTCAATAAGCTCCTATTCTTCAAATGCTCACAACAAATTTTCTTAATAATGACTTTTTAAATATGTAGATGCTATAACTGCTTTCTTAAAAGTCTGATGGACAGAATTGTTCTGAAGCCTTTGCTTATTAGGGAAGATTTATTGAAAGGAAAAAGAATAATCAGTCCAAACTTTTCTGGATGACTTTTAAATAGATGTGAGTCTTAAAAGTCAACCCAGGGTTCCTCCCGAAGACTAAAAATGCAAACACATTTTTAAAACTAATTAAATGCTTCTGGTTGCTAGCATACTCCTTTTAAATGAGTCTCATTTTAGATATACTAAACCTTAGCTTCTCTACTTTTGACATTGCTAAGCAAAGTTTTCAACCCTCTGGTTATAGTCAGCATGTGCCTACATTTCTACTTATTTGAAAAGGAAGACTGTGAAGTGTTGAGTCCTTCTGCTTTTAGCTCCTTGATCTTGAGCCTCAGTTTCCTCATTTATGAGTTGGAAGAGTTAGACAACCTCCTCAAGGCTTCAGGGGTGAAGTGGGGCTATAGGATAAGCACAGAAGACCTAGCCAAGGCAGTTCTATTTTAATCGGACATGTTCATTCTGTAAGATTTTCTTTGGTCAAAAAGGGATTTTGACTTAAAAAGTTCACAAACACCAGGATTAAATGAATGATGACTGAGGTCCCTTGGGATTCAAAGTTCCCATAGTGGAGATTAGCTTTACAAATTTACCAGTTAAGTAAAATGTGCAGTTTGGTGGTTGTTGAATCTTTGGTTTGGTTTGAAAAGCAGGTGATAGCTATATCTTTTCCAAGGATGAGCTTTTGGTGAGGAATGCAATGCCTTCACTGACAGCCGTTCCTCTGGAAAGTTCTGGATGCATATTCAGAAGGTCTACTTTAGATCATATAATAGTTCTATTTTTAATTTTTTTAGGAACCTTCATAATGTTTTTCAGAGTGGCTGTGCCATTTTACATTCCCACCAACAGTGGACAAGGGTTCTAAAATCCTAACAGGTGTGAGGGGATATCTCATTTCAGTTTTGATTTGCATTTCCTTGATGATTATTGATGTTGAGCACCTTTTCATATACTTGTTGGTTATTTGTATCTCTTCTTTGGGAAAGGTCTATTCAAATCCTTTATCCATTTTAAAAACTGGTTATTTGGATTTTGATGGGTTTTCTCCTCTCTTTTCTTTCTTTCTCTCTCTCTCTTTTTTTTTTTTTTTTTTTGGCTATTTTGTTGAGGAAGTTCCTTATATATTTCAGAGACTAACCCCTTATCAGATATATGGTTTTCAAATATTTTCTCCCATTCTTTGGGTTTCCTTCTCAGCCTGTTGGTAGTTTTCCTTGCTGTGCAGAAGCTTTTCACTCCTGGATCTATAACTCCAAAATCTGAAATCAGGATCTCAAAGAGATATTTGCACTCCTAGAGCCATTGCAGCATAATTCACAATAGCCTAGATGTGGAGTCAACCCAAATGTCCATCAACAGATGAGTGAATAAAGAATATGTGGTATATGCATAAAATGGAATATTATTTAGGCTTTAAAAAAGGAAATTCTGCCATATGCTACAACGTGGATGAACCAGGAAGACATTATGCTAAGCGAAATAAACCAGACACGAACGATGAATACTGCATGATTCCACTGAAATGATACATCTAAAATTGTCAGACTCATAGAAGCCGAGAGTAAAATGGTTGTTCAGGGGCTGGGGGAAGGGGGAAATAGGGAGTTGCCCCTCAATGGGTATAAAATTTCAGGTTATGCAAAATGAATAAGATCTAGAAGTCTGTTGCACAATGTAGTACCTGTAGTTAACAGTACAAATCCGTGTACTTAAAAATGTGTTAACATGGTAGATCTCATGTTAAGCATATTTACCACACACATACCCCCACATCCAAAGCAAAGGGACACAGGAAAATTTTTGGTGGTGATGTATATATACATTACTTTGATTTTGATGATGGTATGATGGGTGTATGCACAGGTCTGAACTCATCAAATTATATACATTAAATACGTGAAGTATTTTTGTATATCAAATATAATAAGCCAGACACAGAAAGACCACTACTATACTATTCCACTTAAGTAATATATCTAAAATAGTCAAAGCGAGTGGTAGAATGGCATAATAAAACAGCCTTATTTTGTGGTAAAAATCCTAGAAGTACATGGTAGAGACAAAGAACAATGGATTGTGCTTCTGTGGCTGAGGGGGGAGATGGTTGAGGGTAAGAAAACAGCAGCAAATGAAGCTCATCAATAGAGGTTATGCAGAGAGAATGGCTCTGGAATGAAAGCATGCAAGAAGAAAAAGCAGTTACTTACCTTGGAGAGAAGAGAGTTGTGACGAGACTTTCACTGGTAGGAGCCTACAAAACTGAAAAGAAGAAAATGAGTGAGAAGTAGCAAAAGGAACAGAATAAGGAGGAGATGGTGACAGCTTGACATGATTTGTGAAGACTTTCTACGGAGTGATTGCCAGTCCAAGAGAAATCGTGAAAATAAGAAGGTAAAGATGAACCAAAAGTTGCAGTGAAAGACGAAATGAACTGTAGGAATGACAACAACAACAATACCACCACCAGACAGATAATGAGAAGAAAAATGGAACATGGAGGGTTCATCCAAGGAGAGGTTGTTTTAAGCCACAAGTCCAGGAAAAGGATGAGTACTTGGTAAAAACTCACAACCCTTAAGATTAACTTCTGAGTCAAACTATCACTGAAGGTTCTTATTACTGCCTCATAAATGGCCATATTCATTTCACAGCTCTCGGAGGGCTCAGAACACATTCTTAAAGCATCTTAAAGCTATAATCTGAGGGTTAACCATGACCAGCTTTTATTCACAAAGCTTCCATACTTACCATCTGCACAGCACTGCTCTCAACTCTGCAAAAGCCAAAAGAGAAAAAAACCTCTATGATTAAGAAGAAAAAGTCATCTTAAACAGTTTTTACTGAGCTAAGTGCCCACAACTCCCTCTCCCTCTTAGATTTTTATCACACGTTTAAAAGTCAGCAAGGCAAAGGCAAATGAAGATTTCTACAGAGAAAGGGGCAATAAAACTACTTAAAGAAAGCAGCTTGCATTAGGATCTACAGAATCTCATTTTGCAAATTTAAAATATTAAGCGACTTAAATATTATGACAAGTTGTTTCTGGGAAAAGAAAACCAACTCTATTTTTTATCCGTATTCACTGTAAGTTCTCTGTGCCCACCAAGGTAGACATAGTGAGAATTCATTGGTTGTACGAAGCTAATTCAGTGCTCCCTTGAGATTTGAATCTTTCCACAGACTCTGCTGATGCTGTCATGAAATCTGCCACTTTCTCTCTTTTAAGATAGTGACACTAGTCCCCTTTACTGATAATAATGATGATTCTTATATTTATTTGCCTTAGCCAAAGGAGCAAAATGGCTTTATGATTGAGAAGAAAGCATAATGGTAAAGGGTATGCATTGAGCTACCCAATAATGGCTTTAGATGTTTAATGCAAAATGATACGCTTGTGCCAAGCCCATGACAGAGTGCTTATCGGGTTGTTTCCTTCTTGTGGTGGCGGAGACAGGATCTATCGCTGTTTCTTTCTGGAATGAGACTGATTTAGATGATTTACAAACTTTGCTCCACAGAAATGCCTCTCTCTCTGTGGGGGAGGCTCTTCCTCTCTCTCCCATAATAGAAGGGACAAAACAAAAACAACGAAGCAGCCGGGCGCAGTGGCTCGCACCTGTAATCCCAGCACTTTGGGAGGCCGAAGGCAGGTGGATCACGAGGTCAGGAGTTTGAGACCAGCCTGGGCAACTTGGTGAACCCCGTTCTCTATTAAAAATACAAAAATTAGCCGGGTGTGGTGTTGGGTACCTGTAATCCCAGCCACTCGGGAGGCTGAGGCAGGAGAATTGCTTGAACCCAGGAGGCAGAGGTTGAAGTGAGCCGAGACTGTACCACTGTAATCCAGCCTGGGTGACAGAGACAGACTCTGTCTCAAGAAAAACAAAACAAAACAAAATAACAACAAAACAGCCTGGTAGGGAGCACTGCTGAAAGGAGGGAGAGAAGAATGGGGTTTCTACAGAGGTAGAAGTCAAAAAAGCCTTTGGGTTTCTGCAACCCCTCTCCCTCAGCACGAGTACACAGAACTCCAGCACCCATCCCAATGCCCCTCTCACCGACCCCAGCCTGGCCCCTCCACTGCAGCAGGGCCAGTGCCCCCAGGGTCTCCTGAATGCAGCACAGGCCTTCTCATCTTTGCTTTGCTTTGCTTTCCCGGATGCTGCCCAAGCCCCATCGCCTCAGCACAGCATTTCCTGACCTTCCAAAGCACGATTCTCTCTTCCTCCCCTGAATTCTTTCTGCATCAAGTCTGATTTGAGTGCTTGGCTCCAAGTCTCATTGCTTTTTCTTCAACTCTAGTTCAGACACATGTTTTGCTGTCCCACTGAGATAGCAAGCTAGAAAGACAAGGAGGCATCTCATACTTTTGTTTTCTTCATGGCCTTAGCATAACCCTCACTCAGGGATTCCTTGCTGTGTTGAATTGATTCAAACTGAACCATGAAGAGTAAAAGTACAGAAAATCAAACCCCTTCTGGGACAAAGATCTGACCTCTTCTGCTTTCCTGAGCATATAAAGAGGGTGGGAGGCTTTCCCACCAAAGTCCCCTCTGCTCAGATTTGGGGTCAAACTGTAGAACTTGAGAAAGTGAAAAGTGGTTGAGAGAATGAGTAGGTCCATACTGTTTTCCTCCTACCAAATAAGGACTTTTTTTTTTGGACAGAATCTCACTCACTCTGCCACCCAGACTGGAGTACAGTGGCACAATCTGTACTTTTTGATTTTTCCAGAAAAAAACTGGCAATGAAAATAGAAGAATCACAAACAATGTAGCAGGCCCTTGCCAAGATTTAAATACAGAAGAAACATTCAAAAGGATGGTATCAAATTATCACAAAGATGAAGAAAGTAATGACTTTCTTTCATTACTGTACCTACGAGTGGTACGAGTACTCGTAGGGCACATGACGGGGGTGTGGCTCACTTCTTCAGTGCCCTGCTGCTCAGACCTTTAAGGGGAGCATACAGAACGGCAGGGAGCCCCAGGGCTGTGTCTAGGGGTGAATATTTACAGCTGAAGCCACAGTGGGCATGCATTACAGGGTGTTCTTTCAGTTTAGCCATCAGTAGGTGGCTTGTGATAGCTCGTTTAGACGCCCCCTGCCTTATCACAAGGAGAGAGGGCTTTCCGTATCCCGGGGTTCTTGACTTGGTATACAGGAAGAATCAGATCACCTGTACACCAAGGGCTTGGAGAATGTGCGCAAGGTTTCATTGAGTGGAAGTAGCTCTCAGCAGATGGGGGAGCCAGAAGGGAGATGGTTTTCCCCTGGAGTCGGGATGCTTGGCCGCCAGGGCTCTTCTCCAACTGCCCCGGCCAAACTCCAGGCCGTTCTGCCAGTGAGTGACCTGCTGGTGTGCCAGTGCCTGTCGGTGCTCCTCTAGATGTCGAGCCGCCCACGTGTGCCTCTGCTGAAATGCTCCTCTCCACGTCCAGCCGCCTGTGTGTTTGCCTGTTAGGGTCTCGGGGATTTTATAGGCAAAGGATGGGGGCGTGGCAGGCCAGGGTGGTCTTGGGAAATGCAACATTGGGGCAGGAAAACAAAAATGTCTGTCCTCACCTAGGTCCATGGGCACAGCCCTGGGGGTAGAGTCCTAGCTATGAACCATGCCATTCACCGCTTCCCTATCATTTAAAGGGACCATGCCCTTCCCTTCCCAGCACTTCCCTTCCCCATTCCGCATCATTACTGAGTGGCTGCATTGTGCATTATGATAGCTGCTGGGTGTCCACTGATGAACAAAAGACACCTGGTTGTTATCTTCATGGAGTCTATATTTTAAATAAGTTAACACATATATATAACAAAATAGAAGTGGTTAGATTGTATAATGTGTGAGTTGTATGTCAATATGACCATTACAAAAATAAATAGAGACTACAGAGAGCAGCCCTTTTAAGTAGAGTGGTCAGGGACACCTATTTTCACTCTGTGTTCTAACTAAGTGTGCATGCACAACAATTATCACCTGCATATCCTCACTTGATACCCTGCATGCATTAGGTGCTTTTTAACATGTCTGCGGTCCAGATGAAGAATGCTGAGGCAGGGCTGGACTTTCTTACTTGAAGATTCCGGAGAACACAAAGAGACACGAAGCATTTAGCTGCCACCTCCCATCACAGATGTTCCAGTGGCATGTTAACTTGTAACTGGATTGGCTTCTCCAGAGCCCATCCCTTTCCCCCTCTTTTTGGGGGTAACTGTAATCTCCAAGTGCTTTATTTTCCACTTTGGTGAGTCACCCAGCCAGAGGATGGAGAATGTAAGTCATTACTTTCTTCATCTTTGTGATAATTTGATACCGTCCTTTTGAATGTTTCTTCTGTATTTAAATCTTGGCAAGGGCCTGCTACATTGTTTGTGATTCTTCTATTCTCATTGCCAGTTTTTTTCTGGAAAAATCAAAAAGAATAAGATGTAGGACACATCAAGCCACAACTACTTGGCTCCCTGGTAGGATAGGGTTTTTCCCATTCTCCTGCCACTCTCATTGGCTCCTAGCTCTCGGTCTTTGCCTCTGATGATGCTCCCTGGAGACTCTCCCCTGGTACATAGTCTCTTGCTGAGGCTGATTGAGAACATGCTAATCCCTTTCCTCTTTCACACTCCCAAAATTAAACATTCCACAAAAACTCTTCTTCAAGGTGAGACTGACTCGCTTAATGTCTGACAGGTTTTCTACTTGTGTTGATGTGAGCGACAGAGAAAAATTAGGTGTTCTCCAACAGGCTCTCTGAGAACACAAAGAAAGGAAGCCCCTTAATCTAAACCAGTCCAGAATTCCAATGGTCCTGCACTCCACACATTGTTAGAGCTAGCTCCTTTAATAACAAGGGGGAGTTGTTGAACTTCCAAAAGATAAATTAAGTTACCATTCGCTGCCCAGTGCAGCAGTTAGGGGAGTTTTCCCAACTGATCCAAGCCAATCCTTATGAAAAACGAGAGTTATTTACCAACATTCGACAGTAACTACATTAAAATATAAGCCTTGGCCCTTGAGCCAGAGTAAAATTGTTTCCTTGACATTCGGGTTTGAATGTTTTCAATATATTAAACAAGACTCTACAGTAAAATATTGACACTGTATTTGTCAGCTTCATGTCAGTCCCTGAAATATTTCCTCAAATAAACAGTTTGTCACAGATTTATTTGTAGGGGGCACTAGATCTTTATTCTTTAGTGCATCCATCGAACATTAGGGAACATTTCCCAGATATAAGAAACTAATATGTTGTGAAAACAGAGAACTAAATGGGGAGTTTAGACTATCCCTAATTCAAATGCCAAACATGTAATTGAATAGCATATTTGATTCAATTACTGCAAAAAGGGTTGCATCAACAATTCAGCAATTCAGTCATGGGTTTGGTAATGAACTTGAAAATGTTCAGTTTTTTTATACCTCCCAGGCATAACCAAAATATATGTCTTTTCAGTATAGATTTATGAAGACCCAGCAGCTATGATATTAATATAAGCACAGTAGGGAGCCATATCAGGGAGTTAAGTACCCAAGTAGATTTTCTTTTCCCTCTCAGTTTTGGAATTCGACATAATAATCAGGTTAGGTGATTTGATCAGTTACATAAGTTTGTCTCCCTGACTGTTCTTTCCAGTCCTAACCCCAGGAACATGGTGCTGCTGTATGTAGTGACTTGACTGAAGGCTACATGTCTTGTTGCCTAAAGGTATGCCTTGTATTTTTTGAAAACCAAGTATGTAGCAGTGATAATTGAGCCAGTACAGTCTTGGTTATTGCTTTCAGTCTCAGGTCAACAGAATCTTTATCCTTGCCTCACCTACAATTAAGAGCAAGCAAATAAAAGACTGAACTGCAGGTGCCAAAGCACTAATGGAGAGCATACCAATGGCAGTCGTTGCTCTCTGGGATTTAGTTCCTATTTTCTCTAAACACAACTTGGGTCATATTTTTTCTCTGTTAAAATATTGGATTGTGTGAGTCAGGTGGTGTGGCTCACACCTGTAATCTCAGCACTTTGGGAGGCTGAGGCGGGTGGATCACGAGGTCAGCAACCAACATGGTGAAACCCCGTCTCTACTAAAAATACAAAAACATTAGCCAGGTGTGGTGGCACACGTCTTTAATCCCAGCTACTCAGGAGGCTGAGGCAGGAGAATCACTTGAACCCAGGAGGTGGAGTTTGCAGTGAGCCGAGATCGTACCACTGCACTCCAGCCTAAGTGAGACTCCATCTCAAAAAAAAAGTGTGTGTGTGTGTGTATATATATATGTGTGTGTATATATATGTATATATATATAGGATTGTGTCTTGGGTTGAATTGCATTCCCTCAAAAGCTATGTTGAAGACTGAATCCCTGGTACCTGTGAATGTGACCTCGTTTGGAAATAGGGACTCTGCAGATGTAATCTCATTAAGGTGAAGACATACTGGATTGGGATGTGCCTTAATCCAATGACTAGTGTGCTTATAAGGAAAGGAAAATGCAGACACACAGACATAAAAGAAAGAAGCCCACGTGAAGGCAGAAGCAGACACTGGAGTGATCATCTACAAGCCAAGAAATGCCAAGGATTGTCTAAAACCATGAGAAGGAAAAAGAGGCAAGGAAGGATCCTGGAGCCTTCAGAGAGAACATGACCCTGCCCATACCTTGAGTGTAGGCTTCTAGCCACCAGAACTGTGAGAGTATACATTTCTGCTGTTATAAGTTACCCAGCTTATGGTACTTTGTTCTGGCAGCCCTAGGAAACTAATACACTTTTTCATTTTTTCTTCCATTTCAATTACTTACTGTCTAAATTTCCCATTTTTTACTTCTACAGTGTCTGTCCATCAAGATTTGAAAGTTATATGTTTATTTAAAAATGCATTTTGGGGCCGGGCACAGTGGCTCACACCTGTAATCCCAGCACTTTGGGAGGCCGAGGCGGGCAGATTACTTGTGGTCGGGAGTTCGAGACCAGCCTGACCAACAGGGAGAAACCCCGTCTCTACTAAAAATAAAAAATTAGCTGGGTGTGGTGGCGTATGCCTGTAATCCCAGCTACTCGGGAGACTGAGGCAGGAGAATCACTTGAACCGGGGAGGCGGAGGTTGTGGTGAGCCGAGATGGCGCCATTGCACTCCAGCCTGGGCAACAAGAGCGAAACTCCATCTCAAAGGAAAAAAAAAATTATATTTTGGGAAATGGCAGGATTAGTTGATGACTTTGCAGTGGAATGTTTGCACACCAAGGGAAAAGAAAAGAAACGCTTATTTATGTGTTGTAATGCACTGCTCTTGCCAAAATAAAATGAATCTCCATGCATGATATGACAGTTAAACAGGGAGTAAGTCTGCAGCAGGAAACCTGCAGCGAATGAGCTCTGTATCAATGTCACTCCCATAGGTAAGTGGACACAGTTTGAATGTGCAGAAGTCTCTGGGCTCCACCAGTGGGCTTCTCCATGACTTGCTTCTAGGGGGCTGTCCTGAACATAGTTAAGTGTCGATGGGTTGACAAACAGAGAGCATTGGATTTGAATCCTCTTCATAAAATGATCCTATCTCTTAGGATGATGGAGATAATTAAACAGTATAACATAGTGCCTGCTATATACTGGGAGCTTGATAAAGAGAAACTACTATTATTATTAACTGCCAAGATACCTAACATTGTCTTATTGTAAATCACTTTGAATCCCTTGTGAAAGGAAGCAAACTAGAAAAACAGTATATTTCAGGAGGTAAAATTTACTAGCTATTTTTCAAGAACACTTGAAAAATCTCTTGATACCCAAAATCCTCCCTCACATTCCTGTTCCCTGGGCTACAGATCAGCCCCTGCCCCAACAAATGATTACAGCTGATGTTCACCCTGACTTACCCTGATTACAATATTAGCAACTGACCTGTTGACACTGATCTAGACTGTGATTCGTTTCTGCTCAACAAAAATAAGAGACTAATATGTTGTGAAAACATCAGAAAATCTGTTATCGCAGGGTCTAAGGTCAAACTAATATTACATTTTAGCTATGCACATTCTCTTTGATCAATAGACTAACCTCTGAATTAAGTGATACCTATAGGTGCTAAATTTTAAGTAAGATAATGTAATTTTGTGAAACAGCTGTTTGAATTATGGCACAAGTGCTGTTTGAGTATCACTGGTTTTAGAGGGAACATCTGCAAGAATGGGTCATGTGTCCATGTGTGACATTGCCTGGTGAATGCCTGTTTGCCTTTGCCAAAACAGCACTCAGTTAGCACTGTAGGTAAAGACCCCTCATGTCCTCTCTGGAGAGTGTACAGCATCTGTGGTTGCTATTGCAACCACCTGCCACGATTTCAGTGCCTCCCCTGTCCATGCGAGTTAGACCCAACCCTTCTCAAAAGCCCACAGACCACCAGAGGGTGCCCATTGCCTCCTCTCTGCCATCCGTGTTTGACACCCTGCCCGGAGCAGTGAGAACCCTTTCCCTCCCCTGAGTTAGGGGTTTTCTCCTTCCTCGCTGCTGGGACTGAGAATGACCAAACCTGTCAAGGATGCTTCCTTTTGCTTTACTTATTTTTATTTTGGGAACATCTGACAAACATTGAAAATGGACTGAAGGGGGGGGCGGAGCAAGATGGCCGAATAGGAACAGCTCCAGTCTCCAACTCCCAGCGCGAAGGACACAGAAGACCGGTGATTTCTGCATTTT
>NW_012118487.1:33929642-33940393 GCF_000951035.1 Colobus angolensis palliatus
CCATTTTGTCCTATTTCCACTATCATTTTCTCTCTCTCTATCTCTCCATATATATATATAAAATGTATATATGTATCTCTCCATATATATATATAAAATATATATATGTATCTCTCCATATATAAACATAGTGATGTGCATGTATACATAACTATGTGTGTGTATACATAGCACTACATATGTTTATATATATGTGCATGTATACATATCTATGTATGTTTATATATGTATATAGACATATGTATGTGAATATATTAATATTATTTTTTATTTGAGAGTAACTTGAGTTATCATGTGCCTTTACCCCTTAATACTTTAGTGTGTATGTAGAAGCCAAGGACATTTCCTTATATAACTGCAACATAATTTTAAAAATCAGGATATTTAATTTTGTTGCAAATCTATTATCAAATCCACAGTCCATTTTCAATGTTTGTCAAAAGTCCCCAAAATATACTGTAGAGCCAACTGTTTTCCAGTCCAGGATTCCATCCAGGAAGACACATTGCATTTGGTGGTCATGCCTCTTTAGTCTCCTTCAATCAGAAACACCTCCTTAGCCTTTGCTTTTGTTGACTTTTTCAGCCTGGGAGATTACAGGTCAGTTACTTTATAGATGTTCCTCAATTTGGCATTGATGACTGTTTCTTCATGATTAGATTCAGATTATGCATTTTTTGGCAGAAATGTCACAGAGTGATACCATGCCCTTCCTATCAGAAGGCACGTGCTACCAGTTTGCTTCATTTTGAGTGATAATTGACTTTTATCACTTGGATAAGGAGATATCTACCAAATTTGTCCACTGTAATTATTTTTCCCTGCGTAATTAATAAGTAATTTGTAAGGAGGCACTGAGATCACGAATGCATCTTGTTCCTCATCAAACTTTCACTCACTTGTTTCAGCAACCATTGTTGATTTTCTAAGTCCATCATTCCTTCTAGGGTTACGGCATGTTATTCTATTTTACTATTTGCATTATTACTGATTCTATAATTATTATTAGCATTTTAATTTTATTTATGTATAGTTGTATTTTGGTGATTTATATGCTTATTGTGGTTTTCCTTTTTTTTTTTTTTTGTCCTAACAATTGTAATTTATAAGGTAATCCAGGGATCATTTATATTGTCTTTGTTTTTCTAAGACCATTTTTTGAGGTATGATTGACATACAACAACCTGTACATATTTAATGTACACAACTTAATGAGTTACGAGTTTAAGTATATACTGATGTGACCATCACCACATTCAAGGCCATAAACATACCCACCACCTCCAAAAGTTCCTTTTGCCCCTTTATTTTGTTTAAGATTTTTTTCTTTCGTGGTAAGAACACTTACCATAAGATCTACTCCCTTAGCAAATTTTTAAGTATACACTACAACATTGTTAACTATAGGCTTTATAACTATAGATCTAGTAGATCTCTAAAATCTATTCCATTTATTTTTTACTTTTGCTGATAAGAGTCCATATATATATATATATAGTTTCTTTGTTTTGGTTTGTTTTGGTTTGGTTTTTTGAGACGGAGTCTCACTCTGTCGCCCAGGCTGGAGTGCAGTGGCGCAATCTCAGCTCACTGCAAGCTCCGCCTCCCAGGTTCACACCATTCTCCTGCTTCAGCCTCCCCAGCAGCTGGGACTACAGGTGTCCACCACCATGCCCGGCTAATTTTTTTTGTATTTTTAGTAGAGACAGGGTTTCACCGTGTTAGCCAGGATGGTCTCAATCTCCTGACCTCATGATCTGCCTGCTTTGGCCTCCCAAAGTGCTGGGATTACAGGCATTAGCCACCACGCCCAGCTGCCCATAGATTTATATTTTATGTAATGTGTTATGATCCATTATGATAATTTATTACTATGTTTAAATTGACCCACATTGGCCAGTAGGAGCGTCTTTAAGCTGATTTCTATGTCCTTTCCATAGGTCTTCACTAACTTTTGAGTACTTCCTTACTTTCTAGCAGAAAAAGAGGTTTGTGAGTATTTTTAGCAAAATAATTACGTTTGCATTAGCTATAGCCACAAAAAATACCATTGGGGTCAGCCTCCCAGTTGCATGCCCCTGCCCTAGAAGGCTTGTGGATGTGAGGGGAGGGGCTACACCAGGTAGGGAGGCTGACTTTGGCACCTCGGGTCCTACAAATGATACACATTTGATACACAGAAGCCTCTGCATGGGCTTAGGGATTTGGAGTCCCTGAGTAAAAGGAAAATGTACCTATTCTATTTATTCCTTCTTCAGGTATCTTTGAATGTCCTTTGTCATACTGTTATAACAATTTCTCTACTCCTGGCATTCAGGATTGATGTGGAAGAGAAATCAGATTCAAAAAGAATTAAGGATCCTAGACACATGTTGTCCATGCCTGGGCCACCAGTGTGCACACACTGTATTTACATCAAGCACCTCTGCACCAGGAGACAAGCCCAAGAGACAGTAGCCAGGCACCCGAGGCAGCAACACAATACAGGGGTGGGTTTCAGAGTGGATTGTACGTGTGGCCTCAGATACTTCTCAGTCAGCCCACAAGTGTGATGGGAGGAAGAAGACATGACCCCAAAGAAAATGTGGAGGAAAGTGTGCATTTCAAGCTTAAAACCTAAATTCCCATTCCACCACCACAAAGAGCTAACGTGGCTAAATTAATTATTCTCCTCATAAGAAAGAATGTTAAAAGATTTATTGTAACCTCCAATTGCTCCTCAGACCTTAAGAGAAGATTTATGGTGTGAGTGGAGGATTTAATTGTATTACAATTTTTTTTGTCTTAAGATCACATTTTCCTAACAGATTACATGATTATAGTGTATTCATCATGATGCAGATGAATTACATGTTCTCGTGTTTGGAGGCAACAACACAACGGAGTGCTCGATTCTGGAAAGCTGACTTCTCCATAATGCTTATTGAAAAGAAAAGGGAGTAGTCAATTAGTCACAGATTCAGCTAGAAAATCATATTCTGTGAAACTGTAAGCAAACTGCCTCAGGGACTTTTCATAGAAGGTCTTAAATCTGTGTTTGCCAGATACGGACCTTACCCCTGAAAGTGGGAAAACATAATATCCCAAATCTACACACATGATGACAGACTTGGAAGAGAAATAAATTATACCCATAATAGCCTTGATTTAATCTTTAGGGCATGGTTAGGCTGAGCAAATGAAATAAGGCCAAAACATTTCCTCACCTAACTTGTAAGAAAGTAAGCCTTTTTATTTCTGCAACAGACATTCATGTTACAGTTTGGTTAGGCACCATCACCATCACCCTCACCTCACCACTTACAGAGGAATTTTCCCTTCACTAAAATCCAGAGAAGAAGGGTGGAGGGTGCAGGACAGGAAGCCCACAAGAATGACATAGTCCAAACTCACCACACTCTACCTTCTGCTATTTGGAAATATGGTGACTTTAAAAGCAATTTAGAAATAAATGTGTTAGCATGTGGAAAGTTAGCCTTTACAGAATATAAGGGGTCTTTTGGCACACAAGAGGTGTCTGATAAAGTGTGTTCCAGACCAAAGCTCCAAATTAAGTATTTGAGAATGTCATCCAAGAGAGAAAAAAAAAGCCAAATAGTTGGCAAAAACACAGCTGAATCGTGAAACTGTACACCAGGCTGCCAAGTCTCAAAGAATACTCTTAGGTACAATTTACTAAACCAACTAAATAAGAGGCAGCCATAAAGTACAGATGAATGCAGATGTTGGTAGACTCTAGAGTCACCTTTAAGCCTATTAAAACTTTAAACACTCTGGTGCCTGATAGCCTGAAAGGTTGAAAATAGTGCTGTGGTGAGCTGCTTATAGGAGACGTTATATGTATGTGTGTGTGTGTGTGTGTGTGTGTGTGGTGTGTCTGTGTCTGTGAGGAGAGAAAGAAAGGGAGACAGAGGTCTGCTGCTACTGGGTGCCCACTTCTGCCTTGCTGGTCCTGAGAATGTACCTCAAAAAATACAATAAAATGTCTGCGAAAATCACCACATCAGCCTAGTGGAAAATGTAAACTGCTCCAAGATGAAAACTTCCAACAAAGCTGTTGAAGTCACGAAACCTTCATGGATTTGGAAGCAAGCATGAACTTTAACTTAGGAAACCAGTTTCTACACTTCCACCCCAGAGATAAGACTGTACCACAGGGCTGAGAGGGAGATGCTGTCTTTGGAGCTGGAGGACCCTCCCTCAGCTTGGGTCTCCTCAGATACCAAGGCATGGCTCCATTTCCTGGAGCAGTGCTGTTTCCCTAGGAATAGAAGGTTGATTCCCTAGGAATAGAAGATTGATTCCCTAGGAATAGAAGAACATGGTTTTGACCCATGTTTGCACTGTGCTGTACAATGTACAGAGAGCAAGCACATATGTGTATACCTTTCAAGATCCAACTCTTCTAAAATTTTGAACATCTTTTGTTCCAAAATATGTCTTTTGGGATTCCAAGATGTAATCCTAAAATTCTGACTAAAATTTTGTCCAGTGGTAAAATTATGGGCTTTTACTCATTTGTCTCGAGACAATAATCAGATTCAAAGGAAGATGTTGAGGAGTTGACAATCTGGAATACTAACTACCTTTACAGTAAGCACCATTTATGTGTCATCCAATTATATTTTTCTTCTTTATCTTAAAAAAGAATTTTTTTAAGATAAAAATTTGTGCATTGCCCAAATTCCTCATATAGAATGAAAAACAATCAAGCTAAATGTACAGAAGAA
Organism: Colobus angolensis palliatus; assembly: GCF_000951035.1. Taxonomy (NCBI): domain Eukaryota; kingdom Metazoa; phylum Chordata; class Mammalia; order Primates; family Cercopithecidae; genus Colobus; species Colobus angolensis. The sequence goes on from NW_012118487.1 coordinate 33,934,373, forward strand.
TTAAGGGACCCAATAACCAAATGTTGCAATTTATCACTTTTGATGTATTAAAGGATGTACTGAATGTAACTATTATAGGAATGCTGAATATAATGAAATCTAATTTCAGCTGATAAACTCACTTGTTAATCCAGCTCCCTAGAGAAAGCAGATGCCAAGATGGGATTCACATGAGAGGATTTCATCAAGGGAGACACCTGGGAGAACCATTTCGATGGATAGAGTTCCAACCACAGTGCAGGAGAGAGAGACAGGAGGTTGGGCAGTAGCACCCTACACTACAATAGATAATGCTGGGATAAGTAGATAGCCATATGCAAAAGAATGAGGTTAGACCCCTTCCTCACACCATACACAAAAATTAACTCTAACTGAACCATGGGCTGACATATAACAGATAAAATTATAAAACTCTTAGAAGAATACACAGGAGTCAATCTCATCAGACACTTTTCTAAACTTCCTTTCAAAAGTCTAGGCTAGGCCTCTCCATGGTACATTGGCCAGATGGGCAGATTCTGTCTTCTCAAAACTGACAACTTAAAACATAAAATAACCCAGTAAAAATGATAATGTGAGGCAGACCAATGAACAAATAAGTCTGAACATAAGTATGTATTTAATCTTGTGGTTAAGAACACAGACTCAGGAGTCACACAGAATCCCAACTGCACTACTTACTAGTACTGATAATGACCTTGGACAAGTTACCTAACATCTCTGTGCCCAGTTATCACATCTGTAAAGTGGGATGATCATAAAAATACCCAACTGTATTAGTCAGGGTTTTCCAGAGAATCAGAAACAATAGGGTGTGTGTGTGTGTGTGTGTGTGTGTAAAGGGATTTAAGGAATTGGTTCATGTAATGGAGCCAAAATTGGCAAGCCCAAAATCTGCAGGGTGGACTGGAAGACTGGAGACCAGGGAAGAGCTGATGCTTTGGTTCAAATCCAAAGGCCATCTCCTGGCAGAATTTCCTTTTGCCTGAGGGAAATCAGTCTTGTGTTCTATTCAGGGTTTCCACCGATTGGATGAGGTCCACCTGCATTATGAAGGGCAATCTGCTTTGTTCAGTCTACCCAGGTAAATGTTAATCTCAACCAAAACACCCTCACAGAAGCATTCAGTAAAATGTTCAACCACATATCTGGGCACCATGGCCAAGCTAATTGAACATAAAAAATTAACCATCACATCACTTAAAAGGGCTTTTGCCAGGATTAAATTAGTAGACATATAAAATTCTTAGGACTGTGACTGGCACATAATTGGTGCTACATAAGTGTTAGCCATTGAGACAATTATTGTCATTTTTATTACACAAGGGGCAATGTAGTGGCAAAGAGGCCATGTTGCTTACCTTCCAGAAGCAAGACCCATTCTCTTACAAAGCAGTTGGGAAGGGCCTCATTAAAAACAGGGAATTTCTGTATATTGTGGGAATGAGGAAAGAATGACTAGAACACCAAGACACTAGGGTGTGGCTTTGGGGGAAAATGTGACTAGGAGCAGAGCACATTGTGCAGCATTAGTAAGAAAAGGGTTAGACTTTGGAGCAAAAGATGAGACCCCAAGCCGCCTTTTGAAGAGCCACTGGAAGACCCTCTGAGGCATGGGGATCAGGTTGAATGCAATGAGCAAACACAGTTGTGAAATAACTTTGGCAGTAGAGTTGAAGGAAGGGCTGAGTAGGAAGTGGAGGCTTTCAAGAAGAGGAGATTGTGGCACTCTACATACTGAGTGAAGAAAGGCCATTTTATCCACTGCCCCTAAGAACTACAGAAATGAAAAGTAAGGTCTATAATATAGTGGAAAATATGATAGGGTTTCTTGCTTAGGACTTCGAAAATTGCCTGTAGGTAGATTCCTATAAAGGGGATGACTGGCCTAATGGGAGAGTGGCAGAAAATTAAGCAACTTCTTTCTACAAGTGGCATTTTCGGTTTTCCCTTGCTATGCAGCTTATCTCTCACTTTAAATAAACCTATTCCTATGAATTTATAGCATTAATAAAACAGGACACTAATTTATGCTGCTCAGTCAAAAGGCTCAAACATAACACTGTATGTCAGACAATGACAAATTATGTTATTGCAGCTTAACTCCAGCAGACATTCATAATCCAAAAGAAAAAGAGAGGACAAAAATTAAGTTATGGGATCAGGGCACCAGTAAATCCTCACAGGCGGGAGGTTAAGAGGGGAGTCATTCAGAACCAAAAATTAAGAATGGGTTGCAAAACCACTTGTAGTTCAAGACCAGTAAAAGTCCATCCATGAATATCATTTCCATCCCTTGCTTGCCTGCCATCTTTTGATTCAACGGAACACTTTTTCCCCTAAATGGTATATTTTTGTGGCTATAGCTAACATAACATGTAATTATGCCCTAAAACATGACAGCAGCACAAATAGGCCAGCCAATTGAATTAAGCCAGATCATCCGGCCAGCCATCTCCAGGTTCCTCACCTGCTTCTGTGCGTGATGTGCTTTTATCACTGTTTTGTTTTGTTTTAAGACGGAGTCTCGCTCTGTTGCCCAGGCTGGAGCGCAGTGGCCTGATCTCAGCTCACTGCCATCTCTGCCTTCCGGGTTCACGCCATTCTCCTGCCTCAGCCCCCGAGTAGCTGGGACTACAGGCACCCGCCACCACGTCTGGCTAATTTTTTGTATTTTTAGTAGAAACGAGGTTGCCCCGTGTTAGCCAGGATGATCTTGATCTCCTGACCTCATGATCCGCCCGCCTCAGCCTCCCAAAGTGCTGGGATTACAGGTGTGAGCCATCGCGCCCAGCCGTGTTATCATTGTTTAAGCATCCCAAGTGATTCTCAGGACAGCAGGAATAGGTAGCACTACCCAAAGGGAAGACAAATATGGAGGAACAAAAATGGAAACTTTGTGCTCCATCAGCTCCTCTCATGTAGAGACCGTTCCCACACCAAAAACCATGAGGGATCCTGCTTGACTTTTCCCTGGGACAGGGTGATCCCCCGCAGCCCCCTAGCTTCCACGTTGTGTTGGCGACAATGCCATCATCCTGGAGAGGAGTGGGGTCTGTGGAAGGAGAGGAGCGGCACTCCTAGGCCCACCATCTGGTTTCTTTTGAACTGTGCTGTGCTGACACCCAGCTCCAGCGCAATATGTGAGAGAAAGCTTCTTGGGAACTTGGGAATGCTCCTCTTAGGGAGAAATTTAAGAGAATCCCTGACTTCTGCATTGCATTTTGGATGACAAGTTGGTTTTTCAGATCAGTCAGGGAAGGCAGGGAGCTGGGGAAGCCGTGGGAGGGAGAGGAAGCTCCGCTCTTGGAGCTAAAGCCCAAGAACTGCAGCCAGGTTATAAACATTTCCATGGCTCATCACGGCAAAAGCAGAGGATGTGACCGCAGGGCCACGAGGATTGGACATATCCTGTCCCTCAAATTTATAGCTGTTTTATTTCCTTTCAGGCTCAGAAAACTTGGATTGGAGTTGAGCGAGGGTGGAGAAATCAAGATCCTCATTTACAAGAACTTAGAACCCTGAGCAGGCTGTTTGGGGAGAGGTGCTGATTCCAGTCTTCAGTGACCACATAGCCATCCAGCCATGGGCTCAGCTCCTGAGAGGTGAGTCCTCAAATTGAGGCCTTGCCTGGGCAGGGAGCCCCTGCTCTTCTCCACAGAGAAGAAACCAAATGGCCACCTTTCAACCTCCCAGGGCTTACAGGATCTTCACAAGCTCTGTTCCCAGCATTCAAAATCAGAGCTAAATTCCCAGTGGTGATTTGGGAAGAATGGGTGGGGGTCAATAGGAAAAAGGGATTGGAAATTGACAAAGGTCTAGTTCCCTTGCCTTCAGATTCATGAACCAGCAGCACTGCGATTCCCAACAGGACTTGTCCTAACATGGTGCTTTTTTCTCCTTCTGAAAGTTAGTATAGCTGAGCCAAGCTTTCTGTCTTCTCTCCCTGGAGAAAACAGAAAAAAGGGCCTGTGTCCTGCATTTGAAAAACATCTGGTGGGACTATCAGGAGAGAAAAAGCAAAGACTATAATTTAACTTACCTTTTGGGATAGTTTTTATTGCATTTACTTTCTTGGATACGCAAAAAAAGTTTGGCATTTCCCCATTAGTTAATGGGTTCGGAATTTTATTAATCAATGGCTAAATGTTCATAAAATAATGCCACCTTTTAAAACCAGGGGCAAGGACTCCTTCCAAATGCTTCCAGTCATAAGGAATAATATTAAAATGCAGGTTGCATATGTGCCAAAACCAGTCTTCAGGGAGTGGGGCATAAGGCCTCAATTATCCCAGTCACCTCCAGAGCCAGAGATCAAGGGCAGAAATCCATGCCAGACCAAGGAATACACCTGAGGATTGGGCCTACCAGGCCCTTTCACAGTTCAAGCTGATCTCCTCACTTCCCTCCTCCCAATCTGCACACAAAACTCACCCTATCCCAGGTCTCCTGTGCCCTAAGGGCTACCAGAACAGTTGGGTATTAATCACACATCTCCAGGGAGCCTGTTGTTGCTCAAGCTGAGTGTGGTTCTCTCTGGCGGTTGCATGCTGTGCTTTAAATATCGGGAAAGTTGAAAGTGTATCTTACATCCCCCTTTTTTTCTGAGTACTCACTCCTGCTATCAGTTGATGTGACTGTTTTTTTATGTCAGATTCCCCACCTGGTTTGTAAAATCAATGAGAACAGAGACCGTATTTGTTTTATTCATATTCAATACCAAGTACCCAGCAGAGGACCTGGTACAAAGTAGGTACTTGGTAAATAGTTGAAAAAAAAAAAATCCCAGGAATTCCCTCCCTGGTAAACACCAAAGAGACATGAATGCATTTGTCTTTTAAATATCACAGATGCAAATGTTCATAACAGATTTATTCATAATAGTCCAAAACTGAAAACAACCCAAATCTTCATCAAGTAGTAGAATCAACAAATAGAAGGTGGGGCATTTGCAGTGGAATAATAATCCCAAAAAAAGGAATATAAAAAAGAAGCTACAACTCTACTCAACCACACAATATTGAACAAATGAAGCTCCCCAAAATGTGTGATTACATTCATAAGAAAGTTGAAGACCAGACAGAACAAACCTATGATGATAGAAGTCAGAATAGTAGAAACTCCTGAGCGGAGGTGGATGGTGGTGTATGGGTGGCCAGGTGCCAGGGGATTGACAGGGAAGGGGCCAGGATTGCTTGAGGAGCTGGAAGCTCTTCCTTCACGTTGTGATGGAGTGGATGCTGAATGTTTCCACATTGAGAATGACAAAAAGGAAAGCTACACTTTAGGGCTCTGCATAGGACTTGGGTCCTATCAATTGCTGTATAAGAAGGAAAGCTCCATGAGAAGAGCGACTCGTCCTTGCTCATATGAATCTCAGGATTTAGAATAGTGGCCACACCCAGGAAAATGTTTTTGAATGAGACAGATTTGGAGTCCTTTTGCCTCCCTGTGACCATGGGTCTCTCCTTGATTCTCCCACCCTCTCATGCTCATGCACCCTCTCATGCACCTCTCTCATGCACCCTCTCATGCTCACTGAACGCTCTCCCCACATGAGGCCCTGCTGTGCCTGCAGGCCAGCGGCTACCTCCAGTCAACATGTCTAAATTGGCACACCTCCTATTCCCACCCTCAGCAGTTCTTTCTCCTGGGCTTCCTCTTAATCTTCCACACCTTCAACTTACCCAGACTTGACACTTGGCCATCTTTAACATCTCCCTCTCCCTTATATACCACAACTACTCTTAAACAAGAGCCCATCTGCTATCATCCTACTCCAGTTAAAATGACTATTATCAAAAAGACAAAAAAATAAACCAAAGATGGTGATGACATGGGGAAAGGAGAATTTTTTTTTTTTTGAGATGGAGTCTTGCTCTGTCGCCCGGGCTGGAGTGCAGTGGCCGGATCTCAGCTCACTGCAAGCTCCGCCTCCAGGGTTTACGCCATTCTCCTGCCTCAGCCTCCCAAGTAGCTGGGACTACAGGCGCCTGCCACCTCGCCCGGCTAGTTTTTTGT
>NW_012118487.1:33940643-34116785 GCF_000951035.1 Colobus angolensis palliatus
TATATATAGCCAAAGGAAAGGAAATCAGATATTTTGAAGAAATATCTGCACTCCCATGTTTACCACAGCACTCTTCACAATAGCCAAGTTTTGGAATCAACTGAAGTGTCCATCAAAGGATAAATAGATAAAGAAAATCTCATATATATACATAATGGAATACTATTTAGCTGTAAAAAAGAACAAAATCCTGCCATTTGCAACAACATGGATGGAACTGGAGGACACTGTGTTAAGTAAAATAAGCCAAGCACAGAAAGACAAATGTCACATGTTCTCACTTATATATGGAGTCTAAATAAATGAATCACATGGAGATAGCAAATAGAATGATGGTTATCAGAGGCTCAGAGGGTAGTGAGGAGGGGGAATGGGAATGAAAACACACTTAGATATTATAGAAGGAATATAATCTAGTGTTCAGTAGTATAATAGGGTGGCTATAGTTAACAATAATTTACTGTATATTTTTAAACAGCTAGAAAAGAAGATTTAGAATGTTCTCACCAAAAGAAATAGTAAATATTTGAAGTGGTGGATATCCCAATTGTGCTGATTTGATCATTGCACATTGTATACATGTAACAAAACATCACACTGTACCCCATAAATATACACAATTATTGTGTATCAAAAATAAAGCTTAAAGAGAAAAAATGTAGAAGGTGCAAAATTAAAAAAAAAAGAAAGAGCCCATCTGTTGTCATTATCTGTTTCTACTCACAACACCCTAACACCAAAATACGTAAGTTTTTTTCCACGCCCACAACCAGTTCTCCAGCTTTCCAGACACCAACTGGGTGTCCAATGATTAAATTCCATTCTGACACTAGGTACCCAGAGTTAGTTCAGACCCCAGATTATGGCTTCAGTCCCACATGACTGTCCCACTTCAGACACCAATCACAAGTCCCAGCCACCCATACTTCTGATAAACCAGTCATAAAGTCAGAGGTTCCCACAACCCCTTCCTCAGTTTTGATGGTTTGCTAGAACAGCTCACAGAACTCAGAAAACCAGTTTACTTCCCATTGCTTATGTATTATTAAAGCTAAAACTCAGGAAGCACCAAATGGAAAAGATGCATAGGGCCAGGGATGGGAGTGAGAATACAGAGCTTCTGTGCCCTCTTCACACCTCGATGTGTTTGCTGACCAAGAAGCCCTTCAAATCCCATTGTTTGGGGATTTTATGGAGGTTTCATTACATAGGCATGACTGATTAAATCATTGGCCACAGATGATTGACTCAATCTGTATCTCTTCTTTCTTCAGAGGTTGAGGGGTGAAAGCGGGGTTGAAAGTTCCAACTCTTCTATCCTGCCTTGGTCTTCCTGGGAACCAGCCCCCAGCCAGAAGCTACCCAGGGTCCCCCAACCTCCAGCCATCTCACTAGCATCCACTTAAGCATGGTTGAAAGGGGCTTATGAATAAAAAAACACATTCCTCTCATCCCATCATTCAGGGAATTCCAAAGGTTTTAAGAGCTCTGTGTAAGGAACTAGATCCAGGGCTGAAGACCAAGGATATCTTTTTGTAGTATATCACAATATCAAGCTATCTCCTGCACCATTCCCTCCTGGCAGTTCTTACCACTACTGTTTAAACTCAGGCCTTGATTATTTCAGCCTGAAATAAACATTCTCCAGGAACCTCTGACCCATCATTCCTAGCACACAGTTGGAGTCATGGTGCTTTACTGTTCATACACTTTCAAAGGCTCCCACTGCTGACCAGGTAAGACACCATACGCCTTATCCTGGCACTGACAGTCTTCTAAAAATAGGCCTCAAAACACCTTTTATCTTTATCTCCTGTTACTCCCCTCCACATACCCTATACTTAAGTTAAAGGGAACCATGTGAATGCCCCAAACAAACATGTCAGTTTCTCGCCTTTACTCCTTGCCTTCCCTCTGGCAATGCCTTCCTCTCCCTTCTCTGTAACACTACGGGTTCTAGTTGAAATAATGACCATCCTTCACAAAGACTCATCCCACATATTGGTTCCCTAAACACCTCAGTTCCTGCTCTCAATTGATTGTTTCTATTTGTGCTGTTCTCGTGTCACTTACTGTATGCTGCTTTATGGTGATTTCAGTTCCCTTTTAACCTGTAAGCTCATTTATGGCAGAGTGCATGTCTTACTCCTCCTTGAACTCACATAGTATCTTGTCCTCAGATGTTCATTAAATGCATACCGATTGAAAAAATAAATGCACGAAGGAAAATAAAATCAAGTCTCAGCTAGCTGTTACACTGAATAAGACAACAAATTAATTCACACCGAGATGGAAATGACTGCTTAAATGATTGTATACACAAAGATATTTTCACTGTAATTGCAGACAATTCATTAACCAAAGAATGGCACTAAATTGTGGAACCTCACATGGGTAGTGTTGGAGTTTCCTGGTGTCACCTAAAATCAGATCACCAACTATCCTGCTTTGGGTATGAACTGCCTTAAGGATTGGCTAGGCCTAGGTGTTTCAGGGTCCCCAGGATGGTCAGGTCTCCCATGTGACCAGTGCATCTTTATAATGCCACTCAGTTCAAAGTCAAACAAGGCTGACTGTCACATCCACCCTGCCATCCACAATCATATGTTACTTCAGGAAACTGACTACCTACCTGAGGCTTGGTTTCTTCGTCTGTCAAGCAAGCATGATAGTCCCGCTTCTCCAGGTTCTCATGAGGAACAGTGATCCAGGCAGGCAAGTAGAAGCTGCCAATGCAGCCGTGAGCATTCAAGTTTCTACTTGGGCCTCCAAGCACCACAGGTATGCTTGTGGTTCTGTCTGGCTCCACGTGGCTTTGGCAGGAGAAAGGGAGTCTGCCTCGCTCTTTTGCTGGACACTGCAGGAAGATGTTCTAAGCCTGCCCTCCAGTCTTTGTGGAAAATTATAATAGGAGGTGATTTGGGGCAGGCTCCCTGATTCTTATGACTTTCTCCACCTCTGAGTTCACTGAGACCAAAGGAGCTTTTCCCAGTGAGAAGCAAAACATTCCAATCTATTGACATAAAAATGCCCATGGGATAGTCCAGGGGAAATCATCAGACAGGAAGAAGATGGAAGAAATTGCATGGCAGAGGCTTCAGGAGAATACAAGGTCTCAGGGTCAAGCATGCAAAGTGAGAGAGGGAGCGCATGCTCCTGCCAGTTCCTTCTGCTGAACACGTACCCTCAGGACAAAGAGCAAACACGCACACACAAGCTTTAAAAATACAAAAAACAAATGGGAAGTTTTCCCTTGGAAAAAAATTACAGCCTCTGGCAGAAAACCACGAAGGTAATTGCGAGAGACTGGGCCCATCTCGGCCCATCGATGCTAAAGCACGGCCTCTCCATACATGAAAGCTCCTGCTTGCTGGTCAGGCCAGAACCCCAGGCCAGGCCTTCCGCTCTCTCTGGTTCTCCTCAGGGAGGATTTAATCTTACTGCCAGCTGGCAGTGAATCCGGACAAATTGGCAGGGTCCCACCTTGCTTTAAGTGAATGCACGTGCACCTCTCAAGCTCACAGAGGATACTCATTAGCCTGCTCCACTGCCCCTTTGAGGAAGGTTAAGGTAGTGTGTCTACCAACACCAATACAGCCCACCTCTTGAAACCATCACACCCCCCAACTTCGAGGAGGAGAAAGGAGGCCTTTGCTCCCCAAATCCCTGCACATAGAAAGACCTTCTATTCAGTTACATGCTGGCTCCTTCTCATGCACCAGTCTCCCTACATATTACTGTGGCTATGTGCTATGTCCAAGTGGAAAGAAGTTGGTAGAGCTGAAAACTCCCCAAAAAGTTAGCCATTGAGTATGACTCTAAATATGCCCCAGGGAACACAGCCAGAAAAATTGTTAACTAAATCTCAGTGGAAAACTAAGTCTGACCACAGTCATCTTGAGTTTAATATGGATCAGCTAAGAAGTAATGGAGATCCATCCTGTGATCATGCTAGCCGGAACTTTGTCACCTCCCCGGGCAGGGAACAGAAGATGCTGCCCAGCACCATCTGCTGAGGAGGCCTGGAATCAGGGTGGATGCACAAGACTTCGAGGGAAGGATGGATAAAGGGAAGCCTGAGCAGTTGGAGAATTTCTATTTCACCCCTGCCCTTTCCCTTCTCCTCTGAGGGGTCTGCTTTCTCTACTTTGTTACATTCTCTCTCTGACCCCATTTTATATGAACTCTTTAAAATAATGAATTTCCTATTTGATGACTCAATTTATCTCTTTGATAAATGGAGAGGGCATCGATTGCCAAAGCTGCTATCAACTGCCTGTATGGGTTGGGCTGGTCGGGTGTGGTAATTAGCAAATGTTTAAGGACAGAAGAGTCAGTTCCATAGTTCTGATTATTCACAATCTCTACAGTTCTTCTTATATATCCACCAATTCCACCTCTAGGAATTCCTCCTAGAGAAATATGCAATAATTTATGACTCAAACTAGTAACAGAAATATTATTTATAAAGGCAGAAAAAACAAATGTTAGAAAGCAGAAATGTACTTGAATGAGTTATAGCACAAAGGAATACTTCTAAACCAATAATAATTATACATTATTATGTATTTATCACAAAAACGTGTTCACAATACATGAAGTAAATAAAAGGGGATCACAAGCAGTATGATCTCATTTTGGTGAAATGAAATAGCAAAAAAATAGGCAGAGAGAAAATAAAGACAGAGGAGGGAGGAAAAGAAAGAAATAATCTAAGGATATGTATTTTAAAATGCTTCTTGCCTATAATCCCAGCATTTTGGGAGGCCAAGGTGGGCAGATAACAAGGTCAGGAGATCAAGACCATCCTGGCTAACATGGTGAAACCCTGTCTCCTACTAAAAATACAAAAAATTAGCCAGATGTGGTGGCAGGCACATGTAGTTCCAGCTACTAGGGAGGCTGAGGCAGGAGAATGGCCTGAACCGGGGAGGTGGAGCTTGCAGTGAGCTGAGATCACGCCACTGCACTCCAGCCTGGGCGACAGAGTGAGACTCTCTCTCAAAAAAATAAAAAAGAAAAAAAAATGCTTCTCTATGTAGTGACATTTTCTTTATGCTTATCATGTGGTATAAATTGTCCTTGTAAATTTCTTTTTTTTTTTAATTAGAGAGGAAAATCATGCTATTTAATCAAGGGCATGCACACGCACGCACGCACGCACACACACACACACACACACACACACGAGTCTGTCGACTTCAGTTTCCTGTCTCTGAGAAGAAATGCCTGTTTGCCAGCTCCCTGCGGAGGGGCCTGGACCAGCAGGCTCCACCACCTGGTGGCTTGGAGCATGTTCTTGCAGTACTTGCCCACCATTCCACCAGGCTAGGCGGCACCTGGCAAAGGTGAGGAAGAAGGGGTGTGGAGGAGCAAGACAGTAGGATGCCTGGTTATCCAAGTTCTCCTATTACTAGCACAGGCTTGTGAAGCAAACCAGAGCTCCTGTTACAGAATATTTTTGTTTTCCAAACCTAAAATACTGAATCGACTGGAAAAGGAGAACGCCCTGAAGGGCTCTGCTAAGTAGACTATTTCACTCCATGACTTTACATTTGAGGTCAAACTAGTTTAAATGTTTGCTTCCTGTTGGTGAGCAGGGTGCATTGCTGTCCCAACAGTGGGCTGCCTTGCTAAGGGTCACAGAGTATGACACTTAGTGCTCACTGACACTTAGTGCTCTATAGGAGGTGGCAGGTCCCAGCAGCAGCACCAGCTCCAACACTTTGGCATCACACTTCATTTTCCAGGCCTCAGTTTCCCCCTCTGTAGTAATGGGTACTATGTATTCACTAATGACCAGCATAACAGTCAGTACTCTTCATGCTCTGTTAGAGGAGCTCCATGGGGAGCTTGTGGGGAGGGGGAGTAGTGGCTTAAGTGGGAGCCAAGGAAGAAGGTAAATGGGCAATGCCTTGGACCCCCAATCCCCAATATAACCAGAGCAGCTCCACACCTTCTCTCTTTTATATATTTAGGTTCAAGGGAAGGATTTATTGGAAAACAGATTTTTACAATTATGACTTAGCCAACAAACTAATAATGTAGCTCTGATACACACACACACACATATATATATATATATTTTGAGATGGAGTCTCGCACTGTCACCAAACTGGAGTGCAATGGCGCAATCTCGGCTCACTGTGACCTCTGCCTCCTGGGTTCAAGCGATTCTCCTGCCTCAGCCTCCCAAGCAGCTGGGATTACAGGCACCCACCACCACACCCAGTTAATTTTTTGTATTTTTAGTAGAGACAGGGTTTCACTATGTTGACCAGGCTGGTCTCAAACTCCTGACCTCATGATCTGCCCACATCGGCCTCCCAAAGTGCTGGGATTGCAGGCATGAGTCACTGCACCCAGCCCTGATACTCGTTATAATAAAGTATTACCTCGAAGCACAGTGGACTTATAATTATGTTCAGCTGAGACAGGCATTGATTTCTGGACTCTTTTTCCTATTTTCAATGTGATTCACTCATGCAGAGGAGGGCTGCCATCTTTGGGTATAATCTCAGAAATAACATTCAAACATTTAGCAAACAAAGATGTGTTATTAAGTCATCCTCCCATAAAGAGAGTGAGAAATCCATGAATCTGGCACCTCTACAAGGCACCTGGCACCAATTATTCCTGGCCCTGGCTAAATGGCTCTGCATAAGAGTGCTCAAAAATAAAGTGGAGCTATTTTGGGTTCTTTGCTTGGGTTTTATTAGGTATTTTCTTTCCATATGAGGAAATAGTTCATTGCTCTGTTCTCCATGGTACCTGCTATTTAGCAATGGTGATGTCTATGTTTGTGCATATGCACCTACATGCAATGCCCTTTGCTGGTGGACATCTGCATTTTAGAAGTACTTTGAGTGAGGGGAATATATGCCAGCTTTATTTCTTAAAATAACAGCCATCTCAGTCTGTTTTCTGTTCCTATGACAGAATACCTTAGACTGGGTGTATTTTAAAGAATTATTATTTATTCTGGTTCTGGAGGCTGGGAAGTTTAAGGGACTTCTCACTGCATAATAACACAGTGGAGGGCATCACGTGGTGAGAGCAAGAATGTGCAGGTCAGCTAGGGTCTTTCTTCCTCTTCTTATAAAGCCACCCATCCCATTTTGGGGACCCCCTCACCCTGATGATCTTATCTAAACCTAATTTCCTCCAGAAGGCCTCACATCCAATCAACATATGAATTCGGGGATTAAGTTTCCAATATAGTCAAACCATAGTAACAGCACCAAAGTAGAACTTTCACAGCTATCTGATTGAGCAAACCCCAAAATTCCTTCCTTTCCTGGAAATCAGAAGGAGAAAGAAGAGAGGAAACAGAAAGAGGAAAGGAAGGGATGGGAAGGTAGGAGAGATGAGAAGGAAGAGTAGAAGATAAAGAAATTAAAATTCATTTTATAGCAAGTTTTTTAATATCAAGTATGCTAGATTTTGGTTCTGGGCTTGGGAATTCTTAGCCTGTGCCATTTTCATGATCTTGAAAAACAAAACCATCTATGGGAAGGGCTGCCATGTGGACCTGGATTTGATTTTATTGCATTTTGCTCTCATCTCTTCTGGAGTGTTGGTGGAGTCCATGAGAAGCATGAATGTCATTTTGACAGAATCCAGAGCAACCTAGCCAAAAAAAAAAAAAAATTCCTCTCTCTCTCTCTCACGCGCTCACGCGCACACACACACACTTGATAAAGATTGTCAACTGCTCATGACTTCATGCTGAGCCCCCTTTCCCTGGGCCAGCCCACATCTGCCCAGGCAGTGATGAAGCTCTTGGTAATCTCCTTGAGAGGTGTGACTGTTGCCTGCATATTGTTGTCCATGAAAAGTTGACGTTTTCTTATTCTGAAGCATTTGTGTGCATGTATATGTATATATATATGAAAAGGCTTGGAAGGTTGGTAAATTTTTCCACCTCTGACACGTTTTTATAATATAGTGCTGGAAAAAAAGGTGACTTCAATGGTAGGTTTGAGTTTGTATTTTAGCAGATATACTAGGAAGAGAATGTCTCTGAATTTCACAAAACATCTGCATCCTGATGTGTGCTGGCAGTGACCATAAAACTAACATGTATTGGGTGACACCATATTCAGAATCCTCTCTGGGCCCTTCGCCTGAGGTAACACATTTAATCCTCACAACTCCCCAGTGCAGTAAGTCCTGTGGTTCTACTCATTTTAGGCAGGAGTTTGAGACTGGTCCAGTCATGCAGCCAAGAAATGCTAAGCAAGACTGGAACGCAGTCCTCTAGCCCCAGAGATTGAAGAAATACGCAAACAGGTGGAGGAAGGAGGGGAAAGGTAAAATCTAGGAGTAGGATTGCTAAGTCTTATGATAAGTGTATTTAACCTTATAAGAAACTTAGCAAGCTGATTTTAAAGTTTTTATTTCAATTTTGAATTATTCATTGCTAGTATACAGAAGTACGGTTGATTTTAATATAATGAATTTGTATGCTGCAATCCAGTTAAATTCACTTATTCGATCTAATAGCATTTTTCTAGATTGAGATTTTCAATGTAAGCAATCATGCCATCTGAAGGAGTTTTATTGCTTACTTTCCAAATTGTATTTCTTTTATTTCCTCTTCTTGCCTTGTTGCACTGACTAGACCCTCCAGGACAATGTTGAATAGAAGTGGAGAGAGACATTTACAGAACAGTCCATCTAACAGCCACTGAACACACAATCCTCTCAATTGCCCATGGAACTTTCTTGAGGATAGATCATATGTTAAGTCACAAACTTAATCTTAACAAATTAAAGAAGATTTGAATCATACCAAAATGGTATAAAACTGGAAATCAATGACAGGAGGAAATTTGGAAAATTTACAAATACATGGAAATGAGACAATGCACTATTGAATACCCAATGGATAGAGGAAGAAATTAAAAGAGAAATTTTAAAATTCCTTGTGACAAATTAAAATGGAAATGCATCATATGAAAAACTGTAGGATATGGCAAAAGCAGTCCTAAGAGGGAAGTTTATAGCAACAAACACCTACATCAAGAAAGAAGAAAGATCTCAAGTAAACAATCTAACCCTCAAGGAACCAGAACAAACTCAACCCAAGGTTAGCTGAAAGAAAAATTAATAAAAATCAGAGCAGAAATAGAGATTTAAAAAGCAATATAAAGATCAATGAAACAAAGGGTTGGCTTTGTGGAAAGATAAAATTGACAAACCTTTAGCCAGACTAAGAAAACTGGCTAAAGAAAAGACTCAATAAAATCAAAGATAAAAAAGAAGACATTACAGCTGATACCACAGAAATGCAAAAAGTCATGAGACTATTATAAACAATTATATACCAACAAACTCGATAATCTAGAAGAAATTAATAAATACACATAAAATATACCAAAATTGAATAATGAAGAAATAAAAAATCTGAAAAGATCAATAGTTAGTAAGGAGATTGAACCAGTAATAATACTATAAAATGTCTTCCATCAAAGGTTCCACCCAGAACCCGACAGCTTCACTGCTGGATTCTACAAAACACGTAAAGAAGAACTAATACCAATTCTTCTTAAACTATTCCAAAAAATTGAAGAGGATGGAATACTTCCAAATTTATCCTATGAATAAATTTGATGCCAAACCTGACAAAAATACACACACCAAAAAGAAAACTGCAAATGAATATTTCTGATAAACTTAGATGCAAAAATCCTCAACAAAATCCTAAAAAGCCAAATTCAATGGTACATCAAAAAGGTTTCCCACAAATCATCATGGCGGATGGGAGGCAGGACTAGATTGTAGCTCTGACTTGGACAGAGCAGCGTGCGGAGGCTCAAATCACAAATTTTAGCTCCAGAATGACTGCAAGAACAAAACAGGAATCCTGAGAGGACCCACAGACCCTCTGAAGGAAGTAGACTGCTCCTGCGGGACCCTGGAAATGCCCCAACTACTGTGAGTGCCCCAAACTTTGGAAGTAGGAAAGGGAGACCCTCCACTCCCAAACACAGGCGCCCACTGGGGAAAATAAAGGTCTAATTGGCGGGGTAAGTTTCCAACCTTACCTGAAGCTGAGTCAAATTAGAGAACTGAGCAAATTAGAGAACTTTCTCTACAGGGGTAGAGAAAGCAGCAGGAAAGACCGTGACAGCTCACTGGGTCCCCAAGCAGGCCATTCCTGCCTGGCACCACAGGAACCCTTCAGGAGGACAGCCAGAGGCATGGGGGAAAATGCTACAGGAAAAACAAAGTCTCCAGCTGAACTCTGTAATAATTTGAACCAGGTGAGAACCCTCCTTGCCAGAACTTGGTTGCGGGGAGGGAGCGAATCCAGTGTGCAGACTCCACAGGTCAGGGAAAAACCAAAGTTCTGTTCTTTCGCAGTGGGAGGTGGGTAGCCTGGGGCAAGTTCTCAAGCCTGGCTCACCCACTGCCTGGAAACAGACTCAGAGCTTTTATGGGGGGTACAGTGGGAGTGAGACTGGACCTTCAGATTGCATGGGAGCTGGGTAAGGCCTGTAACTGCCCGCTTTCCCCCACTTCCCTGACAACCTGCATGACTCAGCAGAGGCAGCCATAATCCTCCTAGGTACACAACTCCATTGACTTGGGAACCCCATACCACACAGCAGCCGCAGCAAGACCCACTCACCCAAGGAGAGTCTGAGCTCAGACACACCTAGCCCTGCTCCCACATGATGAACCTTCCCTATCCACCCTGGTAGCTGAAGACAAAGGGCATATATAATCTTGAGAGTTCTAGGGCCCTGCCTACGGCCAGTTTCTCCCCATACTACCACAGCTGATGCTCTCTGGGAAGCACCATGTCCCAGCAGAAGGCCAACCAGCACAAAAATAGAACATTAAACCACCAAAGCTAAGAACCCTCATAGAGTCAATTTCACCCCCCCTCCACACCCCCCCCTCCCCGCCACCTCCACCAGAACAGGTGTTGGGATCCATGGCTGAGACACCTATAAATGGTTCACATCACAGGACTCTGTGCAGATGACCCCCAGTATCAGCCTGGAGCCAGGTAGACTTGCTGGGTGGCTAGACCCAGAAGAGAGGTAACCATCACTGCAGCTCGGTTCACAGGAAGCCACATCCATAAGAAAAGGGGGAAAGTACTATATCAAGGGAACACCCCGTGGGACAAGAGCCTTCTGCCCTAGACCTTCCCTCTGACAGAGTCTACACAAATAAGAAGGAACCAGAAAATCAACTCTCATAATATGACAAAACAAAGCTCTTTAGCACCCCCAAAAAAGTCTTACTAGCTAACCAGCACTGGAACCAAACGAAGAAGAAAACCCGGATTTACCTGAAAAAAGAAATCAGGAGGTTAGTTATTAAGCTAATTAGGGAGGCACCAGAGGAAGGTGAAGCCCAATGCAAGGAAATCCAAAAAAATGATACAAGAAGTGAAGGGAGAAATATTCAAGGAAATAGGTAGCATAAAGAAAAACCAATCAAAACTTTAGGAAATATTGGAGACACTTATAGAAATGCAAAATGCTCTGGAAAGTCTTGGCAATAGAATTGAACAAGGAGAAGAAAGAAATTTAGAGTATTGATCTCTGAAGTAACCCAAACCAAGAAAGACAAAAAAAAGAAAAACAAAAGAATAAGAAGATATGAACGAAGTCTCCAAGAAGTCTGGGATTATGATAAATGACCAAACCTAAGAATAATTGGTGTTTCTGAGGAAGAAGAGAAATCTAAAACTTTGGAAAACATATTTGGGAGAATAACTGAGGAAAATTTCCCCAGCCTTGCTACAGACCTAGCCATCCAAATACAAGAAGCACAAAGAACATCTGGGAAATTCATTGCAAACACATCATCACCTAGGCACATTGTCATCGGGTTATGTAAAGTTAAGATGAAGGAAAGAATCTTAAGAGCTGTGAGACAAAAGCACCAGGTAACCTATAAAGGAAAACCTATCAGATTAATGCCAGATTTCTCAGGAGAAATCCTACAAGCTAGAAAGGATTGAGACCCCATCTTCAGCCTCCTCAAACAAAACAATTATCAGTCAAGAATTTTGGATCCAGCAAAACCAAGCATCATATATGAAGGAAAGATACACTCTTTTTCAGACAAACAAATGCTGAGAGAATTTGCCACTACCAAGCCACCACTACAAGAACTGCTAGAAGGAGCTCTAAATCTTGAAACAAATTCTGGAAATACATCAAAATAGAACCTCTTTGAAGCATAAATCTCATAGGACCTACAAAACAGAAGTACAATTTGAAAAGCAGAAACAGAAAAAGCAAGTTACACAGGCAACAAATAGCATGATGAATGCAATGGCATCTCACATCTCAATACTAACATTGAATATAAATGGTCTAAATGCCCCACTTAAAAGATATAGAACTGCAGAATACATAAGAACTCACCAACCAAATATTTGCTGCCTTCAGGAAATTCACCTAACACATAAGGACTCACATAAACTTAAGGAAGGGGTGGAAAAAGATATTCCATGCAAATGGAGACCAAAAGCAATCGATCAGGGGTAGCTATTCTTGTATTAGACAAAACAAACTTTAAAGCAATAGCTGTTATAAAAAAGACAAAGAAGGACACTATATAATGATAAAATGACTAGTCCAACAGAAAAATATCACAATCATAAATATATACATGCCTAACACTGGAACAGTTACTACTAGACCTAAGAAATGAGATAGACAGCAACATAACAATAGCAGAGGACTTCAATACTCCACTGACAGCACTAGACAGGCCATCAAGACAGAAAATCAACAAAGAAAAATGAACTTAAACTATATCCTAGAACAAATGGACTTAACAGATGTTTACAGAACATTCTACCCAACAATTGCAGAACACACATTCTATTCATCAGCACATGGAACAGTCTCCAAAATAGACCATATGATAGGCCACAAAGCAAGTCTCAAAAAAATTAAGAAAATCAAAATTAAACCAAGTACTCTCTCAGACCACAGTGGAATAAAATTGAAAATCAACTCCAAAAGGAACCCTCAAAACCATGCAAATACGTGTAAATTACATAACCTGCTCCTGAACAATCACTGGGTCAACAATAAAATCAAGATGGAAATTTAAAAATTCTTTGAACTGAATGATAATAGTGGCACAACCTATCAAAACCTCTGGGATTCAGCAAAAGCAGTGCTAAGAGGAAAGTTCATAGGATCAAATACCTTTGTCAAAAAGTGTGAAAGAGGGCAAATAGACAATCTAAGGTCATACCTTAAGGAACTAGAGAAACAAGAACAAACCAAACCCAAACCTAGCAGAATAAAAGAAGTAATGAAGATCAGAGCAGAACCAAATGAACTTGAAACAAACAAAAAATACAAAAGATAAATGAAACAAAAAGCTGGTTCTTTGAAAAGTAAGTAAAATTGATAGACCAATAGCAAGATTAACCAAGAAAAGGAGAGAAAAACCCCAAATAACCTCATTAAGAAATGAAACGGGAGATATTACAACTGACACCACAGAAATATAAAAGATCATTCGAGGCTACTATGAACACCTTTACGGACATACACTAGAAAATCTAGAAGAGATGGATAAATTCCTTGAAAAATACAACCCTCCTAGCTTATATCAAGAAGAATTAGACAAATAACAAGTAGTGAGATTGAAATGGTAATTTTAAAATTACCAACAAGAAAAGTCCAGGACCAGAGGGATTCACAGCAGAATTCTACCAGACATTCAAAGAAAAACTGGTATACATCCTTTTGACACTATTCCACAAGATAGAGAAAGAGGGAACCCTCTCTAATTAATTCTACAAAGCCATCATTACCCTAATACCAAAACCACGAAAGGACATAACCAAAAAAGGAAACTACAGAATGATTTCCCTGATGAAGATTGATGCTAAAATCCTTAACAAAATACTAGCTAACTAAATCCAACAACATATCAAAAAGACCATCCACATGATCGAGTAGGTTTCATATCAGGAATGCAGGGATGGTTTAACATATGCAAGTCAATAAATGTGATATACCACATAAACAGAATTAAAAACAAAAATCACATGACCATCTCAATAGATGCAGAAAAAGCATTCAACAAAATCCAGCATCGCTTTATGATTAAAACTCTTAGCAAAATTGGCATACAAGGGACATACCTCAATGTAACAAAAACCATATATGACAAACCCACAGCCAACATAATACTGAATGAGGAGAAGTTGAAAGCATTCCCTCTGATAACTGGAGCAAGGCAAGGATGCCCACTCTCACACTGCTCTTCAATACAGTACTGGAAGTCTTAGCCAGAGCAATCAGACAAGAGAAAGAAATAAAGGGAACCCAAATCGGTATAGGGGAATTCAAACTGTCACTGTTTGATTATGATATGATCATTTACCTCAAAAACCCTAAAAACTCCTCCATAGAGCTTCTAGAACTGAAAAAAAAAATTCATCCAAGTTTCAGGATACAAGATTAATGTACACAAATCAGTAGCTCTTCTTACACCAACAGTGACGAAGCTGAGAATCAAATCAAGAACTCAACTCTTTTACAAAAGCTGAAAAAATAAAATAAAATACTTAACAATATACCTAAACAAGGAGGTGAAAAGCCTCTACCAGGAAACTACAAAACACTGTTGAAAGAAATTATAGATGACACAAACAAATGCAAACACATCCCATGCTCATGGATGGGTAGAATCAATATTGTGAAAATGATCACACTGCCAGAAACAATCTACAAATTCAGTGCAATCCCCATCAAAATACCACCACCATGCTTCAGAGAATTAGAAAAAAACAATCCTAAAATTCATATGGAAACAAAAGGAGCCCACATAACCAAAGCAAGACTAAGCAAAAAGAACAAATCTGGAGGCATTACATTACCTGACTTCAAACTATACTATAAGCCCATTGTCACTAAACCAGCATAGTACTGGTATTGAAACAGGCATATAGACGAATGGAACAGAATAGAGAACCCAAGAATCAAGCCAAATACTTACAGTCAACTGATTTTCGACAACGCAAACAAAAATATAAAGTGGAGGAAGGACACCTATTCAAAAAATGGTGCTGGGATAGTTGGCAAATCACATGTAGAAGAATGAAACTGGATCGTCATCTCTCACCCTATACAAAAATCAACTCAAGATGGATCAAAGACTTAAATCTAAGACCTGAAACTATAAAAATTCTAGCAGATAACATTGGAAACCCTTCTAGATGTTGGCTTATGCAAAGACTTCATGACTAAGAACCCAAAGCAAATGCAACAAAACAAAGATAAATAGACAGGACCATTAAACTAAAAAGCTTCAGCACAACAAAAGAAATAATCAACAGTAAACAGACAGCCCACAGAGTGGGAGAAAATCTTCACAATATATAAATCTGACTAAAAGACTAATATCCAGAATCTACAACAGACTGAAACAAATCAGTAAGAAAAAACAAACAATCCCATCAAAAAGTGTGCTAAGGACATGAATAGACAACTCTCAAAAGAAGATATACAAATAGCCAACAAATATATGAAAAAATCCTCAACATGACTAATGATCAAGGAAATGCAAATGAAAATGACAATGCAATACCACCTTAATCCTGCAAGAATGGCCATAATCAAAAAAATCAAAAAACAGTAGACATTGTCATGGATGCAGTGATCAGGGAACACTTCTAATCTGCTGGTGGGAATGTAAACTAGTACAGCCACTATAGAAACCAGTGTGGAGATTCCTTAGAAACTAAAAGTAGAACTACCATTTGATCCAGCAATCCCACTACTGAGTATCTATCCATAGGAAAAGAAGTCATTATACGAAAAAGATACTTGCACACGCATGTTTATAGCAGCACCATTCGCAATTGCAAAATCGTGGAACCAACCCAAATGTCCATCAATCAATGAGTGGATAAAGAAACCGTGGTATATATCTACACAATGGGATACTACTCAGCCATAAAAAGGAATGAATTAATGGCATTTGCAGCCATCTGGATGACATTGGAGACTATTACTCTAAGGGAGGTAACACAGGAATGGAAAACCAAACATTGTATGTTCTCAGCAATGTATGGAAGCTAAGTTATGAGAACACAAAGGCATAGAAATAATACAATGAACTTTGGGGACTTGAGGAGAAGGGTGGGAAGGGAGTGAGGGATAAAAGACTACAAATAGGGTACAGTGTGTACTGCTTGGGTGATGGGTGCACTGAACTCTCACAAATCACCACTAAAAAACTTACTTGTGTAACCAAATACCACCTGTACCCCAATAACCTATGGAAAAAAAACTCTGAAAGCAAATTAAAAATAAAAAATGAATAAAAATAAAGCTATATGTCTTCTGAAAAAAAGAACTAAATGCAATCTTACTTCTTAATTAAAAGACAAAGAATTATAAGTCCTTAAGGTAGTAAAGTTATTCCTGTGAATATGTGAGCAAAGATTCAACTTTATCTAATTAAATTACAGAAAGAGACCCCTCCCCGATCAGATTGACAAAGAATGAAAATAAATGCTAATTACCAGTGCTGCTAAGAGTGCAATAAAACTTTCACTCTTTAAAAAATGTGGGGGCTGGGGGGATCCAGGCACGGTGGCTCACGCCTGTAATCCCAGCACTTCGGGAAGTCAAGGCAGGTGACTCATCTGAGGTCAGTAGTTTTAGAACAGCCTAGCCAACACAGCAAAACCCCACCTCTACCAAAAAAAAAATTAGCCAGGCATGGTGTTGTATGCCTCTAATCCCAGCTACTCGTGAGGCTGAGGTAGGAGAATAGCTTGAACCTGGGAGGCGGAGTTTGCAGTGAGCCGAGATCATGCCACTGCACTCCAGCCTGGGTGACAGAGCAAGACTCCATCTCTAAAAAAAGGTATTCCATGATCAAGTAGGATTAACAGGGATGAGAGGATGGTCCAACATACACATATCAATAAATATGATGCATCACATCAACAGAATAAAGAACAAAACCTATGTGGTCATTTCTGTAGATACAGAAAAACATATGACAAATTCAACATCCTTTTGTAATTAAAAACTCTCAACAAATTAGTTATAGAAGGAATGTACCTCAACACAGTAGAGGTTTTATATGACAAACCCACAGCTAACAACATAATGAATGGGAAAAAGTTGAAAGCTTTTCCCTTAAGAACTGGAACCAAGACAAGGATTCCCACTCTCCCCACTTGTACTCAAGATAGTACTAGAAGAGTCCTAGCAAGAGGAATCATGCAAGAGAAAAGAAACAAAAGACATCCAAATTAGAAAGGAAAAAGTTATATTGTCTCTCTTTGTGGACAGTGTGATGTTATATGTAGAAAACCCTAAAGACTCCACCAAAAAACTGAGAGATCTAATAAATATATTTAGCAAAGTAGCAATATACAAAATCAACATACAAAAATCAATAGCATTTCTATACAGTAATGGCACATTTTCTGAAAAAAAAAGAAGTCAAGGAAACAATCCTATTTACGGCAACTACAAAAAATAAAGCGCCTTGTAATAAATTCGACTAAGGAGATGACAGATTGCAACACTGAAAACTATAAAACATTGATTGAATACAATGAAAAAGACACAAATAAATGGAAAGATAGTCCATGTTCATGGATAGAAGAATAAATATTGTTATAATGTCCATTTTACCCAAAGCAATCTGCAGATTCAATGCCACCCCTATCAAAATACCAATGACATTTTTCATAGAAATAGAAAAAACAATCACAAAGTTTGCATGAAACCATAAAAAGACTCCAAATAACCATAGCAGTCTTGCATCAAAAAAAAAAAAAAAAAGAAAGAAAAACAATGCTCATGACATCACACAACCTGACTTCAAATTGTACTACAAACCTATAACAACCAAAATAACATGGGACTGGCATAAAAACAGACACATAGACCAGTGGAACAGAAAAGAGACCTCAGAAATAAAACCATGCATGTACAGCCATTTGATTTTCAACAGAGGTGCCAAGAGCACACAATAAAGAAAGGACAGTCTCTTTAATAAATGGGCTTGGGAAAACTGGATATCCACATCCACTAAAATTAGACTATTAGTTCTCACCATATACAAAAACAAACTCAAGATGGATTAAAGACTTAAATGTAAGGCCCAATACTATGAAACTAATAGAAGAAAAAATAAGCGAAAATCTCCATGACATTGGTCTAAGCAATGATTTTTTGAATAAGACCTCAAAAGCACAGCCAGCAAAAGCAATATAAACAAATGGAATTGCATAAAACTGAAAAGCTTCTGCACAGCAAGAGAAACAATCAACAGAGTGAAGAGATACCCTACGACATGCAAAAACATATTTGCAAAGTGTACATCCAATAAGGGACCAATATCTAAAATATATAAGGAGCTCAAACAACTCAATAGCAGAATAATAAATAACTCAATTAAAAAATGGGCAAAAGACCTGAATAAACATTTCTCAGAAAAAGACACAAAATTGTTAACAAGTGTATGAAAAAATGCTCACCATCACTAATCATCAGGGACATGCAAATCAAAACCATGAGCTAACACTTCACTCTAGTTTGAATGGCTATTATCAAAAAAGTCAAGAAAAAGCAAGTGTTGGCAAAGATGTGGAGAAAAGGAACTATTGTTGATAATGTAAATTCATACAGACATTATGGAAAACAGCAGGAGGTTCCCCCCAAAATTAAAAATAGAACTATCACATGATCATGATCCAGCAATCTCACTATTAGGTATATATCCAAAGAAACGAAATCAGTATATTGAAGAGCTATCTGCACTCCTGTGTTTGTCACAACACTATTCACAATAATCAAGATATGGAATCAACCTAAGTGTTCATCAGTGGATGAATGAATAAAGAAAATGTGGTATAGGCCAGGCACAGTGGTTCACGACTGTAATTCCAGCACTTTGGGAAGCTGCAAGTGGATTCATTAAGCCCAGGAGTTTGAGACAAACCTGGGCAATATTATGAAATCCCATGTCTACTAAAAGTACAAAAAATTAGCTGGGTGTGGTAACCCACATCTGTAGTCCCAACTATTTGGGAGGCTAAAGTGGGAGAATCACCTGTGCCCAGGAAGTTGAGGCTACAGTGAGCCATGATGGTGACACTGCACTAGCCTGGGCAAGAGAGTGAGACTCTGTCTAAAAAAAAGAAAGAAAGAAAGAAAATGTGGTGTGTTGTGTTGAAGGTGTGTGTGTGTGTATATATAATGAAATACTATTCAGTCATAAAAAAGAATGAAATCCTCCCATTTACAATAAGTGATTTCTCCCATCATTCATGCAACAACATGATAGGAGAAATAAGTTCGGGTATTTTAATGCAGTGTGGTGACTATAGTTAATAATCATGTATTGTATATTTCAAAATAGTGAGAAGACAGGAATTTGAATATTCCTCACTACAAAGAACTGATAAATGTTTGAGGTGATAGAAATGCTAATTTCCCTGATTTGATCATTACATAATGTATCCATGTATTGAAGTGTCACATTGTACCTCAAAAATATGTACAATTATTGTGTGTCAAATAAAAATGAACCTTTTAAAATAATTTTTAAAAGACCCAAGGAAATAAAATGGCACAGCCATAGGGGTCTTTTCTTCTAAGTAGCAGAAAGACCATGCCATTTATACAATGGTGAGGGATTTTTGTTGTTGTTGCTTGCGTCCTTGGTTACCATTAACTAAAGATTATGGAAGAAGCCATCCTTATTCAGTGATGATCTCTCTCTAAAAAGGAAAGTAAAATGAAGTGTTAACATGCCCATTAGATTTCCACTTTAGGGATTTAGATGACAACATGCTTCTCCTATGGTAAGGAACTATATTTCAAAGACCCACTTTCTATAAACAAGGCTACAGATCGGTACTGTCCAATAGAACTTTCTATGAAAATGGAAATGCTCTATATCTGTAACTTTCAATAAGGTAGCCACTCCACATGTAGCTACTGAGCACTTGAATGGTGACTAGTATAACTAAGAAACTAAGTTTTAATTTTATTTAAATATATAAATTTGAATTTAAATAACCACGCATAGCTAGTGACTATCTAAATAGCCAGTGCACCTAAACAGTGCCAATTTTACTTCTCAAAAACTCTTAGAAACCAAAGTCCTCACTAAAGAAAGGGAGAGAAAGACCTAGAAACAAGTTGTAAATGTAAGGTTTCCTGGACAGCCTGTGGGTGGAACTTCCATCAAATTGCAGACTAATAGATTCTCAATGCTTCTTTGGTATTACTACCATCACACTAAAAAAAGAGCAAAGTTGTCAGTGGATGGCAACATTATACTTTTTATTTGGAACTGATGTTCTTATGGTGCTGTGTATTGTTAAATATACACTCTCATCACAGGAGGCATCAAATTGAATATTCAACATGACTTCTCTGAGATTTGATTCCCACACACTGAATGAATGTGATGGTAGCATAAAAATCTGAGCTTTATATCACCAACAGAGGATTCAGAAAGATATCAAACTTCATTTTTGTGTCTTGCTTCTTTTAATTTCATTTTATTTTCTCCCTTCTCTCTTTCTTAATAGCTGAGACGGATGGTGGGAACAATTAAAAATAAATGGCATGCTTTGGAGCAGCACTGAGCCTGACTCAATTTTTATGCATTTCTTTCAAAGGACCTTTTATGTTAAATTGCTTACTTGCTATCAGAGATACTCACAGTGAACACAACTTAGAGATTCATCAAAATGACAAAACTGAGAATCTCCAGGGCAGGAAAAGGTCATCAGACTCTGCGCAGTGCTCGGTCTGTATGAGTCCTTCACAAACACTCTCAGGATGGTGATGCCTTTGTTCCCCTCTGTTCTGGTGGAAATGATTTAGTGAATGCTCTGCACCTTTCTCTCCCTTCAATGCCACCCTTGACCCCTCGCCCCCACCCTTTCACATTAGATCTTTTTGCTTCACTGGCCTTTCCGGATGAGGAAGAGTCTCACCAAATCAAGAATGTACCTTTTCAGAAGAGGTCAATTAGTCCTGGGGAGTAATGAGGACTAAGCTGACCTCTTCACTTTGACCATTGATTTAAACACTATTCACAGGCTCCAGGGTGCTAGTGAGGCAACTCTCTGGGAACCGATGAGGGACATCATCCTCCATTCCCATAACCCATGCCCAGTCACCCCAAAGAATCAGCCACCAGCCGAAGCTCCCTCCCACCCTGCTACATGGTAACCAAAACAAACCCCTTCTGTGTACATTTTCTGTAGCGTGTAATTGCCAACTGGTGACAAAGAAGAATGGAAAGGAAATGCATTAAGACAGCGCTGAGAAAATTATGGTAAGAAGGATTCTAAGGCCACAACCCTGCATGCCAAGAGCAAATTTTGTGGCATGGCTCATGCCTGAAGTTTGGACCATGCCCAGAGCTGCTTCCTAAGAACTCAGCACCTTTGCCCACGCTACACACACCATGTGGGCCAGCTGTGCTCCTAAAACCATAGACTCTCAAGTCAAGAGACCTTGTAGGTTCTTGGAGTCTCACTCTTTCTCACGTGAGAACTCTCTTTTCAAATCCCCCAGAAGTGGCCACCCAGAGGTAAAGACATCACTGTTTCCCCAGAATAGACCTAAATTGAACCAAATATTTTATGACGGCTATCATACAGTCCTTGATTTTTATCATTTCTGTTCCAAATGAAATTTCCCCATTTTTTTCCACTGTGAATTCAATCCTCATATGATATGATTTTGAGGTTCTTCCCTATCCTGTTCACACTCACAGTCAAGGTCAGTAAGAAATTTCAAGCCAAGCCACATATGTACAAATGCCATCATCTGTCTCTAAATGTTTTATTTGAGTTTAGCAGAGAAGAGCCAGAGGCATGTGAAGAGTGTGAAGGTAGGAGATAGGGGAAGGGGAGGTAGTAGTAGCTTTATCCTTTCTCTGAAGCAGCACTGAGAGCATATTAGGTTACAGTAGAAGCACATGGAGAGAGGAACAAGGTTTCCTGATGTGAAAGAGCTTCAGTCTTAGCAATAATCATATAATTTTTGAGCACCTATCAATCAAGATCTATTCCAGACATTTTGCATATGTTAATCCTTACAAGAAGATAAGCCTTACTATTCTCACTTTATAATGAAAGGAAGGGGCTCATAGAGATTCAATGATTTGTCCAAGGTCATATAGCTAATAAGTGGTAAATAATGTATTTCTCTAAAACTTCCAACTTAGAATCATTTCTCCTGGCCAATGCCACATCCTGGAATTATACAACATCTTGAAGCCCAGATGTGTTCTGTTTCAACTTTTCAGAGCCTTCCAGTCACTCCAGTTTGATCTGATTTTTCTGGGCTCAGATCATTATCTGCTGTGACCTTTAATTCCTTCCTGATTTTTCCAGACTTGCCTCCTCTGACCTTGGATATCTTCCTGACAACACAAGTCAGTCTGGGTCCCTAGTTTTCCCCTCATTGTTATGTATGCACATAACCCTTAGTGCTCTCAAGAGAAAGGGAGATTCCAGGCCCCTGAGTCACTGAGTCTATGTGTTCTCTTCCTTGCAAGTTCTTTGAAATGATCTGGGTGATCAAAGATGAAAGTAAGCTTTTATGTAGGTCTAGGCTTCTAGATGTCATTAGATGACTTTTAAATTCTCTAGATTTTTCTTATAAATGTTTACATCTTCCTTCTTTTTTTGGTGATCTTTCCCAAAGAATCCAGTGTCCTCTGGATGTCTCCTGAATTGTTAGAAGGAGAAAAAAATGGAATAAGCATAAGCATCCAATTGCTTAAAGGCTGATTAAGTGACTTTCTCAAATAATACATTCTCACATAATACAGCCTGAGTCAAATCTCCAGAGGCCGTTTTTAAGTTGTCCTGCTTGAGATACAATTCAGGTGTTTGAGAGCTGTTAGAAAATTCATATCAGAAATCCACTGAGGCTGACGATGGGTGTATTCTTACTGAAGAACCTCGTTCTCACTAACTGAAGAGTACTCTGTACTTTTAACAACTCTTTATAAACTAGACCTCCATGTGGTCCAGTCTCTGCAAGTTACAGCATTCAAGTAAATACAGTCCTAGAACTATAAGTAATTAAAAGTAATTCCAATATTTTCTTGAATTTCTTAAAGGATGTCAAAGGAAAATCCATTTATAACCCACAATAATATTTCTTAAAGCCCTCTCTCTCCATTATTTTCCCTCTCAATATCAGTCTTATTTGCGACTTCCCCAAGGCTCTATATATTTCATTCCCAATCTTCAATCATACACTCTTCCTTTAAAAACAATTAGCACAGACTTTCTCTTTCCTTTAGATCTCCCCTACCTAAAGCTTTCCCGAGAACCACAGGAATCCATTCTGCCCTCACCCACATGCAATCCTGTAGTGCAAGATAGTTAACACTCCATAGTCAAACTTTCACTATGGGAACTAGGAGCTGATAGATAAATGTTTCCTTGTTTCTTCCCCTGCACATTTCATAAGCTTTTCACATTGTCCTAGAGACATAATTTGCAAGATACTTAGTATCCTTCAATAAAATCTTTTTTTTCTTTTTGCTTGCAGTCGTTATACTGAATTATGTTGTTTGCAACCAAGAACTGTTTCCAATAAAGCTTCCAATAGTAGCTATTAGAGTTCCAGTTTCCAGGTGCTTCCCAACATTGGCTATTATCAATAAAATAAGCAAATAGCATGAAATAAAACCCCTTTTAGGGTCCAACCTTATAGGACAAGAAAAGCAAATAAGTTTCTCCAGAGTCCCCCCAGTTGAGCTAGCTTTTAACTGTGAGCTATAAACTGGGTGAGGATTCTCATATGAACCAGGGCTCATAGGAATTTAGCTGGATGGCTATTTCCCTCTTTTAATTACTCTGATCATTTTGTATTATGACCCTCAAGTCTTATGGGATGTTTGGTGGAAAACATGATTTTGTAAAGCTTGACTGTTTCTGGTTAAATTAACTAGAGGAGGGATTTTTCTGACATGCTGATTCCTTCTCAGTGATAACCTGTATCCAAAAGCATTTATCTAAATTTATTTGCCTCATAACGGATTCTCAAATATGTGTACCAGAGTACCTCTATTAGCAGAGTAAATTCATTCTCTTGGGGGTCTGATGGTAGAAGAAGTAGCACAACTCAACTTTAAAGTATCTCTGAAATTTTGCTTTTATAAAAACATTAGTTTAAACCTTAAATTTTATATTTTGTTCCCTAAAGTGCCAATGTCTACTTTTACATAAAAATAATAAATAGAATTACTTACTAAGTGACTTCCAGTTACATAAAATAGATGAAATAATACATTTGTCTTTGCTCCATCTCAAAATGCCATGAAAAATGTTAGGTAATATCAACCTAAAAAGAAAAAGAGATCAAACAGATGCCAACCAAACTGCAGAAGATGGAAATCAATTGATTAAAACTAACCTAGGCTGGGCACAGTGGCTCACACCTGTAATCCCAGCATTTTGGGAGGCCAAGGCAGGAGGATTGCTTGAGTCCAGGAGTTCAAAAGCAGCCTGGGCAACATGGTAAAACCCCATCTCTACAAAAAATACAGAAATTAGCTAAGCAAGGTGGCACATGCCTCTAGTCTCAGCCACTCAGGAGGCTGAGGTGGGAGCATCTCCTGAGCCCAGGATGTCAAGGCTTCAGTGAGCTGAGATTACACCACTACGCTCCAAGCTGGGCAACAGCAAGACCCTGTCTCAAAATACAAACAACAACAACAACAAAACAAAATAACCTAGCAGAGTAGAAAAGTTAAGATTTCAAATGACAACAGAGGAGAATGCCAAGCAAACAAAAATTCAGATTTGGTACACAAAATTCTAGGTATGGCCAGGAATGGATGCACCTGTATCTCTAAAAGCAGAGTTGAAGATTGGGAAGAAAAGCAGAAGAAAGTGATTGAAAGTCCATTTAGGGAGTACTTAGATCCTACTCTACCTGTGCTTCCAGGTGGCCCTCAATCCCTAATCTTAGAAGCAGATGGAAGGTTTACTTTATGAAAAAAACTAAAACAGAACGACTGAGCAATGGTTGACTGAGCAGACTATGGGACAGAAGCCACCTACTGAAAAGAGAGGGATAAGTAAGATTCTACATGTTGAACATAACTACCTAGCCTTGTTCCTTTATGCAGCTCCCAAAATGCTGGCAGCCATATACTCCCCAGAAAATCTGACCCTAAAGAAAAGGCCTAAAGAAATGACATCTGTGGAACACCAAGCGAAAAATCCAGGTGACTGACCCCTGTTGCACAGCAAGGGCAGGATGGGAGCTATAAGCCTAGGGTGTGAGCAATGAAGAATTGTTTATAGATAATTTAAAACCAATAATTAAATTGATTAAAAGTTGGTTTGCTTTTTATTATTACTCTGTGCAGCAGTTCTGAGTCACATGGCTCAACTTCAGTGAGAGAGTACTCCTCCAAAAAAAAAAAAAAAATCTTTTCTGGATCTAAGTTTTGCAAGTGCTGTGACTATAATTGAATATTAGTAACATAAATGTAAACTTCAATGTGGCACATTTTAGTGTTCTACCTGAAAGTTCATTCAGAAAACTCCCCATTATTCAGTCAATTTCCAACTAACACAAACTCAGCTGTATATGGTCCCTTGGAGAGTAAGTTCAAAGGGCCAAATTCTTCTACTTTGATTTAGCTCAGTCCATGTCTCCAATCCCTGTGGCACTATATAGTCCTGTGTTTAAGCAGTAGATTAAAAAATAAACACCGCCACCAAGTAATTGTGAAGAAAAAGAGTCCTTGAATTACTTAAGTTTGTCATTCTACATAATCACTTGGAGTTTTTATTTATGTTTACAAATTAAAGCAGTGACACAGAGAACTGTGAAGAATAATACTTTTGTTTAGCAATTGCAAAATTTATTTTATACATAAAATATTTCACTTAATTTGAATAAAATCTTTAAAACAAATTTATTCTCCTGTCTATTAATTGTTTTTCAACTAAAGAACTAACCAAAAAATAATAAATGAGGCCGGGTGCAGTGGCTCAAGCCTGTAATCCCAGCACTTTGGGAGGCCGAGACGGGCGGATCACGAGGTCAGGAGATCGAGACCATCCTGGCTAATACGGTGAAACCCCATCTCTACTAAAAAATACAAAAAACTAGCTGGGTGAGGTGGCGGGCGCCTGTAGTCCCAGCTACTCGGGAGGCTGAGGCAGGAGAATGGCGTAAACCCGGGAGGTGGAGCTTGCAGTGAGCTGAGATTGGGCCACTGCACTCCAGCCTGGGTGACAGAGCAAGACTCCATCTCAAAAAATAATAATAATAATAATAATAAATGATTTTATCATTACTGACAATAATTTTGTGATATATGTACATATATAAACACATATATGTATTATAATAAATAAATGTATTCACACATGTGCACAAATTGATCTGATCCAGATATCAAATATGCTAGGTACACCCCTGATTTGAACCCTACCTTACTCCTGTACCAGCACAGTCAGCAATGATCATCAGATATGTGAAATACAAAGACCAAAATTAACCAAAAAGAAATTTGGATGAAACAGAGACTACGAAGAGATAGAAGGAAACTTAAACCTCAATCTAAAATTCTCAGAGACAAAAGAAAATACTGCCTTCTTGTTGAGGAATGATAAGAATAGTATATTATTTTAGAAAGAAAAGAAAGGAACTTTCTGAGCATAAGAAAGAATTGTTGGAATAAAAAATATGGAGACAAAAATCTTAAACAGACTAAACAGACGGTAAAGTTGAGAAAATCTTAAAGGAAATAGGACCAAAAAATAATACAATGGAAAATAGGAGAGAAAAGGTTTTTTAAAATAGAAGGTTGATTCGGATGGTCTGGCCTCCAATGGGCATTCCAGAAAGAACACCAAGTAAACAGATGGAAGTAAAAATCCGATAATATAGAGAACTTTCCCAGAACTAAAGGCCATGAGTTTCCAAATTGAAATGGCCTACCAAGTGTTCAGAACAATAAATGAAAAACAAACCACACCAAAGCAAACCACTGTGAAATTTCTAAATATTAGGAATAAAAAGAAATCCTAAGAAATTTCAGACAGAAAAACCAGGCATATACCAAGGGTCAGGAGTCAATAAGACACTGAATTTTTCAAAAGCACTCTGAAATGAAGAAGATACTGGAGCAATGCTAGCAATATTCTAACTTTTTAAAACATTTTAATCTAAAATTCTATCAGCAGCAAAATCAAGTATAAATGTACAAAAAAAAATTTCTGATGGCCAAGGTCTCAGAAATATCACCTCCCATGTAACCCTATGTCAGAAAACTACTGACTGATACATGGCTTCACAAAAACAAGACAGTAAACAGAGGCATGTAGAAAATGAGAAATATAGTCTCAGAAGAGCTGTGAAGAGACGTCTAACAATCATGGGAATACTAAGATCTGCACCTATGCAGCTGGCCTGGAAATTCCCCCAGTTCAGATTATAACAGGAAAATGAAATACTTCAGAGGAAATATCACCAAGGAAAGAAGTGGAATCAATTTCTAAAACCATCTTCTCCTAGAGAATGTGGAAACTAATTAGTATAGGTGCAAAACACTAGACAGATTTATTTAGAGAAAGAGATAATTTAAACTCCAAGAAAAAACACAAAGCTGGTACAAGAAAGAATTGTAGTCATGGTGAGCTGTGAGCAATATTTACATCAACCTAATAATGTAAATATTGAGTGCTAATTTAACAAATAATTATGACATAACTGCCATGGGTGAATGAGGCTGGAGAGAAGTTGGTGTGTTTATGAGTTGTATTAGTCCATTCTTGCATTGCCATAAAAAAAACTAAGTTTGGTTAATTTATAAAGCAAAGAGGCTTAATTGGCTCACAGTTCTGTGGGTTGTACAAGCTTTGGCTTACGGGGAGGCCTCAAGGAATTTACTGTATTAGTCCGTTTTTACCCTGCTAATAAAAGACATGCCTGAGTCTGTGCAATTTACAAAAGAAAGAGATTTAATTGACTTACAGTGCCATGTGACTGGGAAGGCATCACAATCATAGCAGAAGGTGAAAGGGACATCTCACATGGTAGCAAAGAAAAGAAGAGAGCTTGTGCAGGGAGACTCCCATTTTTAAAACCATCAGATCTTGTGAGACTTATTCACTATCATGAGAACAGCACAGAAAAGACCTGACCTCATGATTCAATTACCTCCTACCTGGTTCCTCCCACCTACGAGCCTGTAAAATCAAAAACAAGTTAGTTGCTTCCAAGATACAGCGATGGTATATGCACTGGGTAAACAGTCCCTTTAAAAGGGAGAAATCGGCCAAAACAAAGGAGCCTCAGGCCCTATGCAATTCTGAAATCCAGCAGGGCAGTAATTAAATCTTAAAGCTCCAAAAAAATCTCCTTTGACTCATGGCTCACATCAGATCACACTGATACAAAGTGTGGGTTTCCCAAGGCTTCAAGTAGCTCTGCCCCTGTGGCTCTGCAAGGGACAGTCCCCATGGCTGCTTTCATGGGCTGGCATTGAGTGCCTGCAGCTTTACCAGGCACACACTGCAAGCTGCTGGTGGATCTACTATTCTGGGTTCTGGATGACAGTGGTCCTCTTCTCACAGCTCCACTGGGTGGTGTCCCAGTAGGGACTCTGTGTGGGGGCTTCAGCCCCACATTTCCCCCTGCACTGCCCTAGTAGAGGTTCTTCATGAGGGCTCTGCCTCTGCAGCACACTTCTGCTTGGACATACAGGCATTTCCATACATCCTCTGAAATCATAGCGGAAGCTCCCAAAATTCAACTCTTGCCCTCTGTGCACCCATAGGCTTAACACCATGTGGAAGCCTTGGCAGCTTCCAGCTTGTCCCCTCTGGAGAAGTGGCCTGAGATGTATCTGGGACACTTTAGCCAAAGCTGGAGCTGGAAGAGCTGGGATGCAGGGAGCAATATCCCAAGGTTGCACCAGGCAGCAGGGCCCTGGGCCCAGCCCATAAAACCATTCTTTCCTCCTAGGCCTCTGGGCCTGTGATGGGAAAGGCTGCTGCAAAGCTCTCTGAAATCCCTTCCAGAAATTTTCCCCATTGTCTTGGCTATTAATATTCAGCTCCTCTTTACTTATGCAAATTTCAGCAGCTGTCTTGAATTCCTCCCCAGAAAATGGGTTATTCTTTTCTACCACATGGCCAGCCTGCAAATTTTCCAAACTTTTATGGTCTGCTTTCTTTTTAAATATAAGTTCCAGTTTAGGTCATTTTTTGGCATACACATATGATTACAAGCTTTTCAAAGCAGCAAGGCCACATCGGAACCCTTTGCTGCTTAGAAATTTCTTCCACCAGACACCATAAATCATCTCTCTCAGGGTGAAAGTTCCTCAGATCTCTAGAACAAGGCACAATGCTGCCAGTTTTTTTTGTTTGTTTGTTTTTTGTTTTCTTTTTTCTTGCTAAAGCATAGCAAGAGTGATCTTTACTCCATTTCCCAATCAGTACTTGCTAAAGCATAGCAAGAGTGATCTTTACTCCATTTCCCAATCAGTACCTCATCTCTATCTGAGACCACTGCAGCCTGGACTTCACTGTCCCTATCACTATCAGCATTTTGGTCACAACCATTCAACAAGTCTCTAGGAAGTTCCAAACTTTCTCACATCTTCCTGTCTTCTTCTGAGCCCTCCAAACTGTTCCAAACTCTGCCCATTACCCGGTTCCAAAGTCACTTTCACATTTTCAGATTTCTTTACAGCAATGCCCAATTTCTCTGGTACCAATTTTCTGTATTAGTCTGTTCTCACACTGCTACCTGAGACTGGGAAATTTATAAAGAAAAGAAGTTTAATTGGCTTACAGGTCTGCAGGCTGTACAGGTTTCTGCTTATGAGGAGGCCTCAGAAAACTTACAATCATGGCAGATGGTGAAGAGGAAGTAGGCACTGTCCTCATATGATGAAGCAAGAGACAGATAGAGAGAAACAGGGGAGGTGCCACGCTTTTAAACAACCAAATCTTCAAGCATTCACTTACTATCACGAGAACAGCATTGAGGGGGAAATCTGTCCCCATGATCCAACCACCTCCCACCAGGCCCCTTCTCCAACACTGGGGATGACAATTCAACATAAGATTTGGGTGGGGACATAGAGTCAAGCCATATCACAAGTTATTTAAGGGATTTAAATTTTTATCTTTTATAAGAAAAGTCAATAATTATACCAAGAAGTAGCAGTATCATATTATCTAGAAATATAGAACTACATATTAAGGAATAAAGCTAAAATAAGCAAAAACAGGGGATTCTGACTTAGAATGGGAAGGTAGGAAACTGATATTTCTAATTCGTATCTACTATTTGGCTTTTTACAATTCTGTATATGTATTGCTTTTGGCAACATATTTAAAAGGGAGAAGAAGGAAACCAGAATTTTACTGGAAACTCCCAAGTTTAATATGTGTTGAAAATTAATACAAAATGAACAGATAGAAAGGTAAGGGGACACCTCAGGGTTCAAACAACATAGCTCCCTAACTAACCTCTCTATGCCAGATCAGGCATCTGGGCCACAGGAAGGTTTTGAAGGGTAGATTGAGCACCGAGTGCATGCTAGCACCATTATAGAAGATGTTCAGAGATCATTTTGCTTGATCTTCACCATGATCCTGAGGAGTAGAGAAATTATTTTACAGATGAAGGACTAAGTCTCTGAAGGATGAAGAACATAATTGCAAGCACTCATTTATATTTCCAACTGTGAACCTCAGGGGACTGTGGACAGCATCTGACAACTGATTCTCATCACAACTCAGATGTGTGGAGCCATTTTACACATGAGAAAATTGAGATCCACCAAGGTCAAGTGACTGACTTCGTCATACAATGAGTAAGCAGCAGAGCTACAATGTGGCCCCAGCCTCCAATTGCAACTCCCCACTCGGAGCCTGTGGAAGACACAAAGTGTCTTCTCCCTGTTTGTACCCCCAGCACCTCATACACTGTGCATGGCACATAGGAAATGCTCACTCAGAGTCTACTGACTGAAGCAGGCAAGCCTCTGAAGGGGTCTCAGCTAGTTTTTCAGCCCATTAGGAGGGTTGATTCCAGTAGAATCAAGTTCCCACCCTTCCTCTTTCTAGGCACCATGCATGTGACTTGTAAAGGGCTGTCTGGATGCAGCTTCTGCAGGGGGAGGCCCTTTCTCCAAAACAAGAGAGAACAATTTAGCTCACCTTCAAGTGGCCCAAAAAGCCAATTTACAGCTCTCCAGTCCTGGACTTAACACTGAAATGTCACACACTTTAAATTACAGGACAAGAGCATTTTCACTCTCACAAAACAGCAAAATTAAATCTTTAATGCCAAAAATAAAATAAAACTGTGAAAACAATTTTGAAGCCCACAGAACTTTTGAAAATGTTATTAACAAACTGTGAAATCAGGGAGATAAAAATCAGACACCCTGAGGGGGAACAGCAGGGTCCCCAGTCCAACCCCCTCACCCTGAGTCATGGAGAGAGCAGTTTCCACACTGTGGGTCCAGGAAGCGGGGGGTATGGAGCTAATGCATGTCTCCTGCTCCACGCTGGCTCTTGGGGCACCATTTGGAACATGGGATGAGTAAATTCTCCAACATATGAAATTGTTGGGAAATCGGGTTCATTCTCGCAGTTTCCCTTGGTCGAGTTTCCCTTGGTCCTACCTCTGGGCAGGAATTGGAATTACAGAGCTTATCGCTAGGGCTTCCACAATAATAAATTTAAAATGATTCCCAAGAAAAAAGTACTTGTTGTATGGATTAAGTACTGTAGAGCATTCACAAAGAGCAGGGTGGATTACAAAATATTTCCAAAAGATCCTCTTTCT
Organism: Colobus angolensis palliatus; assembly: GCF_000951035.1. Lineage (NCBI taxonomy): Eukaryota > Metazoa > Chordata > Mammalia > Primates > Cercopithecidae > Colobus > Colobus angolensis. The sequence goes on from NW_012118487.1 coordinate 33,972,491, forward strand.
TGTCTAAGAACTTTGCAGTAATGGTGACGTTAACACGATATCTGTTCTGCTCTTAATCAGAAAAATTTGGAGTCAGTTAATTTTATTGCTCACAGAGATGCTTCCTAAGACTAGAGAGATGATGGAATAACATCTAGAGAAGTGTCTCTACCCCTAACCATGTGGCAGGGTGTTTACCTATCTAAATTCTCTTGCCAGGTTTAAGAGGACCAGCATGTGTGAGTTTGAGGAGGCTATGGCCCGGTGTCTAGGAAACACAGATCTAATACCACCCCGACCCTCAGATTCTCGGGAAAAAAAGCAACACCAAACTCCCCAAGCAATAGAATAGGGATAAGGGAAAAGGATACAATTCCACGGACATTCATAGCTTTCCTGTAACAGTCTTCCTTGTTCTCCTGACACTGGCTCATAGGAATTTCTGAAGAACCTACTGCAGGCCCTCTAGAATACCACATTTTTCTAGCCCTGCTCCCTGAACACAAGTTGCATAAAACTGCAAGGGTAGTTTTATGTTTCTAACCTTGAGTATTAAACCAGGTGGCTACTAGGCCTCACTAGGGCCAGCTTCCTGGGGCAGGCTGACCCACTTCCCTTCCCACTTCTGTGAAAAGTCTATTAAAGACCAATAGATAAAGCGCCACAAAAATGCACATTTATTTAACTCATTCATACTTGGCATGGGAATCTCTGATTTTAACCAACATTACAAGGGAAACAATTGGATCATGGGGGCTGGTATATCTTAGAGAAAGTCATGCAAGCAAGACTTAACCGATTATACACAGCTTCACGGAATGTTCTCAGGCAATCTTTGCTCAAAAATCCTTGAAACCATGCAGTATTTCCTGGAAAATCTCTCTTTTCTCCTTACTCAACCTTGAGGTGATGTAACCATCCTGTGTTAGGGCAGAATTATCAGCTTTAGAAATAGTCTGTCTTATAGGCTTTTTCGGTTGGGAGAAGAGTGGTTGCTGTGCTTGCCTGGCTTTGAGGACCATCAGTCCTTTCACTGTTCTGCAAATCAACAGTCTCAAAGTGCATTAATGCTTCAAATCAAAATTATCTATGTCTGATTTCTCATATTTGCCACCCGAAAAACATCTGAAATGCTGCTGAGTACATTTGACCTTTTCTGGTGTGATTCAAGCTCAATAAATAAAACTCTGCCTCCAGAATCTTTCTTTCCAGAGAAAGAAAGTTGGGATCTCACTCTGTCACAAGCTTTATAACAAAGGTTGTCTCTATATTGATGGTGGAATCAAATTTGGCACAACTACTCTAAAAGATAATCTGGGACTCTGTAGTGTAGTAAAAGCCTGCAAATAATTATATCTGAGGTCACATTTCACTTCAACAACTTATCCTGTGGTAATTAGGAGTGTTCCTAAAGATGCTTACTCTAGCAGTTTTTATGATGGGAAAAATTTGAAATCAATCCAAAGTTTCATTAATAAGACATCGTTTCAATTAATTATTAATCTTTGATGCATGGATATATATTAAAGGTAAAATCAATAGGATTATCTAATGTACTGGATACACAGTGAGAGACACAGAAAGACTGAAGTTTTGGCCTGAATAACTTTAAAACATGAGAGTGCCACTTACTGAGTTAGGAAACACTGGAGGAGGAGCAGCTGTAGGGGGAATCAAAAGGATGTTTGCACATGTACATGATCGTGATCCCAGTTTACACTCAGATGTGCTTACTGACTCTGGGCCAGGCACAACTGTACTGTTTGACAGTTATATTCACTCATTTAATTATCAGAGTAACTCTTAGAGATAGATTACTCTGATTGCATCTGGAATTATGATTTACTTTTTATATCTAAATATTCCAAATATCTAAATATTCCTTTACAGTGAGTATGTGTACCTTATATTATAAAGGCAAGTTGAATGTGTGTGTGTGTGATCACCCCAGTGACAAATGATGATACATCTATCAATGTTAGCACTCACTGAGTCCCTAGTGATTGCTCAGTCTAGGTTGCTATGAGATTGTTTCACAAGTGATCTTTTAGATCAGCAGTTTTCAACTTTTTTTTCCTGCCAGGCAAGATGAGTTCATATCCAAGACTCAGTCCCATGGAAACCCCCAGAGTAATATATAGTTCCCTCCTATACCCTAGTTGTAATTAAATCCCCTTTTCCTCTCACTTTTAAAAATACTGGGGTGCAAATGAAAGAAATAAAAATATTAAAGGGATAACCTTGAATCTGCTCTAATTGTTTTCATATGAAATTTTACAACTAGATTACTTTATCTATTATGCCTAATACATCTGAACACATTATTTGCAACACATCCCAAACAAATGGAGACTCACCAATGGGTCCTTACATCAAGCTGAGATCCTCTGGTTTAGATGATTGTATGAATCAGATTCCTGGATGGTTCTCATTTTTTTTAAGTTGGGATCTCACTCTGTCACCCAGGCTGGAGTGCAGTAGTGCAATCATAGCTCACTACAACCTCAAATTTCTAGGCTCAAGCAATCCTCATGCTTCAGCCTCCCAAAGTCCTGTGATTACAGGCATGAACCACTGCACCCAGCCTGATTTCCTTTTCAACATTTTATAAATGAGAGCTCTTGTTTAGTTCTGTCTTTTCTCTCCAATCACTAGTATTCAACCACAAGTTTGGCTGTTTAGTCCAACAATATTCGTCTATGTGAATATATGCAATGAAGTACAGATAGCTGGAGTGATTATAGCTCCCTACACTAATTAAGGAGACATTTGAGACAGGGGTCCCCCCTAACTACCATGATACTCTCTCTTCTAGAACTTGCGCAACTCTACCTGCCATGAGCATAACAGATTTGCATGGAATTATGACCATGCTCTGTTGCTATCTGGTATTTTCAGGGTACATAAGTGAGAGATGAAACAATCATATCCAATTTAAAATGAAAAATCAGACTGAGACCTCAGCTCATTATGCTCCTCCATTAATGCTCAGTAAGCTCCCTGATTCTGGAATTTCACCAAAAGCAGTCACATTCAATTACTATAACTCCCAAATAAATATCTATTTTTATTTTCTTTTGAGAATGTAGAGAGGAATCCCATCATAACATGACTCTTATTAAATGGAATTGGATATGCCTTGGATCAAATTGAGTCTCCTGAATTATGAACATTGGAAATGGAAAGGAATTAGAGATTACATCGTCCAACAGTGTCACTTAATAGATGAGGAAAAAGATTCTCAGAGAAATTGAGTGATCTGCCCAGGACCACACAGAAGCGAGGACCAGAACCTTACAATGAGTACAGAGCTCTTTCCACCCACTAGACTATGTGACCTGCCGCTGCCACTGCCGCTGCTGATGGTCTCAGTTGGCCACACAATCATTCCCGGGAGAGGACTAGGGAAACTTCCACCACAACCGTGCCCTATGCCTCATGTCACCCATAGCAGCAGGGTTGGGTTGTCCAGGACAGAAGAAAACCCACCCAGGCAGCAGAACCAATACCTAGTGCCTCATGGCGAGGGGTCACACGGGCATTTGGCTCTACCCTGGATTCCAAGCTAGAGATTGTGAAGGGAAATTTGGAAGGACTAAAGAAAAAGAAAGAGAAGGCTAACAAGAAAACAAATCATGCTCATGAATGTGTAGAAAATTAAGGAAATATAAGTTAGAAGCATTTAAAAATCAAGCCTTTGTCTTTTAAAAGTTACTTTCAATAACAACTATATCAGAGAATTTTTCTCCTTTTAAATATTTGTTCAACTTCTAAATAAAATAACATGTAAATCACAATTATTTTCTTGCCTTACACCTTCTCTTGCACCCCAGCTCCAATTTCTTCAACAGGTCAGCTAGTAAGAAAACCCCAGCTTGCATAGCAGTCAAGAGTCAAAAAGCTTAGTCAAGAGTCAAAAAGACTAAGAATAGGAATGGTTTTAAAAATCTAAACCTGGCGGTGCTATCAGCTCTGCAGTAATCGTGAGCAACATGTTATTACCTTTGAGAGTACATTTAGATGTGGAAATATCATTTAAACTTTATGTCAACCATATAGGATAGCATTTTCCTGCCTATAACTATTTACCACAAGCTAGTAACCAACCACTGACTTTCATGTACACTGTAAAATACTATAAACAGGCTGGGTTTACCTAATCAAATGCTTTACCCTCTGTTTTGATGACAAGCATGACAGTTCCCAGGTAGCCATCCTTTGGAAAGCCTTCCTTTAGGGGTGACAAGTCAGAATGCCATGTCGGTGACAGTGCTGGCTTCAAAGCTTCAGCCACAGTGGCAGATCTGTCCTGGAGTTGCATTTTGGATTGTCCCTGCTGGCTCAAATTCCTGGTTAGCTATTCCTTGGACTTACTGATTCAGTAGGATCTGCAAATAATGCTAGTAGGTCACATGCAAATCAAATCACAGACAAAACTGCCCCTCTATTTTAATTACTCATAATGATTGGCCACCTTTTAGGGAATTGGTCATGATCTTCTTCCTGAGGCTGCCATTTGCTCTACCATCTTGGACAGGTTCTTCCTCTCTAAGTCTCCGTTCCCTCATCTGTAAAATAATGCAGGGAGTGAAGAGTATCGCTCCAGTTGTCTCAGGCTCTGACATTCTGCAGACTGGTTTTGGGAAAAAGTTGAAGTAATTGAAAACAACTAGCTGTGAGAATATTACAAGAGACTCTCATTGCAGTTCAGGGCAGTCCCTTACTAATGATAAGGCAGATGTTGCCTGAGCCAGGGCAAAGAGGTTGTTCGTTTAGATGTTTGTATGAGGGTCTGCAATTCTTTGCTGAAGCATTAACATTTAAGTGTACATTTCTGGGCTATTTTTCCCTTGCTGAGTCTTGAGAGCTTTACACATATGTAACCAAGAGCTGGTATTCGTTCTCAACATGCACTCAGATTATGTTTAATTCCAGGACATATCACACAGTTGACATCCTCCTCAATGAGATTCAGAAAGTGTCAGTTGGCCAGATACAGATTTTATTAATGTAACCTAATTCTTAATATCTCCTCACTGGAGTCTAGCTCTTTTACTGATTTGGAATCCTGATACTTCATAATTTCTGAAGCTCTACTCACCGTCTGCAGAGTCAGCTGCCTTCATGATTCTCAATTCACCAGGCCTGCAACTGTGAAAGTACCAGCTATGGCCTGTAACACTCCTCTACCCTAACTTTCCAAATAAGCCTCCAGAAAATATTGCTGAGAGAAAAGATAATGGCAATGATAAAATAGCTTACAAAAGCTGCATTCCATCCATAATACTGGATTCATGTGGATACTTTTATAGCAAAATAAAACCATGCCATATTTTATCAGGGAAACTGTGCCATATTTTAATTCTCAGTATATAGATTTATCTTGTATGAAGCAACCCCAATATATTAAAATCTGGCAATATTCAGTTGGTAAATTCTAGAGTAGTTACTTAAAAATATTTTTAAATTACCAATAAAGTTTTATAGAGTAACTAATTAATGGTTATTAATTTTTCCATGTACAGAAGAGTGAAATTAATTTAAACCTCTGCCTGCACTGAGAGCCCCCAAAACAGATCTTAGTAATTTATACAAGTATCTTATAAAGTATTATAGCTGATATGATCCAAGCACTATTTTAACTTGTACCGATATTAATTCCTTTAATCCTCAGAACAATCCTGCGAGGTAGATTGGTTAGCATCTCTCTGAGACACTGACAGATGAAGTGGTTTGCCAGAATCATCCTCTAATTAAGTGAAAGGACTCAGATTTGTACCAAGGTGCCCTGGCACCACACTGCATGCTCCTAACCTCATGGCTAAGCCTACATTTTAAAATGATAAATCTGCTTAGTACATTCACAGATGATAAGATTTTTAGTTTTTTTAAAAAATGTTAGTTTTAAAACGAAAGTACTTTAACTTAGCCCAGACTCAGAGCCAGGTCTATGAGCAGTGCTTCCCATGAGTTTTGAACTAGAGGCATAAATTTGTCTTGAGTCAATCAGTTGCAATGATAGAAACTCAACTCACATTGAAGCAAAACACAGACTTGTTGGAGATATCAAACTGAGATATTGGGGTGGAGTTGGCCTCAAGGACTACAAAGGACTCAAAAATTATCAAAACTCACTCTTAGTATTCGCACTTCTCAGATCTGACTTCCTCTGTCTATTGGTCACATTCTCTTCTATTCTTTTATTGAAGATGGGAAATGAGATGAGAGGCTAGGATGAGGGAGAAACAAAAGAGCAGTTGCCCAGGTCCCCCAGGACTCATGAGCACAATGATCATCTGTACTGTCTGCTGCAGACTTCTACTACAGAGAAATCAATTCCTATCTAGTTTAGGTTGCTGACATTTTGGGCCTCTATGACCTACAGCCAAACCAAATCTTACCTAAGTCTAGAAATAAAGTAATATTTAAGCATGCCAGCATATAAGGAACCTAAGTGAGGAACCAGGGGATGCTCACTTGGTGAGAGAATGGAGAGGTAAGAATTTGCTGTTGTGCTTTCATGGAGAGGACCACCCTAGGGCCAAGCACCATGCTGGGTATCTGGACACACTAACCAGTTTCATCCCCCAGCATCGACTCTGAATTCTCCATAGCTATGACCATTTCACAACTGAAAGAACAGAGTCAGGTGACTCAAGTCTTTTTTCTAAGGTCACACAGCTAGGAAGACAGAGAGGTAGGATTTGAGCCCACCTGAAGCTGTCTCTCCACTATGCAGCCTGCCTCCTTGGCCTCCTGATCCAGGGGCTTTATTGTGCGTGAAAACACAATGCAAAAGGTAGTTATTTCACCCATGGGTTAAACACAGAAGATGCCTCAATAACAAGTTTGCCAATCTATTAGAAACCTCATTTGTTTCAAGTTCCTTTACACCTAGCTTTAGGAACACGTGCATAGCATCTCTCAAGCTTCTTCTCCACTGTGGGCTGCTTCACTGCAAGACAGTCCCCATTCCTTTGGGTTAGGGGAGAAGGCAGTTTCACTTTGGGAAATATCCTAACAGATAAATTAAATTCAGAGATGAAATCTTTCTTCCCTGACTGCAGATCACATTAGCAACAGAGTCAAGCCCAGATCTTGTTGCCCCAGGTTTGCTTCCTTGTAAGGCTTATTTCCACTCCAAAAGTCCTCTCATCCTGCAGAAATCTTGCGAGAGTTCAACGCCAGAGCTTGGTCAACCGCTATTATGGAGCTGACAGATTCTTGGCTCTTCCAGGTTTTTTTTCTTTTTTTTTTTTTCAAATGAATAAGTAGGTCTAATTAGGTTTATTACAGGAACAAAAGTTCTTCTGGAAAGTTAATTCTTTAAAATTGTTGAAATGAAAAATAATACCTCTTCCCACCCTTCAGAGTCCTCTCTGATTTAAGCAGATGAAAACAATAGCATTTCCAACCCAAGGCTCTATTTGGGATGTGGAATATAAAGTGCCTTTTCTAGCTGCTGTGACAGGAAAGGAATGTACAGGTTTCTCAAAAGAAGATTGCAGGACCCATGCTGATCTAATTTATGTATCTTCCTGCCAGGAAAAAAAAAAGAAAAAAAAACCCTCATGGATGTGGCACTTATTCAATGATTATTTGATATTTTAGATATTCAGGGTATATTTGGAAATATTTTTAAATTGAGTTTTAAAACTTCTATGAAGAGAAAATATACTCCTTTCCAGTCTTAACTTCTGGACAGCCACATTGAAAAGTACTCGTCCTCACATGCAGAAAGAGATTAATGATTAGAAGACAACACATGGAAATATGACAATTATTAAGTCCATGGACAGATTATAATGTTAGTCAAGAATGACTCATGGGATTGTATCTGGCTTTGGGTTTGCGTGTTAGCAATAATCATTTGGAATAGCTCCTTTAGCAAACAAGTCACCTCATTTTGCTCTTTCTTTACCTCAAAGGAGGGGAACAATGAAAGAGGATCCTTGCCTGGAGTGCATGAGCACACTCAAGCCAATGTGTGCTCCGCGGAGGAGAGGCGGGGGTGTATGGCGATAACTGAGGCTCTGGACAAAAGGAAAAAGTCCTTCGTGTCAGAAATCTGCTTTGTAGGAGTTGGGTGGTTTTTAAAGGGCCTTGTGCAGAGCTTCTCAAATGTGAATCCACGTAGGAGACACATTACTTTTAAAAACTTCTGTAAGAAAATAAATTATTAATAAGCAAGCGTATTAGTGTTTCATCAGTTCCAGGGATGGGTTCTGTTTATCTCAATATCCCACTGCTGTATTAGCTTCCTAGGGCAGTCATTACCACAAATGTGGTAGCTTAGCACCATAAGAATGTATGCCCTTACAGTTCCAGGGGCCAGAAGTCTGAAGTGAAAGCGTCATCAGGGTTGGTTCCTTCTGGAGGCTCTGAGGGAGGACCTGCTTCCCGCCTCTCCTCCAGCATCTGGTGGCTGCCCACAGTTCTTGGTGCTTCTGAGCTTGTAAATGCATCAGTCCAACCTCTGCTTTCTTCTTCTCATGGCCTTCCTCTCTGTGTCTCTGTATGTCTCTTCCTTTTCTCTTATGAGGACACCCATCATTGAATTTAGTGCCCTTCCTCATCCAGGATGATTTGATCTCTAGATCCTTGCCTTAATCACAATGGCAAAAACTCTTACTCCAAATAAGGTCACCTTCACAATTCTGGTTTCACATTCTTTTTTGCGGGGGGAAATATTTAACCCACTACAGTAGCAATGGTGTCAGTCCCTGGAAACTCCTGAGGTTCATAGTCTTGGCTTCATGTCTAAGCTCTCTCTTTTTCTCTTTCTTTGTTTCACTTTCTACTTCCCTTCCCCTCTAACACACACAAAACAGAGTTTGTAACTTGATTACTCCTGCTGCATTGCAGTGCTTGACAAACTAGAGTAAGATATAGACACCAATAAAAATAAACACTTTCGCAGACTCTGGTTGAATTTAACTATCTTAATTTCATTTCAATGTGCACAATGTAGAGGTAGGTTTAAAGTTCTTAAGCATGAAGTTCTTATGCAATTGCAAAACAAAAACAAATCCACGAACTAAAACAATGCAAGTATAAAACCAATAAAATTTAAATGTATTCATTGCAAAAGGTTTTTATTGAGTATCTATTATGTACCAGATACTGTCGAAAGTGCTAGAGATACAGTGATAAACAAAACAGACAAAAGTAGCTGACCACATGGATTACACTTACACACTTCAGTATATTGGTAATTCTGAAAGAACCAGGTAATATTAACATGCCCAAACCAAATACAATTCACAATGGACTCTATGAAACTAACTGCTACTAACCAACGTCATTTGAGTTCAGCCTATCTATGCCACCATTTACCACATGATAACCCAATTCTACAACCTTTTGTCTGTATTCCAGTAACTGCAAACATTTCCTCCATATAATGAACTATAATATCATATGGTACAGTCACATCATTTACATATTAAACTCACCATTTTATTTTCTCATTAAGCTTCAACATTTTAACAACAGATCACTCTGCCACACCATCCCATTCTCTTGCAAACCAAATCAACAAGTCCATATATCAAATAACCAAGGAACCAAAATCTTGCTCTATGAAAGGTCCTTCTGAGAGCAAATTTCACTGCAAAGGAGAAATTGTGCCTTTGGAACTAATTTTTAAAATTTGACCTGCACACTCTGGCATTTTTTTTTTTTTTTTTGCATGTCCTGGTTTATAGCTTCATCAGGATTCCCTATATTTCTAGAGCCGTAATTCCAAAAGCACACAAGGATAGAAAACACTGCTCTACCCCAATATTTCATATACTCATCCCCTTATTTTTTCTTTCCAGCATTTGGAAGAAACAATGGGATATGTAAAATATATTTGCCAAATTTCAACTGAACATTTTAGCACTTGCTTAGCTGTTACCTGCCAAAATAACAAATATCCCAGAAGCACCACAACACATCTTATCAGAGAAAGACAGAAAGCCAGAGACAAGGGGGTTGTAGGGAAACTGCTATTATTCTATAGTGACCATTTATGGTCGTTCATACCTCCTTGACGCCTTATGCTGCCGGGACATGTAAATCCCAGGCATCCATGGGAGCAAATGCACCAGAGCTCATCATTGTTACATAAATAGTTTAAAATACATATTTTAAAGTCATTTAGGACAATTTTGTTCTTTGAGCATTGCTAATGTTTAGACTCCTGGGTAAACAGTCATCTGCTGAACAGCGGCAGCTGAGGAATGGTTACTATGATTTTGACTTTAGGAGCAACCAACCCAATGACAACCAGACGTGCCTAACAGCGCATTAAAAGTTAAATGCTGTCATTTTGGCAATTACATGGTGACAATTCTCAACTACAAATACAAAGAAAATACAGCATCTAAATCATACAGCAGGGTTAGTTATAATATGGTTTATTCAGATGATCAAAAAGAAAAGGCAGCCTTTTCAAACTCTTAGGGAGCACTTGCTGGGCCTTGAGAATGTATCTCTAGATCCTGATTGGGAAACACAGATCCACACATGTGTTAGACTTCCTATGTCTGTTCCTAGTGTCCTAGCCATGGCCTCTCTAGACCTCTTATCCTTGGCTCATGGTCACATCTCTCTTTGCCTTTGTCCCCATCTACTCCAACCCATCCCCTACGCAGTAGCCTGAGTGATTGCCCTCAGTTCAACCTACATTTTTTGAGACCTACCATGTACCAAATGCTATGCAAAGTTCTAGGGATACCAAAGTGACAGATATATGATTTCTGCATAGAGTTGACTCTTAAGCAACACAAGTTTTAATTGCACGGGTCCATTTATACACGGATGTTTTTTAATAAAAGTTATACCGAGAGTGCCTGCCTCTCCTGTCTCCACTTCCACCTCCTCCATCTCCCCACCTCTGCCACCCCTGAGACAGCAAAATAAAAATAAAAACTTCTCCTACTCCTCAGTCTACTCAACATAAATGATGAGGATAAAGAAACTTACCATGATCCTCTCTCACTTAGTGAATAGTAAATATGTTTTACCTTTCTTATGATTTTAATAACATTTTCTTTCCTTCAGCTTACTTTATTGTAAGGATACAATATATAATATATATAACACACTAAACACGTGTTAATCCACTGTTCATGTTATTAGTAAGGCTTCTGGTCAATAGTAGGCTATTAGTAGTTCAGTTCTGGGGGAGTCAAAAGTTATCTATGAATTTTTTACTGTGTGTGGGGGTCAGTACCCCTAACACTGGTGTTGTTCAAGGTTCAGCTGTATAAGGAACTCACAAACATGCATTCTTAAGGGGGTCTCTTTTTCAACAAGTCATTATCTCTTTCCCTCCTTCAAAGCATTCTTCAAAATGTTTACTTTACTCATAGTCTTCCCAGACTCCTCTCTTCAGAGCCTCCTCTCAAAAACACCTTCAGAACTCACCTAGCCATGAGGTAGATCTCATCCTCTCAGTGTTCACATGTAAGTTCATATTTTTACACACACATTTTTGTCAGTTTGTGCTCCCCTTTCTTCAGACTGCGAGCTCATCCAAAATCATAACTTTTATTCATAGCTTCATTCTTTAAATGAATATATCCTAGTACCAACCACTGTGCCCCAGGAAGCAAACATCTTCTGTTCTTTGTCAACAAGAGTGAGTCCTTTGTTACCCGATTCAATCTGAAAAGTAACCTCAGACAGTTTCAAAGGGTTAAGTTCTTTGCTCCTTGAGCATACAGCATTTGAGACAAGCCCAGGTCAAACTTGAACGAGAGTCTGGAATTTCAAAAGCCAGCCAATCTACAGAGCTAGGCTGGGCCTTCTGTGCACCCGAACCACCAGGCTTCTTGATTTAAGTCAGCCCTACAGAGCCCCCTGCTCTCCCAGAGTCTGAATTGAGGATTTGTTTGCTTCCTTTTACAATTTGTTCAACCTTCCCTAGGAGCCCCAACCTAAGCCACATCCTTCCTTAGTTCTACTTGGTTCCTACTGTTCGCATTTTATCATCTAGTAGGAAAAACGGGCCAAGGTTTATATCATGACTGCCCAGCGTGATTCAAAAGATTTGTAACACTCATAATGTCCAGAAGACAAACAAGTCAAGACCACCTGAATTGCATAACAAAGTAATGCATAAAATAACCCATGAGCTTCTAGCAGCAGAATTTGCAATAACAGAGAGAGAGAGCAAACGAGATGTGGAAACACTCACTTTAGTTCACTACATTCTAGAAATCATTCTCTAAGATTCTGGTGATGGAGCAGAAGCATTGCCTACATTCACTTGCACACACATATGCACACACAATAACAGCAGCAAAAGCTATTTGGTTCTTAGCAAAAGCTAAGAACTCTCCAGATAATAGCTCACTTAATCCTCATCATAACCCTATGGAGGTAGGTATTATTATTACTTGCTTTTTTGATAGACATGGAGATTTTGTCACCAAGATCCCACTCCAAAAAAGGACTCACTTCTCAGCTGCTGGGGAGAGTGGTCAGCAGGTAGCCTCCAGCTCCTTCAGCGTCTGTCTCAACTGCAGAACTGTCCTATCCAGAGTCATGTTCCTCACACAGGAACCCTGTGTCAGTAGAATGAGTTGGGGAAAGAAAGACCTGGCCACTGCAGCCTGACCTGGGGTAACACTGATGGACAACATTCACTCCGGGACTCCCCACTGAGCTATTCCCTATATTGTCAGGCATGAATCACTGTTTGAATTCTCCCTCTGCCCAATTCCCTTCCTCCCTTTTCCTTTTACAGGTCCTGGTCTCTAATCAATGCCCTGCACACCAAACTCCATCTTATCATCTGCTTCCACACAGCCCAGTCTGGAACATGCATTTTACCCATGAAAACGTTGAAGAACAGGGTCACATAACCAGTAGTGTCAGGAGCCAAATTCTAACCAGGTAGTCTAGTTCCAGATTCCATAAGTTTTAGACATTTTGCTAGTATACCTTGCAATATGTGAGAGACTTTAGGTTCTTCCTATCCAAAATTTCAAGTAGCCTTAAACTCCTTCAGTTTCAGGGCTGTGAAGAAGAACTGAGGACATCTCTACTGCCTCTTCCACTGTCTGTGTTAAAGTTGTTCCACTTGGATTGACTACCAGATAGCCCTGTGGGTTTTCTTGGGGAAGAGCCATCTCAGTGGCTCCAGTAACTCAGAGAAGATATGCCACCACAGTTGTGAAACCAACTACTCACTGAATTAGAAAACCAAGGAATAATCAAGAACTAGTCTTGCAAAGATCACTCAGTGAGCATCAATAAGGGATACACAAAAACAAAGTGAATGGCAGGGTGTATGGGGAAGTTTTCAGAATACCATTACTTTCATTTTTTTCATCTTGGATAAAAGAGAAGTAAAAATTATATTCTATATATTTAGGTCCAGAACAGGATATGTTTATGTGTGTGAAAATACATTAGAAATTAACAAAATTTACTGTAAAAATGCTGTTTCATCGGTGTTGCTAAATTTGCTTTTCTGAATAAGCTAAAGCTTATTTTGAGCAGAGGTAGGGTGAGGGTGTCTAATTATTATCTCAATAATAACAATAGACCATAATAATAGACAAGAGACAATAACAATCTTATTGAGACAATAATAATTGGACTCCCTCGCTCTACCTCCGCTCAAAATAAGCCAGTGAGAGCTAAGATATCACTTTCCATATGGCAGTCTTAGGAGAGAAGGACCAGTGAAAAGCTGAGCCCAGTAAAAATGAAAGGAACAAACGGTAATTGTACTAAGTGCAGAAGCACTCCCGGTAAAGGAACCCAGCCCTGCTCGTGGGGAGCTGCCACCATGAGTGCAATGGAGTGTCCTTGTGGTGTGCTGAGACCCACTTCAGATCCATTTACCTTCCCTCAGAGAAATGGACCAACCACGAAATAGGTGCCACCCAAGTTGTAGTCCAGTAGGGGCCATGCATATTCCAATCAATCGCCTAACACATACATCCTAAAAAGAAACACCTGGACTGTGAGAACATTGAGAACTGGTACGGGAAGAGACTAAGGGTATGTTTTGCAGGATGGGAGGGGACCGGGAGGAGTTGGGTCTGGTGTCCCAGTGCCATAATGCCCAGACAGCCATGAATACACCTATTTTCTTTTTCAGGGGCCTTGTGGTAAATGCCCCATATGATCATACCAGGTGAACGGGCTAAGGAGAATTGTTCACAATCTGTGTCCTGATACACAAACTCCTCAGCTAACTCAGAGGCGATATGCTGCCACAGTTGTGAAGTCAACTACTTGCCCAATTAGAAAACCATGGAACAATCAGGAACTAATATTTCCAAGATCACTCAATGAGGCTACAGTTGTCCTCCTTCTAAACTCTCACACGACTTCACCCTTGCCTCTCATTGGCCTTTTCTCCTTCTGCCTCCTCCTTCAGTTGTGTGTGTGTCCTCACTCTACTGACAGTCTTTGAGTGAAAAATGAAAAATAACTGTTTTCTTTTTCGTTTTTTTTTTTTGTTTTTTTTGTTTTTGTTTTTTTCTTTTGTTTTGTTTTGTTTTGTGAAACTGAGTCTAGCTCTGTCGCCAGGCTGGAGTGCAGTGGTGCAATCTCAGTTCACTGCAACCTCTGCCTCTCAGGTTCAAGCAATTCTCCTGCCTCAGCCTCCCAAGTAGCTGGAATGACAGGCACACACTGCTACACCCAGCTAATTTTTGTATTTTTAGTAGAGACGGGATTTCACCATGTTGGCCAGGACCTCATGATCCGCCCACCTTGGCCTCCCAAAGTGCTGGGATTACAGGTGTGAGCCACCGGGCCTGGCCAAAAAATAACTCTTTTCTAAGTTTTTTCTCATACCACTTCTAAGGTAGCTCTGGAGATAAAACAGAGGCGATATTTTAGAAACATATGGTGGCCATTTTTGTGATTGGTCTTGAAGTGGGCGTTGTCTTTATAAACAAAATGACCCCTTAAACACTTATGGTTCCTTTGAGGTTCAAATGAAGGTAATAAATGCCCCTGGGTGTGACTCTCAACAATAGGCCACAAGGATCATGAACATCAGTACAGAGGCTGGGTAATGACTCTTTTGTTGTTTGGTATTGCCTGAATTACATTTGTCAGTATTGTACCAACTCCACACTAGATGTTCTGCATATAGTGTCTCGTTTGACTATCACCACTGCTGTGAATGCCACCGCTAGATTTCCCCCCACAGTCTGGCCTTCTGTCCAGCTCTCTGCCTGGGATTCCTTCTTCTCCACTTGTCTAGGTTAAAGCTTCAAGGCCCAGCTCACATCTCCCTCTTCCATGTAGCCCTACCCACTTCTCCTCACCTTGAGTGATCTCTCCTGTGAAACTCCGCAAGCCTTACATGCTATGGCACTAATTTGACACCTTGTCTTAGTTTCCTCCTTATCTGTACATCTTGACTCTCCAACTAAAATGAAGGCCTCTTTGGCACAGGAATCAGTGTCCTTCATATATATATTCCTGCTTATCATATTTTTAGAAATTTAGCCAGGCGTGGTGGCTCTCACCTGTAACCCCAGCTACTCAAGATGCTGAGGAGGGAGGATTGCTTGAGGTCAGGAGTTTGAGACCAGCCTGAGTAATATAGTGAGACTCTATCTCTAAAAAATATTTTAATAGAAATTGAAGAAATACAAAAAGTCCAGAGAACAACAGTCATATCACTCAGAATTAACGACTGTCCCTATTTCAAGTTATTGCTTCTAGACTCACCACCAACCCCTCCATTCCCCCCCTCATGGACCAGAAAGCCCTACTTTCATGAAGTTGATATGGCTTTTACAAACACCCATATGTGATATGAACATTATATGGCTT
This sequence comes from Colobus angolensis palliatus, assembly GCF_000951035.1. NCBI lineage: Eukaryota > Metazoa > Chordata > Mammalia > Primates > Cercopithecidae > Colobus > Colobus angolensis. The sequence goes on from NW_012118487.1 coordinate 33,988,271, forward strand.
TTTAAGTATGGAAATTTAAATTTTACACAAGGGGCATCATATTCTACTATTGTTCTGAACCTTGTTTTTTCCACTTAACATTTATAATTTTTCCACTACTAATTAATTGCATTCTTAGGACACATACCAAACACTCAAAAAGGATTTTGATAATGATGACAATGCAGAAAGACACCAAGCAAGGAGTGTAGTTACAAATTCATTTGTAATGTTTTTATGAGCTTAAGAACTCATTAAGAGCTCATAGCTAGATATATATTTTTTCGTTCCAGGTTCTCAACTTCCTAGTTCTGAGATCTAAGGCAAGTCACCTCACTGGTCTGTCTCTCAGTTTCTCAGCTATAAAATGAAGGATAATACCAGTAGCTAATTTACACAGTGAGAAGTAAATTAACTGATGCATTTCAAATTCTTAGAATAGTACCTGACACATAATAAGCACTCAAATCATGATTATATTTAATAGTAATCATAATTAATATTATTATTATGACTCTAAAGACATAAGCAGGAGAAAATTGAGTGAATGATATGAATTTTGAACCTTAAGAAAGTAGATAAGAGAAAGGGTTCACTGGGAAATGCATTACATTATCAATAGCAATTAATTTTATCTTTAATATTTTCCCAGAAAGCCTGACTCTTAGGGTCAAGGCATTTTGCTTTTCTATCCAGTTAGCTTTAGGCCTGTGGCCTAAATCAGTTGTCAATCATTTTAACCTCTAAACCTAACTCCACAGAACAGAATATTCTCAGAGAAATCTGAAAAGTGAATTTGTTGGCTGCAATTATACTACAGTTTTTCAGCCTGCACTTTACAGAGTTCTTAGCTGGTAAGGAGAAATCCCCTCTAAAACCACTGTGACAAAGTTATTTTAGAGCTTCAGTAGTTTTTCTTTCTTTAAGCCAGGTTTTTTTTTTTTTTTAGTGTTACTTTTACACTCTCTCTATTTATTTATTTTGGCCTCGGTGGACTAGACCACAGCTAAAACTTTATGGACCTAATAAAATTCCCAACATTCTCAGACACGGGTCGTGATGTTTGTGCACTGGGCAGAAAACAAAGGTGCTTTATGAAGAGAATGGGCACGCTCAGAGATCAATGAACTGAGGTCAGGCACGCAGGATTGCGCTGCAGCTCAACTGTGGCACAGGCAGTGTAGGCCCTGGGTGTGTCCTCCACTTGCAGACTTCCTCTCCTCTATCTTCTTTTCCAGACGAGTGACACAGCACTCTCATGCTGTCCCTAGATTACCAGAACCTCCTACCAGGATACTGCTGAGGGCTTGTCCTCCCCAGAATAAACTTTCCATCTTAACCTCCATGCATGGAACTTTCCATCTTAATCTCACATTCATGCCTTCGAAAATTATCTGTCCTGTGCTTCCTTCCCTCATAGGCTTTCTTTAGGTGAGAGCTGGTTAGTCTGATAAAGTCAGTTCATTTGTTTTCTCTACCTTGTAGGAAAGTCCTTTCAACAGAGGCTTTCTGGAGCCAACATCTCAGTCCAAAGCTGTGGTTCTATTGTTGAGGAAGTAGGTAGAGCTTAAGGAAATCTTGAAATTATACCCCATCGGAGGCCGTCTCATTTACCCACCTACAGGACTAGCCTCCAAAGCTTGCAGGTTATACAACACTGCATTTTGCTGCAGCTGTGCACGAGTCATCAGACAGCATAATTTCATCTTGCATTTCGTTATGTGCTTTATAATTTTTCAATATACTTTTTTCTCACTTGATCCTCATGATACCTCTTCCTCGTTAGGTAAAACAAATCTGCCTTCTGATTAGTTTCCTATTTCCTGTCCCAAACAGAAGATCTCTTACCAAAACGACTGGATGATATTGTTCACTTAAGGGGCTACATTATATCAGCTGATAAACACAAACCTCCTTTAGATGAGTAAAGTGGGAAATAAGTAAGCAGTAGTTCTTAGTCACTTGTAAGGGATTAATCATTTTAATAATTCAGATAAGAATGACTATTCCTGAAAGAAAATTTCAGTCCTCAAATAGTCAGTGAATATGGCCTTTCCATCTATTAAATCTGAAAACTCAGTGGGAATATATTAAAAGATTAATTATGCCTTGAGCAAATAAACACTGCTGTCAATCTTCAGATAAGATTCAGAATGAGTTTTTTTATTCCAAAAATATTTCATCTATGCACTTGCCATCAGCCATGATGTTTTAAAAAATTATTGTTAACACTAACATCTTGTCATACTTCCTACCCCTGTATTTTGTCCCTTCATCCTTATGTCTACGCAAGTTTGTAATTTAGATTCTATTTCCAGCAGATGTTATATATTTTAGTGTTTGCTTTCTCTTTCATTAAAAAGGACATGTAATACATTTTATCATTCTGACATAAAATTGCCTAAGTAAAGGTGTTCAGAAATCCTGAATTATTATTCCTTTTTAATGGTGAGTGTGTGTGTGTGTGTGTGTGCGCGCGTGCACATGCATGCACATGCAGTTTCTAGGAATAGGAGAACTCTAGAGAAGAAAGCTGTGTTTCACAAATGTCAGAAAAGAACATGACTATCATCCACTAATTCCTAAAAAGGTAATAGAGATGAGCATTTCAAATCACAATAAAAATTGCCATTGCAGAGCATTTTTAATATTCAAAACCATTCCCTTAAATATTAGCTCACTATTCTAACAAGCAACTCTCTGGGTAGTTTAAGTATGTAAAGATCTGCATTTAGCTGTATTAACACAAGTTTAACTATAGTTCTGTTTAACAGGCTACTAGCTCATGAATAAAACTGACTTCATCCAAATTTTTCACTTTCTCTTCTGAGTGGAAACCCTTCACCCAAATTATCTGTGCCCTCCAGTCCTTTCTCTTCCCTCACTTTTCCAAAAAGGGAAAGATTTCAGTTAACACCCCTGTTAGCTTTAAGTCTATTTAAGCATCCCTAAAATATGCAATGACCTAAGTTTCTATTTGAGAAATCCATAAGTTTGGGGGAAAAGGAAAGGACTCGTGAGCTCACCTGGTCGCTTGTTCATTTCCCAGCAAGGTTAATCTTGTTAACTGTAACACAAATAGAAAAAAAAGCATAAACGACAACAGAATCTCCATGGCACTTTAAGCCTATAAAATTCTCAGAGTCTGGGAAATTGGCACACAGAGTTATTCTTGGCTTCTCACCTCTCTTGAGCAGAGAACCTATTTTTTTATGCATGATGAGATATTTTATCCTGATTTTCTTGCTTTTCACTGGATGATCTCTAAGGTCTCCAACGATTATGGAATTCTGAGTTTTTACTCATCTTAGTACCCTGAGGGTTTAGCACAGCAATAAGAGCTGACACCCAATAAATATTAAATGCTTGAACTGAGTGAATGAATGAATAAATAGATGAATGTCCAAATTTGGGATTAAGCTAGGATTGCAGCTCCAGGAGACAAGAGGAGCAGAGTAAATGGACTAGTGCAAATAACTGAAGGAACATTTTCAAGACTTATGTCATTGGACAACCTTTAATGATATTAGAACTCTAGGATGGTGAGTCAGCCTCAATTAATAAATATGTCTTAGAAACTGCACTAGGAGGTTGAATTTCCTTAGCAAAGTATTGGTGCACCACCTGAGCAAGTAGTGCATAGTCTATGAGACAAATAAGACAGTGAAACTGGTCATCAGAAAATGCTGTGTTGAGATTTTCGATTTTACAACAGGAAAGTTCCAATTAACTGCCAACTCAGCTCATCTAGCACCTCCACCAGAATCGCCTGAGCACCTAAAGATCACATTTTAAAAATTCACAACTCACACACAAACTTTTGGGATTACATCCTCACTCTAAAGTCAACTTTTCTCTTAAATAGATTTGATGAACCAATTTCTCTCCCAAATACCTCCTACTAATTTGGTTAGTAGCAAGCAAAGGCTTTCTCACAGTGGGATCTAAGTCTTAAATAAAAGAACTACCCACCCCCATCCCAACCCCATAAAAGGCAAATGGTTGATGTTAGATTGTTTCCTGAGGTTCCACAGACTGAGCGTTAAGACGAGGACCCAAGGCCTAAGAGTTGTGAAAAGAAGTGTTGAAAGGAGACTGAGACCAATAAGAAAGCAAGAGACTTGGGCACAAAGAAGAAGGCCTGCTTACCCCTGAGCAAACCAGGAGTTATATAGTCAGGACTCCTCAATATCTGAGCACTCCTTCTTCCCTAAAGTTTTAGCAAATGATAGTCACAACCTATAGCTAGGAAACTAGACAAGAAACACCTGCTGGAGACACAGCAAGAGCTTCCTCCCTGGTGTCTGCATCAAGACTCGAGCCCTAGTCTCACTGACAGCCACACCTCTCCCCGACTCCCTGAGACAAACAAGAAGGTGGAAGAGCTCAAAGTGTGAGAGTTCTCAAGGGAAACCAAAGTATTCCCCATAAGGTCTCCAGAGGACCTAAACTCCTCTCTTGGCTCCACTTCCCAAAACTCCCCGCTTCAGAGGTCAGCACTCCCAGGAGTGGGAAAGAGAGGCCCTTTTCAGGACTGAGCCCCACGTCAGCAGATCCAGGACTCCACCTGCAGGCTTAATGTCTGTGAGACGGTCACACTCCCAGGGGCTTCCCTGCCCCTCAGATGCTTTCATTTGCTCACAAATAAGGCAACAAGTGAAGGATCAATGCTACTCTTAAACAAAGGAGGAAAATGTGTTTTTCAAATGGAGTTTGATGGTTGGCTTGATTTGAGAAAAACTGTTCCTGATTAGTTTATCTTGAAATTCTTAAATTTAAATTGAGCATTAATGGATTGGGGGTAGAGGACAGCTTTATTTACATTTATGCTATAACCAATTTACTCTACTACGTTAAAAATTAATATGTTTTAACAAAAAAAGTTTCAAAACATATAGTAACATCCTTGCCTTGAGATAAATGCCCTTGTGCACATGAGTGTATCAAGCTAGCCCTATTTGGGTCAGTGTTTGGATATGAGTATTATCAGAGAGTTATTTGAGCTTTGTCTTCAAATATTTTAAAGCATCCATACTCTGCCTTTAACCAAATACACATGAACAAAGCCATGATGATGAAACAGGATTTATAGAATTTTAAAGGAGAAGAGGAAATCTATAAGGATTATTTAAAAACTGATTAAGTAGAGAAATAACAATTTTTAAAACTGATGAAGTTGAGAACAGTTATATAATTTCTAATTATGGAATTACATATACATAAAATCCTGAGAGTAACTTTTGACTTCTACAGAAAAGTTATCGTCTTTCAATACTGCTTTTACTTTTCTCTTCCCAGGTTAGCAAGACTGGAGCTTCCTAGTTTACCTCCCTTTGATTTTTCTGAGTTATGTGACAGTCTCCAAACTTGCTTCTATCTCTCCTGCCTCACCATATTTCCATTCCAATACACTGTACTAACCAAAACCTTCCTCAATAAAAAGTATATCACAACTTAAATAGATGGGGTAGTAGTGGGAAGAGAACTCACAAATGAATGCTATAGTAGTAGGTGTCGTTACAAAATGGAAATTAGATTTCTTCCCCTAATTTCTCAATAAAACTTATTTAATATGCTATTCATTGTGTGTTCGTTCATATTTCTGCCAATTACAATAAATATTTTATCTGGGAGATGGAAAAATTCAATGGGCTCATTGATAAGACTACCCTCTCCTTATATATCTGTATATCTTTTTCCTTATTGCCACACTTACATAACTATTCATTACTCTAGCACACATTGTTTCCTATTTGCAATTACAAGTACACTTACTTAGAGCATTTCTGGATTTGTAATCCAATGGGCACATAGAGCAATGTGGGGGAAAGATTGGGGGAAAAAATGAACAGAGCTTCAGGCACCTGTTAAACCTAATTGCATGCATGAATTATAGTACCAGAAACAGGAGAATCAAGAAAAAATGGGGAGAAAACTATCTGAAAAAGTGATAGCCAAACATTTTCTAAATTTGATGAAAGATATAAATTTACAGATCCAAGGTGCTCCATGAATACCAAGAAGGATAACCACATGAGACACATCAGAGTCAGACTTGGAAGTTAGGAGTCAGAGTCAGAAGCCAAATATAAATAGTAAAGCTGGAAAACAGCAAGAGAAAAATGGGGCATTATATATAGGAGGAGAGCGCTTCAATTATGAGTCAACTCCTCACTATGAAATTATGAAGGCCAGAAGAGAGTGGAGCAACATTTTTAAGTGATTTTTTTAAAAAAGGACTGTCAATCCAGAAATCCATACCCCACAAAATATCCTTCAATAATAAGACAAAGTAAAGACATTTTAAGTTAAAAAAAAAAAAAAAGATAATTTTTCATTAGAAAATTGGCAGAGAAAATTAGACTCCATACTACATGGAATCTAAAGAAAGTTCTTCAGGCTGAATGGAAATGATACAAAATGGAAATTAAATACTCAAGGAGGAATAAAGAGCAATGAAAATTATAATGGCAAATATTAAATCAAAACATTATAATAAACACCCATTTCAGGCTATGATTGATAAGCTTGCATCAAGCTAACCTTCCCCCATTAAAAAATAAAACAAACAAACAAACTTAAGAGAAGAAACACAGAAGGGTAAGCCAGACATTTGGTGCACATATGCCCTCAAGGCATTTGTTCATTCAGAAGTAATGGCTAAAACACTAAGAAGTTGAACAGGATTTTCAGAACTTTCATAGGGCTGGAGCCAAAAATGGAGTTCAAGATTGCATTAAGTTGAATAGTGTTCCCTCCAAAAAAGTTAATGGTGGTGGGTGCCTGTAATCCCAGTAACTTGGGAGGCTAAGGCATGAGAATCGTTTGAATCTGGGAGATGAAGGCTGGAGTGAGCTGAGATGGCACCACTGCACTCCAGCCTAGGCAACAGAGTGAGACTCTGTCTCAAAAAAATAAAACAAAATAAAATAATTCAAGTCTACCTAGAACCTCAGAATGTTAACTTTTTGAAAATAGGGTCTTTACAGTTGTAATTATTAGGTTGATGCAAAAGATAATTTGTAGTTTTTGCCATTACTTGTAAGGTGGGGCCCTGGTGGGAGGTGTTTAGGTCACGGGGGCAGATCCCTCATGAATGACTTGGTGCTGTCCTTGTGATAGTGATAGTGAGTGAGTTCTCATGAGATCCAGTTGTTTAAAAGATCTTTAAAAACTAAGATGAGGGCATTGTAGAGTAGGGTGTGCCCTAAATTCAATATGATTGGTATCCTTGTAAGAGAGGAGACATGAAGACAGACACTCGGGGCAGAAGGTCATGTAACAATGGAAGCAGAGACTGCAGTGATGCAGCTCCAAGCCAAGGAATGCCAAGGATTTCTGCAACCGCCAGAAATTAGAAAGAGGCAAAGAATTCTTCTTCCCTGGAGCCTTCAGAGGGAGCATGACCATGCCAACTTCGATTTTGGACTTCTAGCCTCTAGAACTGTGACAGAATAAATTTCTGTTGCTCTAAGCCATCTTCATGGTAAATATTTTATGGCAGCTAATATAGTTTGGATGTTTGTCCTTCCCAAATCTCATGTTGAAATGTAATCCCTAATGTTGAATCTAGTGGGAGGTGTTTGGGTCATGGGGGCAGATCCCTCATGCATGGCTTGGTGCTGCCCTTGTGATAATGAATGAGTGAGTTCTCATGAGAGTTAGCAGTTTAAAAGTGTGTGGCGACTTACTTCTCTTTCCCATCTTGCAAGATGGCGGGTGAAAAAGTTGAGAAGCCAGATACTAAAGAGAAGAAACCCTAAGCCAAGAAAGCTGATGCTGGTGGCAAGGTGAAAAGGGGTAACCTCAAGGCTAAGAAGCCCAAGGAGGGGAAGCCCCATTGCAGCCGCAACCCTGTCCTTGTCAGAGGAATTAGCAGGTATTCCCGATCTGCCATGTATTCCAGAAAGGCCATGTATAAGAGGAAGTACTCTGCTGCTAAATCCAAGGTTGAAAAGAAAAAGAAGGAGAAGGTTCTTGCAACTCTTACAAAACCAGTTGGTGGTGACAGGAACGGCGGTACCCGGGTGGTTAAACTTTGCAAAATGCCTAGATACTATCCTACTGAAGATGTGCCTCGAAAGCTGTTGAGACATGGCAAAAAAACCCTTCAGTCAGCACGTGAGAAAACTGTGAGCCAGCATTACCCCCGGGACCATTCTGATCATCCTCACTGGACGCCACAGGGGCAAGAGGGTGGTTTTCCTGAAGCAGCTGGCTAGTGGCTTGTTGCTTGTGACTGGACCTCTGTCGATCAATCGAGTTCCTCTACGAAGAACACAACAGAAATTTGTCATTGCCACCTCAACCAAAATCGATATCAGCAATGTCAAAATCCCAAAACATCTTACTGATGCTTACTTCAAGAAGAAGAAGCTGCGGAAGCCCAGACACCAGGAAGGTGAGATCTTCGACACAGAAAAAGAGAAATACGAGATTACAGAGTAGCGCAAGATTGATCAGAAAGCTGTGGACTCACAAATTCTACCAAAAATCAAAGCTGTTCCTCAGCTCCAGGGCTACCTGAGATCTGTTTGCCCTGACGAATGGAATTTATCCTCACAAATTGGTGTTCTAAATGTCTTAAGAACCTCATTAAATAGCTAACTACAAAAAAAAAGTGTGTGGCACCTCCCCTTCTCTTTTGCTCCTGCTTTCGTCACATGATATGCCTGCTCCTCCTTTACCTTCTGCCATGATTGCAAGCTTCCTGGGGCCCTCACCAGAAGCAGATGCTGGAGCCATGCTTGTACAGACTGCTAAAACATCAGCCAATTAAATCTCTTTTCCTTATAAATTACCCAGCCTCAGGTATTTCTTTATAGCAATGCAAGAACAGTCTAACACAGAAGCCCTAGGAAACTACTACAAAGGTCAACCAAGGAGGAAGGATCTAAGAATCAGAGTGAATCATAAGTAGACCAGTCATCGCAAAGAATAAAACCTACTTTCAAATCAGCTCAATCCTGAATTGAATTAAGGTGAATTCTCTGTAACCTAAATGCCTGTCAAAAGCAAAAATAAACTCTCTTAGAAAAACATAACATTATCTATCTATCCAAATTATCTCTATGATTTCTACACACATTGCCTATAACTCAATCTAAAATAATCAAACATTGCCACAAACAAGGTCTCAGGGCACAGCTTTGTTCAAGAGAGTTTCTACCACTGGCCCTGGGCTTCTGAACTCCCCACATTGTTCTTGCTTGTCACACCATTTTGGAAGTCACATTTTGCAATTGCTGTCTAAGAATTGCCACCTGTGGACTCTCAGGGCCCCAGGGTGTGCTCTGAATCTTCCCTCTCTGAATCCTGCTTTTTTTTTTTTTTTTTTTTTGAGATTAAGTCTTGCTCTGTTACTCATGCTAGGGTGCAGTGGCACAATCTCAGCTCACTGCAACCTCCACCTCCCAGGTTCAAGCGATTCTCCCACCTCAGCCTCTTGAGTAGCTGGGACTACAGGCATGTGCCACCCCATCCAGCTAATTTTTGTATTTTTAGTGGAGACTGGGTTTCACCACGTTAACCAGGCTAGCCTTGAACTCCTGACCTCAGGTGATCCCAAAGTGCTGGGATTACAGGCGTGAGCCAGCGCACCCAGCCTCTGCCTCCTTCAGCAAAACAACTTGCTCTGGTCTATCTTGTCCCTTTCAGAGTGGAGACCTCTTGTTCAAAAGGAATATTCACTGGACAGCTCTGAGAACTTCAAGCCCTTACTGCCCCTTGAAACCTCTGGTCTTACCTGAAGAAACAACATGGGCTTCCTTTTCAGCTCTGCTTTTGGCAGCACTTAAAAGAAATCTGGGATTTTCTTGGGTTTCTTTTCTCTCTTACTTTTGATTAAATGTATTTTGAGTTTTATTTTTTCTTGTTGTTGTTTTTAGTTCTCCTATGGTTTCAGTATTTTCTAGAAAAAAAAAAAGAGAGAGAGAAAATTTAGAACTAGACTTTTCAACTGCACTTGGAACTCTCCAAAACACAAAATTGTATATTCAATATGATCTCTGCTAATACAAACATTATCTATTGAAAAATGAAAACAAAAAGACATACAATAGAATGCTAAGAAATGATGATTGGCCAGTGATGCAATTGCAGTTTATTTCTTATTCTCTGATATTTTATGTCTCTCCTGTCTTCCATAATATATATATTATTTTATATTCATAAAAATAAAGTGATAATTATATTAAAGTATTATTTATAAATAGAAGTAAAATTTTAAAAATAAAAATGTAAGAGTAAGAAGGCATATGCTCAGTGCTGTAGAGGCCATAAAAGATGGATAAAAGAGTCCCTGTCATGAAGGATCATGGACTTTGGTAAAGTTAAGAAAAGGCAAGTAAACAATCATTTTAATATAAATTAAGTTTGAAAGTGCCTTAAATCTCAAACAATGGGCCATGGGATTTTAGAGTAGAAGCTGGCACATTAATTTAGAATGATGAGGAAGAATTTCCACTGGGAGGGTCCACATAGGTTTTGACTCAAAAACATAGTGAGATGGAAGAGAGATGGGGAGAAAAAGTCAGGTGATCAATCTAGCATAGCCCAAGATGTGGCGAGAAGAAAGCCCAGAATGTGCTTGGTGACTGGTGATTGTCCAGTTTGACTTGAGAGAGAGACCATCATAGGGAGATGAGGCTAGAAAGACAGACCTTGTGGCCTCCTTGAGTGCCAGGTTGAGACATCTGTACCTAAGTCATGAGGAATGGGAACTCCTTGGTGGCTTTTTGAGCATAAATGAACACTAAAAGGGGCTATACTCAGGGAAGACTAATCTAGCTGTGGTGAATAGTAAGACTGCTAAGGACATTATATCAATGAACAGACAAGAGGTAAGAATGGTGTCAGTGAACATGAAAGAGGGGACTATTCACTCACAAAATAGATCTTTACTAACTATCTGTTTTGTCCCAGGTCCTGTGCTAAGTGCTAAGTCCACAGTGGTGAATGAAACAAATATAATCTCTGCTTGCTACCTAGTGGAAAAGAGACAAATAATTGCAAAATATCATTTTGGAAAGAAAAACAACCGGCTGCTGTGTTACCGCATAAAAAAGCTGCAGAAGGGGAGTGATCAGGGAAAGGCATCCCTGAAGAGATGATACAAGAGACATAAAGATGAGGAGTTGGCTCTATAAAGACTGGGAGAAGAGGGTTCCTGGAAGAGCGGCCAGCACAGAAAAACTCTCAAGAAGGAAAGAGCTTAGTTCATTTGAGAAGCTAAAAGGAGGGCTATGAGGCTGAGCTATATTTACTGATGGGGTGAGGATGACATTGGACAGTAAGGAGGTACCTGGTCATACGGGACTTTGTAGGACAAACTAAGGATAATGAGAATGGTGCGCTAAGAAAGCATCCAGGCTGAACAGATGGCAGGACTACAAGAAGCTCAAGGGAACAAAGGAATGATTAGAAAACACTGGTGTCATTTTGAGCTCTTCAGGAAGCAGACACACCATCATGGAATCAGAAATGCAAGAGATCTGTTGCAGAGAAATCCCATGAAAAGGAAAGCAGAGATGAAGCAAGAGTAGTCAGGGAAATCCTTCAGACCATGACACAGATCTGACATCTGTGAAAGGAGACAGGGGAATGAAGAAGGATTGGAAAGGAAGAGCCTGAGGCGGCAGTGCATCTCTGAGAGTCTCAGGCCAGTGCAGGAAGGCAGAGCAAAGCAGCCTGTGAAGGAGTCCCATGTCAGGCAGCAATGATCGGTTTGCATGCTCCTCCTGAGCTCAGCCACTGGCTGGAGACGGCCCATGCAGAGCAGAGCTTCAGCATGAACACTGCCACGGATCCTGAAGGTACAGCAAATGCAGGCTGCCAGCTCACTACACTCCTTGCCACAAGTTCTCACTTAAAGGCACATCTGAGCAGGGCACCTCCCAGGCTCTCGCATTTGGTAAATCTAAATGATCTCTTTGGGGAACTTATAAACTAAGTTCAACTAAAATTTCAAATAATAGTTAACAGAGAAGACAGAAAGAAGGAGTTTGGGTTAAAGCATTTTATGATTTGACCTCTTTCAGAAGAGGAGGAGACATGGATTAATGTTAGGTCACACGAAACATGCATATTAAAATGTTAAGGGTAACCTTTAAAAGGAATATAAAGTGTATGCATAACTTTTCAAATCAGTAAAAAGACCCGAGGAACAGAGAAAACTTGATCACCATAATCAAAGGTAGGAAAACAGGGAAAGAATTAAGGAAAGCAAAGTGAATAGAAAGCAATGCATAGCTCAGAGAAGCTACATGGAGGAAATAAAGTGGAAAAAGTACAGGCACAATTATTTCCTGGTCTTTCATAGTAAGGCAAGCAATATCTTCTAAAATTGATAATTTATCTAGAAGGGGTTTAAGTATTTTATAAAGCTAAGCAATAGAACAAATATAAATAGCACAAAACAAAAAATGTGGAGGGTAAAAGTTGGGTAGTATAAGCAAGTTAATTATTATTCTTTCATTGTAAGGAATGAATAGATGCTATCTAAGGTCAACATGTTAATTAGCAGAGGTATGAATATATTACTCAGAGTATTGGGGGTAAAGCATGAGAATTAAAAATACAAATGGTTAAAAGTAATTGAGTTTAAGGACCTGCTGAGGATTGAGAAGTGAAGGTAAAACAGTCACATTGATTCTTTGTACTTCTGTGTTTTAAAATTTTCTGCCAGTGGATTATGGGAGCAAAGAAAGAAGAGTGTTCATAGATGGCTCCATGCTGATAGGCCAAAGAATGGGTAGTACCTTTGAAAAAAACAGAAAAGCCAGAAGGAGCAGGTAGGATATAGAAGAAGATATAGTTCTATCTCACTTGTTAAACCACTGTGTTCAAATTTCTGTTTATAAATCCATTCAGCAAAGAGCTCTTTAACTCATCGAATGCAGAGGCACAGGTTCACAGGCAGGCTAAGATGGAAACTACAGAAAATTGATTTGATTTTTGATAAATAAATATTATCTTGACAAAATATTTGATAAAAGGTTCTGGATTCCGAGCCCTCATTTGGGCAGGATCATTCCCTCACAGGGCCTGTGGTTACCCTTTTTGCTCTGAGACTCAAAAAAAATTTCAGAAGGAAAAGATTGAGAAACCTGCTTTGAATTACAGCACAGCTAGGCAATATTTTTCTTAGCCAGTGGGTGTTTCTCTTTATAGAACTTTGGAACACATTGGAAGAGGACATTGGAACGTTGGAAGGGAAGGAGGTCTCTCAAGTTCCCAGCTCTAAGTTTAATAACTTGAATATATTCTGGTTAAGTCATCTTCGATAACTTGTATCCATTTTGATTTTGATTTTGATTTTCTGTAAAGCTACTTTCCAAAATTTAAACTTCTCATAATAGCATGATCCTCAGAACAATGGATTTTGTTATTGTCAGCAAGCCTTCATCACCTCCAGGTTCCAACATCACTAAGTTGGAAACACAGATAAAAAATTATTCCATGGAACACTGAAATCTTGGGAAGGCTGACTGTAGAAGGCATTTATTTAGAAGTCCTAGGTAAGTTCTGGGCCCTCAATTAATAAATAAATGGATGAGTAGGTAAAAAAGAATGAATGAACATGGAAAACCACCCATCATGTACAAATGCTCAATGATGTGAATGAATAATGGATGTGCTGGCAGCTCATGCACCGCATGTTAGAACGAGTGCTATGGCATGAGCTCCATGACAGCAGAGACCTCTCCTATTTATCTCTGTGTCACAGAGCCTAAAACACTGTAGCTCAATCAACTAAAAAGCAAAATGAAAATGTGACTGCCGGTGGATATTTTAGGGGGCAAATGTTATGAAACAAAAATAAAACAAAACAAAAATTCCACCCTAACTCACAAAATGCTATTTCCCTCTCTATCTGAAAAGCTCAGGATAGATCTTTAACAAAAATCAAAACTTTTAAAAATTGGTTTTAAAAACCTTAAGAGGAAGGTCTGTGAACAGAAAGCAGTAACTGATTTCTTTTTTTTTTCTAGCTTTATTGAGATACAATTACACATAAAAATTATGTATGTTTACAGTGTATAAATATATATATATACACACACATACACGCACACTGTGAAATGAGCACCTCAATCAAGTTCAGTGACATATCCATCACCTCACATAGCTATTTTCTTTTTTGTTGTAGTGAACATTAAAGATCTACTCTTTTAGCAAATTGCAAATATACAACACAGTATTATTAACTATAGTTGCCATGCTGAATATTAGGTCTCTGGAACTTATTCATCCTGAATAACTATGACTTTGCCCAACATTTCCCCATTTTCCTCACCCTAAACCCACCAACTACCATTTTACTTTCTATTTCTTTGAGTCTCACTTTTTTAGATTTTACATATAAGTGAGATCACACGGCATTTCTTGTTCTGTACCCAGCTTATTGCACTTAACATAATGCCCTCTGGGTTCATACATGTTTTCACAAATGACAGAATTTCCTTCTTTTTTATGGCTGAATAATATTCCATTGTGTATACATGCCACATTTTCTTTATCCATTCAACCCTCAATGGACACGGGTTGATTCCATATTTTGGCTGTTGTGAATAATCCTGCAATGAACATGGGAGTGGATACACCTCTTTGAGATATTGCTTTTATTTCTATTAAATATATACCCACTCTGTGATTTATAGGAAACCTCCTTGACTATCGCATCCAGACTGCTCTAATAAGAAGCATGATAAGACCCTGGAACAAATTTCCCAAAGCATCTTGGGTATTTTCTATCTGCTTTTGGCAACTTCTATGAAAATTCATTCTGGAAGATGCCAAATTTTAACTTCTGTGCAATTCTCATAATTCTGTTTTCACTGTTCACTTTATAACAAAACAAGCCAAGGTGAACACACCACTCCAAAGGAAGAAGGGTAAAGTTAAAACCCCTTCCCAATAGGGACTTGGATTAAACTTAAGACCTGGACTTTGAGAATGTTCAACTCAGGGAAATCTGACAGTATATGTATCTCTCTGCTGGATTTCATATGTCAACATACACATTTTCCATACAACTATGAGGATATTCTGCCATGATATGCTTAATATCTAACACTGCTTTGATTGCTCAAGAAAACCAGAAGATGTTTATCCTCATGTGATAATGGCTTTGGGACACAGAGGGCATTGGTGATGACCTCCAAATGAAACACACCCAACGCTCCACTGCCACCCTTCCCCAGCTCAGCCCTGATATTTCCCAGAGCATCTTCTGGTTACGCCAACTGACAGCAACTTCAGACTCGCACATGGAAACTTAACTGCTGTTGCAGTTAGACTTTATCATCCCGTTGTTTCTTCCTGTATAATACAGATAATCATCCACATGAAAACATGGGCTATGCAGAGCAAATACTACCAGATGGTCCATCAAAACCTACACTCATCAACTCCAAGAAATATAGATCAGCCTGTGTTTCATCAATCTAACCTCGCAGACCCAGCCAGTGGCTATATATCTGGATTTTTTCATCAATTCACATTGCTTTTTTATTGCTGGCTTGGGCAGTTTTTTCCACTGGGTATTTGTATTTATATATATTTTTTAATTTGATGAAATTTATTTGCATTAAGTCTGATTTTGCATTTCATCGTCTATTTCTAAGGTATCTTGCTTTATAAACTTGAACATGCTGCTTTTTAAGGGATTTAAAAAAAAAACATTATCTACTATTTCCAGGGACTTTATAAATATTAACTTGTTTATACCTTTAAAAAGCCAGCACTTTGGGAGGCCGAGACGGGCGGATCACAAGGTCAGTAGATCGAGACCATCCTGGCTAACACGGTGAAACCCCGTCTCTACTAAAAAATACAAAAAATTAGCCAGGCGAGGTGGCCGTCGCCTGTAGTCCCAGCTACTCAGGAGGCTGAGGCAGGAGAATGGCGTGAACCCAGGAGGCGGAGCTTGCAGTGAGCTGAGATCCGGCCACAGCACTCCAGCCTGGGCAGCAGAGCGAGACTCCGTCTCAAAAAAAAAAAAAAAGCCTACGTGATATTGTTGTCTCTATTACATAAATGAAGAGAATGAAAATAATAGAAGTTAAATAACTTGCTCACCACTGATAAGTGTTGATACAGGAATGTGAATAGAGATCTATCTGGCACCAAAGCCAATGGTCTTTCCACTCTACCACACTGCTCCATCACAGATCTGGTTACATTGGGAGAATAGGAAACATAACAAGCCTACGAAGTACTAAGTGTTATCATTAAAGTAGAATCCCACATAACACTTATAACAGGAATAATCAGGGTTCTTCTTATATTTTCTCCTAAATGTGCACAAACACAACTGTCTCAATGTCTTCAGGAATAAACGAGAGTCTATATGATTTAGTAAACTATTATTAGATATTATTAGATTATGTAGAGAGACACTATTACTAGATTATGTAGAGAGATACTATTGTATATGTTCATTGGAACTGGGGTTAAAAGACCTTTGTAAAAACCCAGCTTCTCCATTTGATATCTGTGTGACTTTGCACATGTTACTGATTATTTAGAGTTCTCTTATTTGTAAAATTGTGTTTGACAGAGAAGGACAATGCTTTCCAGATATACCACTCCACCTCCCTGCAGTCAGGGTGAGACCATGTGACTAACTCAAGCTGGTGAAATGTGAAAGCATAGGACTTGAATCTCTCCAGGTCAAGGTAGGTGCAAACCAGTGTATCTCCTCTAGCCCCCTCTCAGTTGAAGCAACCCAGAGGCCACATGTGTCAGATGTTCAATTTGGTATAGCTGCAAGATCGAGGCAGTTCGTCCAATTACCATCACACTTTTCCTGAGGGAGAAAGAAACCTCTGTTGTGTTAAACCACTGACATTTCAGGGTTTCTCTGCTACGGCAGCTACAGTTAATTAACCCAACTAGCGCAAGGGGATAATAGCTTCTGTCATACTACTTTAGATTATTGTAAGACTAAAACAAGACTATTAAAATAAATATTTGTTAACTTTATCTTTACACAGATTTATGTAAGCCTTTATATAAACCTTTACATAGGCCTATGATTGTCATTACTCACATTCTAAAAATCTGACTTTATCACTGTGAGTTTTTTATAGTATAATGATAATGTAAAAATTGTTTTAATTATCTTAACAATTATTTGTAAAAGAAAATATGCTTCTGACCTGCTTAATATGTTGTTTTAAGCAAAATAAATGTTTTCTTTACTTTGTGGACACTATTTTCTTGTTCAGCAAGCTTCCACAGAAGATAGTATAAACACAAACTTTAGCTCAATTCTTATTGTACTACTACAAATACACGTGATCTTCCTTCTTAATTAATGAGGCCTCAATGGAGTTTACTTCCTAGGAAATTGCTCTCTTTTTCCTGATCATGTAGACAGCAGAAGAGGGGACAGCTGGCATGCCCATTGGTTTTCACGAGATTAATACCCACAGGATAAATGCCTTTCATGCATGTTAACATGGTACAGGACCTGGCCTTCAATCCCACTAACTATTGGCCTTGTTTGAAACAATGCCAATTCATTCACTAGGTATCCGAAAAACAAGCCACGGCAAATGATTGATGTCATGTTCCCTTTCTCTCTGTCCTTACGTGTTTTTACTTGAATTTAGTATTGAGAATAGAACTAAAGTCAGAGACCAAGGTACAACAATGACCTAAATTCACACACAAAAAGATGCTACTTAGAGCTACAGAAAGGACTTGTCTGGAGTTTGGGGAGGAGGTCGCTGCATTGAGAAAGAAGATAAACACAAAGAGAGTGAAGATAAAATATACAAAAATACGTAGCAAATATTCCCTGTGAGACTGGGTGTGGTGGCTCATGCCTGTAATCCCAGCACTTTGGAGGGCCAAGGCAGGCAGATTGCTTGAGCTCAGGAGTTTGAGACCAGCCTGGGCAACATACCAAAATCCTGTCTCTACAAAAAATACCAAAAAATTAGCTTCTCTTGAGAGACTGAGGTGGGAAGATGGCTTGAACCCAGGAGGTCAAGGCTGCAGTGAGCCATGATCATGCCACTGCATTCCAGCGTGGGTGACAAAGCAAGACACTGTTTCAAAAAACAAAAACAAAAATACACACACACATGTATTTATTTCCTGTGAAACTTCTCCTCTTAAAGGCTTCCTTGTTTCATTTTGAAGAGGCAGGAGGATTCCAATATGAGACAACAGGCCCACCTGTCAGACGTGAAATTTGCTTCTTTCTCATGTTTCAGTTATTGGTTCATATAATTGAGCAAGTAAGGGAGACAGCACACATATGACACTAAGTTGTTATTAAACACACACAAAGTACCAGAAAACAGACTAGATGCTTGCTTTCAATGACTCAGTTTTAAAACTATCAACAGCCACATTAAATCACAATGAAAGGTGGCAGAACCAGTGGGATCTGAAGAGAAAAGAGCCATGGAGAAGGGGGAAGACAGGGCAGGGAAGAGAAGGGGAAGGACAGCAGGGCAAGAAAGGAGCAGAATCCACCACAGCACAGGCTGGGCTCTGCCAGCACCGAGGCTGAACCTCATTCACAGCAGAGTTAATAGGAAGGTAGGAAGGTAAAAGCTACTCTGAAAAACCATGTTTTCTCTCAACAAGAATATCTGAATTAGGAATAAAAACATTCTCTGCTTCCTAGAATATTTTGCAATTACAGAAAAAAGAAAAAGAAGAAGCTTCTATAAGCCTGCCAGAAATCTAGCTGACAAAAGTTCAAGGTTTTTTTTCTGAATTATTGTGCATACACAGTTTTTTTTCGGAAAAATAAAGCAATCCATTAAAATTAAAAGGGTTTTAAAATGTTGGCAGAAGAAACATTTCATTGTCGCAACAAAGAGAATGCTGTTGAGAAATGCTTTACAAAGTGGGAGCTAAGGCAGTTAAAAATTGATTTTCAAAGTGGTTTGGTTTTGGTCTATGTCACAAGCTGGCCCTGACATCCCACTTCCTGCTTTCCAAGGTTCAGGCCTGGCCAGAGAAGCCAGGTCTCCTGGGGTGCGTGTGGTGCAGAGGTTGAAAGCTCAGGTTCTCCGGGCCATTAGCCTAGCAAGGAGCCTAGGAGCAGACAGCACCCACAGGAGAGGCTCATTCAGGGCTCATGTCTGATCCTGAACTGATAACCTTTACCTCGTGCCCAGCGCTGACCCCTCACATCCAGAAGCAGCTGGGGCTCCCTTCAGTAGCTCCTGCATAATACCACTGGACAAATTCCAGCAGAAAACTCAGACACAGGAAAAGGATACAGCAGCTTAACGTGGATTTTAAAACTAACTGTCGTTTTAGGAGTGGCTACGTGTTCTACTAGCTAACAAAGTGGGAAGCTTCCATTGCAGAGCCCTCTTAGGCCACCTAATCCCTGAGGAATTTGTCTAGTTTTTCCTCTACCTCCTTTAGATCCCTGTGCAATAGCCCAGCTTTGAATCTGAAATGAAGCCCACAAGCGAGAGCCCTCGCCCACTTTTGTATGAGAAGGTGATTGCTTAGTACACACAAAACCGCTACAGCTGGCTGCCTGCTCAGCCCCGTCCTGCTCTGAAACACATCCAAGCCTAAACAGTGGACAGTGACACATGATACCACCGATTGACTGGCCTGTAATCACCTGCTGTCTTATTTCAGCCCAGTTATGGCCACATTCACAGCCATAAAGCAGCAATGGCAAATAGGTTTCCTCTTGTGGGACAATTCTAATTGTTAGCCTCTTACATCTAAAATTCTGGGTTGAAAAGTGTTTTGAGGACATATCTGCATTCACGGAAAAGCATAACAAATAGGGGAAAATATATCACTTCACTTGAAAACTAGGGAATGCAATTTTGTGAAGAAACATCAAACTAAAAGGGAGAATCAGCAAACCAGTTGCAGGGGAAATGAAGGAAAGGCAAGGAGAAGACGGCTGGTGGGGGCTGTCACTTGGTACAGCTTTTCAGGAGGGAAATTTGACAACACACATGAAAAGACTTAATAATGTTCTCTAACAAAATTGTTTTACCTTTATGAGCTTATTCTAAAGAAATCAGTATGAATGCACTCAAAGATTTGTCTACAAATATGTTCATCAGAGCATTGTTTATCACAGCTGAAAATTAGAATCTACCTAAATGTTTAAAAAGAGAGTATTAACTACATTATGGAACATACATACAATAAAATACTGTGCAATCTTTGAAACTATACTATAGAGAACTACTTAAAAGATATGGAAAATATTCACAACATATTTTCATGAAAAAGCATTCAAAAATAGTAAGCATAGTGTGATTCAAATTTATTTTGAAATATAAAGCTATATATGCATATATGCTCCAAAATGCTAGCTCTGGGTAGCCTAAATTTTCTAAAATGATTAAGGGTTACTTTTGTGATAAGAAAGTAAATCTTACTTGTTTTAAAGACAATAATAGACAACCTATAGAAGTCCTGCATACAATCATCCCACTTTATTGCCCAAAACTGTAACTTAGGTGGCTGTAAAGTGGAAAATGTATACAAACTAAATAGAAAAATTGGTAAGTTATTTAATGTATGCTACTAAAAATACAAAACTTAGGCCGGCGTGGTGTTGGGGACCTGTAATCCCAACTGCTTGGAAGGCTGAGGCAGGAGAATCACTTGAACCTAGGAGGTGGAGGTTGCAGTGAACCAAGATAGCACCATTGCACTCCAGCTTGGGCGACAGAGCAAGACTCCATCTCAAAAAAAAAAAAAAAAAAGAAGAAGAAGAAGATGAGGAAGCCTGAAAGTATCCCAGAAGCGTATCCAGGCTCCAGCTGGCTGTCTCAGCACACGTAAGCAGTTAAATGGACCAAGACCAGTTTCATCAATGTCAGCATTAATCATTTCTTTTCTTTTCTTTTCTTTTCTTTTTTTTTGGTACTTAACTGGCTGAAATAACCACCATAACATACTTATAATTATGACTTTATCAGGATCACTGCTAAGTGACTTACTAAAAAATAAATTGTCCACAACACTGAAGGACTCTCAGTACACATTACTCAGAAGTAGTTATGCAATCACTGAAATGTGAACTGCAAGGTTTTCCTTGAGAAGACTGTCCTGCCTTTTTTAAATAAGTGAAAGGACATCATACAATCTAACAGACTAATAGCATTGCTCACTATATAAGATGGGGAATTTGCGTTCCATCTTGAGCACCGCTGAGCCTCAGGCTGCTTGGTGGCACACAGTTCCTACCTCAGCCCTAGCAGTGTGATTTCTAAAGTGCGGTAGATAATTCTTGGTCACCTACTTGTTTTGCCCCTGAAAGATTAATATGGTTGAGATCACGTCTGGAAAAATGCTATTTATCAATAGTGGGTGACTTTTTATCAATCAGAAAATTCTCTTTTCCTCCTGTTGTAGTTTGTACAATAAGTTCAATAAACAAAATTCTTCTTCTAGTTTACTATTATCTCATTTTCCAGGAAGATTTAACCCTTAAGTAATTGATGCGAGTGTATTTGTACGTACTATTAAAAGTTGTATTGAATCTACTTATGAAAAAGCATGAGCTAGCTTAACTTATATTTTCCCATAAAGGGGGAAAAACAGACACATTGATTTAAGATCAGATTCCCACTAGATTATCTGCAAGTGAATGGCTAGTACACGAATATGACCCTGCGGTTAAAGTGAACAATCATTTTTCTAATTAAAATATTCAGATATCCAAAATGAAAGGTAAATTAAAGAGGGAGGAGACTTCTAGTCCCACAATCCCAATTAGAAGAAAAGAATAGAATTTCCAGACTTAAAGAACTGCAAGAATCTTAATTTTCAGAATGGGGAATTTGAAAGTCAAATAAATGAAGTTAACTTTGTGGGCTACCAATTTATTCTTGGCAAAATAAAATGTCTTGAGTGACCCATCCATAACAGATTTCTTAAAGCTGACATTTTTTCTGAATTGGGTGTTCCAGAAGAGAAGAGAGAATTGTAACCTCAAAGCCTGAGACTTGATATTGGGTATCCCTACAGGGAAGGACTTCCAACAACCCAACAAGTATCTATCTCTCCTTCCAAAGACCTGAATGCACTACTAAGTGTCTTCAGGATGATGCTCCTGCAGCCCTGCCAATAAATTCACTTCCAATGTCTTTATTGGAAGGAGGCTCTTCTGGTCACAAGTTTGTTGGATGCATCCAATGATATTATTTATTCTTAATGCCAGACTGCCTGGAATCAACAGCTTAAGTGCTACAACAGGGTGCAGATCAAAATATTTGGGAGCAGAGGTGCTACCTAGAATCTAAACCCTTTAGATTCTAAGCCCTTTATTTTACTTCTGAATCTAAGCCCTTTATTTTACTTCTATGCCAGGCACCAGCTCATACTACTCAGACATTTAAATGCTTCTTTTCCATAATAATACATATGATGGGATTTTCATGCTTGTGTCCACGTGTACATTTACTGTCATGTTATAAGAGAGAAGTCTACTTACATGTATATTTATACTTGGTTTCTTGATTACTAAATCTAGAAGCAAATCTGTATACATGGCATATAGCTCAGCCTGTAATCATTTCTAAAGTTAAATTCAGCTTTAGCTCCATCGATTGCCTTGTAATCATGCTTTTGTTTTAAAATAGCACTGATAATTTTTAAATATCTGATATTAGTGTTTCATGAAACTGTTTTCCCTAATCTTCCTTAAAAACATGAATTTCAAGTGTAACAGACAAAAATAATAGAATTTACACACAACAAACAGAAAAGCATATGAGTATGTGTTTTTGCGTGTAAGTGGGTGGGTAGGTGACAGACAGAGAGAGTGCTACAGGGTAGAGAAACACCCTCAGACAAGTATCTCAGCCAAGTGCTTGCTCCAAAATATCTCACTTGAAGAACTTAGTGAGCAGTGTGTCATACGTTTCTACAGGTTAACGTGGAATTCTACTGCTGCTATGGAAAAATACCTAAGTCCATGTTGCTTGGTTTTCATACAAAATAATAAACAGGGCTTCTCCTCAAAGGAGCATCAAAAAGAACATGAAGAAACATTCAATTCTCCTTCTGTAAGATAAATCCCTATGAAAGCGATAGTTCTCCTTGCGGATGCTTGCCGCTTGTGCTGGTTCAGAAACTGTCATCACTTCAGCAGAGGTCCAGCCCTCCCTAAAAGGGAATAAATCAGAAGGCATCAGTCTTTTCTCTTTGGCAGCCTGACCCTTGACCCCCTTTCCTTCTCCCAGGAAGAGGTCTTTTAAAATTTCTTTTCATTTTTGTTCTGGATCACTGCCTCCATTTCTTCTGACTCCAGAGTGACTGAGCTTGTCCCCAAATCCAAAGGCTCCAGGAGAAAGCCTGAAGTTTCTCTAGCCTTAGAGGATTTCCCCCAGGCATCGCTTTGTAAAGAGATCGACACTTCAAAATTATGGTAATTGCTAGCCCTGTTGCTAGACATTGTTATTGGATGTCTTAACAAAGAAGAAAAATGTTAACATAGCACAAGTTTGTTTTCTTAATATTTTAATAATTCCCTTCCAACATATCTTGTTTCTTTTTCAATTTATGTATTTTATCATATGCATTTTAAAAAGTCGTTCTAAAAGGGGTCTGCTCAACTGCCAAAGAAGTCCATGCCACACACGAAAAAAGCAAGGAACCCTGGCAGTGGAAGATTTCTGACCAGAGTTTGCTCATGGTTTAAATGGAGGCTGATATGGTTGGCAAAGTCTATTGTTTTACTTAATTTCCTTTTCTCCAAGTCATTTTCAATATTGTCCAATGGATGTTCCCTTTTCTATTCAAATATGAAACTTTCATCTTTTTTCTGGCGAGCTACAGAAACAAAAGCAGAAGTTTGTTTCCTGAGTTTGGAGTGAGAAATAGGTTTATTAAAGCAAGTGCTTCAAGATGCACCTGAGAACTACCCCCATCACCCTTGCTGTCACTTTAAACAAGGCATGCTTTCTCTGTGCCTCCAGGTTTAGAGGTTACAGCTAGGTGTCCTCATGGTCTTCTGAGCTCTCCTATTCTGCACAGTGTCACACAAAGATGGGCCAGATCCCCTCTGAGAGGGGAACAGACATGTCTTCATTTACTGGGACAGGCTTCAGTTAGACCACGCTGCTAAATTTCATGGCAACTTTTAGGTTAAATTAACTGTTTACTACCTTCCTTTTACAGGCTTATAAATATGGTCAGTATGGATTTTTTTCTACAACACTTGGATACAGGAAATCTCCGATTCATTTGTTTTTCTAAATCAAATTAAATCTGCTCTAAGCTCGTACCCAAAGAGCCTAGTGACAAACTGGGCACTCAGTATTAAGAAACTCTCCCCACCCTCTAAGGAATCGTACTCGAATATGCGGCGCTGTTAGTGCCAGCAAACTCTGAGCAAGCTGTCAACTTTAGGGTTGCCGTCATTCCCACTGTTCCTTCCCCTAGCTGATGCCCCTTGGCTCCCAGGAGGCCCAGAGATGGCCCCGCAGTGGGCACTCCTCTGACCATAAAGAGACTCCTCGACCTCAAAGAGCCTCACCACCAAGGCTGAAGGGCACAAAGTACCCCCTTGTCAGGCCTCTCATGCCCCCACAGAGGGGCTGCTGCACAAACACAGACAGCCTCACACCCAGTCCATCCTCACTCTCCTCTCAGAAAATCTACCCTCCGCGCTGTGCGCCTGCTATGGCCTCTGCCTCCTAAAGCACCTTCCTCCACCCTCTCTCCCCAGCAGAAGAGCCAAAGATATCCTCTCAGTGAGCCCAGGCTTTCAGAAATCAGTGATGACGAGGGTGGTTGCCTTTTGGGTGACTGGAAATTTCTCCTTCCGGCCTGTAACCCCAAGGCCCCTGAGCTATGGGAACATAAATGCCTGGCTACAGTACATGGATAAAAGTAAAACCCTACAGCAGTAGAAATGAAACCCAAATTAATATTCCAATATGCAGATAGCCTGCATATGAAAGAAAGCACACGGGCTAGGGATGCACTTCTAGAGAAAATTAATTAGGTATGAATGTTTAGTTATAGAAAGAGAGCTATTTTAGGTGAAAATTGTAAATTATATTTTGGATTTGAATTGATTCATTATCTGTTAAGCATGTACACACACACACACACACACACAATACACTTTGGTTTTTACCAATCTCAGAATAGAGACCCAGTGAAAGCCAATTAGCAGACAAAGGTTACCGTCATTTTGAATGAAGCATCTTGGAGAGTCTTTGCAACCAATGATACATCAGGACATCATACTAGGTAATACAGCAATTGTTTAAAGATAGCAACAACAACAATCCTCTTCATGCCCATTCACAGATCTCTGCTATTCTAATCAGGTCATGATGAATTCCTAGCTGCATTCCCACTCACAGAGGAAAAATATTTCAACTGTATGGTCATTACTCACTCTTAAAAGATTAATTTAACAAAAATGAAAACCCACCACAGTAATGAATGTAATTCACTGGAAGAATGGTTTGAGAAAGCTAGCCACACTGGAAAACATTACTTTTTAAATTAATGACAGAACTGAAGATTATTTTCAGATTTGGTCAGCATTTTTGAAAAGTAATGATTAGCTGGGGTGGGAAAAAATCAGATTAGTATTAAGTGTTTGCATGTTATGAGGCAGGATAAGCTCAACCCAAGGCTGGGACTTATTATTCAGCCTCTCACCGACCGCTTTACTAGTCAAAAAGGACACACAAGGTCAGACTATGCTGTAAAACTTGGGGGATTAATAGAGCTGCTACATTAAGGTCCCAGTTACATAGATCCATCACAAATAAGAGCTAGTAATAACAGCTAACCTTCACTGAGTGCTGATTACCCCAAGCCACTAGGAAAAGCACTTTATGTATATTATTGCATTTATGCCACATAACCGCACAATGAAGGAGGTAATATTATTATGGTGGTGGTTGTTATTAATCCCACTTTACAAACAAGGATATTTAGGAACAGAGAGATGGAGTAATTTCCCAGTGGATACACAGCTGGTACATAGTGGATTCAGGATTAGATTCTAGACTATATGTCTAACAGCCTATTCATTTTAACCACCATTCAATGCTGTGGCAAGGGTGAAAAATGCACACATTTACACATACTCGCTTGAAACTCCTCACAGATATACACGTGCATACATTTGTTTAATGTGGTAAATCACTTTTCACAGGCTTTATACTTAATCTTTGCCTAGTAATAGGTCGGTGAATTCATCATCATAGTTCATTCTCACCTAGTGACAGTGACAGCTAACCTTTATATAGCACTATATGCCAGCCTCTGCTCTAACACTTCACATATATTAATTCATTGGTTTTTTTTTTTGAGACAGAGTCTTACTCTGTTTCCCAGACTGGAGTACAGTGGTGCCATCTCAGCTCACTGTAGCCTTCACCTCCCAGATTCAAATGATTCTCATGCCCCAGCCTCCCAAGTTGCTGGGATTACAGGCACTGGCCACCAAACTGGCTAATTTTTGTATTTTTAGTAGAGACAGGGTCTTACTGTGTTGCCCAGGCTGGTCTCAAATTCCTGAGCTCATGATCTGCCCACCTTGGCCTCCTAAAGTTCTGGGATTAAAGGTGTGAGCCACTGTGCCCAGCCTGAATTCTTAAAGCAATCTTATGAAGCACTTATTATCATCCCCATTTCAAATATAAGGAAATTGAAGCATAGAGAGGCTAAATGACTTGTCCAAGGTCATACAGCTAGAAAGTAGCAGAGCCAGAACTTGAAGCCACTAGGTTATACTGACTGTTATACCACCAACCTGAGGAAGCAGGCACTATTATGCCTCCTATTTTACAGTTGTAGAAGCAAATTCAGTAATATTGGAGGTGACTTGTCTCAAAAAGGTACTGTCAATTTATTATTAGTTTTAGAAAGTTACAGAACATTTAATAAAATAATATTCTATTCTGTGAGACAGAGAGTGAGTGTGTGTGTGTGTGTGTGTGTGTGTGTGTGTGTGTGTGTGTGTGTGTATTCTCTGTGTTTGTAGTAGGACTAAACAGTGGCTAAATGTGTATGTGAATACATGCAAACATCTCCATACATATGCTCTCAAAACCCTGGTTTTCTCTCCACTATGTGTCCCATCTCACACTGTGCTGCTACTAAACCCTGGCCATTCTTTAAAGACTGGCTCAAAATTCTCTTCTTCACAGAAGCTGTGCCTGAGCTCCCCATGTTCCATTCCTAACCCTACAAAGAAAAATTGTCAATGTGTCACATGTATTTGAGCAGTGCTATCAACCTACCAAAAAGGTCTTTGACAGGAGAGCCTTAAATGTTGTTTAAACTCACTCTCATCCCCTGCACACTCTCGCAGAGCCTGTCTGGCACATACAATTCTAGGGCCAAAGAGAGCTGTAAGACCCTGATAATGCATTACCGATTTCAGGTAGGCTTGCCAATAGCACCAAGTATAAAATTCAGTCAGTCACTCAGTGATCTGACAAGCAGAGAACCAAAAAATCCATGCCTCATGAAATGTACAATGATTCCAGTGAATGAAACATATAAGAAAATAAACAAGTAAATGTATCTCATGAATGACGATGACAGGATTAGGGGAAAACACACAGTAAAGAGGATAAAAGAGGATAGGGAGATGAAGGAGGTAGATGGGGAGAGGTTTATACACACACACACACACACACACATATAAACTTATATATAAACTATATATAGAATATATATAAACTATATACATATAGAATATATATATAATATGTAGTTTATATATGTGTATATATACACTCTATATATAGAATATATAGTTTATATATATGTATATATACACATATACATATAGTAATCAGAGAAGGCATTTCTCGCAACATTGAGCAAAGATCTGAAGGAATTCAAGGCATGAGACACGCAGACCAAATGTGTTCTTACCTGCAAAGTGCTTAGAACAGACTTGGCCCACAGTTAGCACAGTACAAGTGCTCTCTCTCCTTATGGGGACAGCATCCCAGAAAAAGGGGTTAGTAGGTGCAAGGGCCCCAAGGTGGGAGCATGCTCGTATCTTTAAGAAATTGCAGGGCAATCAGCATGGCTGTGCTGAGTGAATGAGGGTGAAGTAAGGCAAGTGATGTGTTCACAAAGGTAATGGATTCAGGGGATGGAGGAGCAGATTTTAATTGTTGACTTCTTCTAGTCCTTCTAGAGTAAGGACTCTGGCTTTACTCTAAGTGAGACAGAGAGCTGTTGGAGAGATCTAAGGCAAGCAGTTACATGATTGACTTATATTTCTAAAGGCTCACTCTGCTTGCTATATGGAGGCTAAAATGAAGGACTAGTAAAGGCAAGGACTGAAGCAGGGAAATGTGTTGGATACCAATTGCAATAATGCTGATGAGAGATGGTGGAGGTTTAGACCAGAGTGGTGGTGGTAGAGGTGGTGTCAGACTCTAGATATATTTGTAAGATAATTCAGCAAGATTTGCTGATAGATTAGATGACCAGTATGAGACAATGGTAGCATTCAAGGATAACTCCAAAGTTATTTTGTTTTGTTTTGTCTGTCTGTGTGTGGACAAATAGAAAGCGGGCATGGCCATCCAAGAGACACAGAAGATGGCAAGAGAGCAGAATTTGGGGCTTTGGGGGATGGGAAATGGAAATCAGAAGTTTAGTTTGGGACGTATTAAGTTGAAGTTGGCAATTAGGCCTCCAAGTAGAGGTCTTTAGTGAGCAGTTGTATACACACCCAATGGGCAAGGGAGAGATGAACTAAGCTGTTGCCAGCTGATGAGTAGTGTTTAAAGCCATGAGACTAAATTAAGTCACACAGGACATAATTATGGGGAAAGAAATGGAGAGGTTCAAAGACTAATCCCTGGGACACTCCAGTACTCAGAGATCTGAAAATGAGATGGAAGAAAAACTGAGAGGAGAGGAAGTAGACACAGCCAATACAGAAAGCTCAAGGTCTTTCTGGAAAGGAGCATAGGAAAGGAGATGAGGAATCAAGAAAGGGTCAGAGCCTGGCCAACATGGCAAAACCCTGTCTCTACTAAAAATATAAAAATTAGCTGGGCATGGTGGTACATGCTTGTAATCCCAGCTATTTGGAAGGCTGAGGCAAGAGAATCAACTGATCCCAGGAGGCAGAGGTTGCAGTGAGCCAAGATTGTGTCACTGCACTCCCTGGGCAACAGAGTGAGACCTTGTCTCAAAAAAAAAAAAAAGAAAGGGTCAGGCTGCTGAAGATGAGAGAAATGGCAGCACACTTATAGGCTTGTCTCAGTCTGCTAGAGCTGGCATGACAAAGGACCACAGGTTGAGTGACTTAAACAACAGACATTTATTTTCTCACAGTCCTGGAGAGTAGAAGTACAAGATCAAAGTGGCATCAGGGTTGGTTTCTCCCGAGGCCTCTCCTCTCGGCTTGCTGATGGCCATCATCTTTTGGTGTCTTCACATGGTCTTCCCTCTGTGTGCGTCTGCATCCTGATCTCTTTATTAAGGACATCAGTCATACCGGATTAGGGCCCACTCCAATGACCTCCTTTAAACTTAATTACCTGTTGTAAAGACCCTATCTCCAAATACAGTCACCTTCTGAGGTACTGGGGGTTAGGACTTTACGTATGAATTTTTGGGGAACACATATGAGCGTATAACAAGGCTATTGAGAAAAATTCCAGAGAAAATTGCTGAAATGATATTCTTTTTTTTCAATGTTTATTTTAGGTCCAGGGGTACATGTGCAGGTTTGTCACATGGGTAACTTGTACATCACTGAGGTTTGGGGTATGAGTGATCTCATCACCCAGGTACTGAGCATGGTACCCGATAGGTAGTTTTTCAACAATATTCTGGAATAGGCAAGGAGGGATAGGATCAGATGCAAAAGAGAGAAGCAGGCTGAAGACAGGACATGGGTGATTCCTCATAATAATAAGAGAGAAGACAGAAAACCTTGATACAGAAACAGAAGGGTGGATGTGCATGGTCGGGGAGCACACAGAAGTTCTCTCCCAATTAATTCCATTTTCTCCATGAGTTGGGCAGCAGAGTCACCACTGGAGCAGGCAGGTGGGAAGGATGTGCTGAAAGGTTGAAGACAGAGAAGGTCTATAATGGTCATATCAGATGGCAGGAGAGAGAGCTGACTCTAGGGAGAGGTAGCATGGTAGTTGGGCAACACCTAGAGCCCACTTGAGGTTGCCAGCCTGGGCAACCTCAGGGTAAGCAAGACCAGTTTGCAGGGATGTGTTTCCTTCCCATAATGTTCTGTTGCACAAGTTCAGCCCCAGAGTATGCAAATAAATGGGTCTCACCAGTATGCTACAGGAGGGAATGCCAGGCAAGTATGACAAAAGTGGTTATGGGAATTGTGGGATGGTTATGATGTCAGACCATGGCATCTGTGCTGAACGAAAGGTGTATTTGTCTCCTGGGGCTGCTATGACAAAGTATGATGAACTGAGTGGCTTAAACAATAGCACTGCGTTGTCTCACTAATCTGGAGGCCAGAGGTCTGAAATCAAGATGGGGCAGGGTGGGTTCCTTTTGAAGGCTGTGAGGAAATGGGGAAGTGGATAGGGCCAAGAATATATTCACAGGATGTTACCAGTGTACAGAACGTCTGACCTAGAAACTGGATTGGGTGCCTTATGAATGACCCCGCTACAGGGCCCTCTCTCTCCGATTACATTAAATATATTTGAATTTATTTTCAAATTCAAAATAAATTGGAAGTTTGGGGTGTCTTTTCCACAGAGGAATTATTTAATAAAGTACACTAACAGAACTTTGATTAGGAAAGACTTACATAGAAAGAGATGGAAAAATTGGTGACAGAAGTCAGAGGGAAAGTTAAAGGACAGGAAGAACTTAAGGGAAAGATAACATCAATAATGTCACAAGCAGCAAAGACACAGATGCAAATAAGAGCAAAGTGCTGAATGGGAAAATGAGGAAACCTCAAGACTTTAATAGACAATCCTGTACCTTCAATTGTAGTCTGTGCCAGCCCAAAATGGGCCAGCCAGTCTTGATATATTTCAGCGAGAGGCTGTCAGCCTCTGATTAAGAACGTGGAATCTGTCCATAGGCTGTGTGGATTCAAATCCCTCTCTGATGCTTAAATGCTCTTGGCCAAGGAAGTCAAGCTCCCTTTGTTTTATAAGGAACTCTTACCTAAGACAAGTCTTATCTTCCCCATCTATAAAAATGCAGGATTTGTTCTATGGTCTTAGAGAGTTCCCAGAGCTGCCTGTATCCAAGAGAACTTTCTCCTATAACCATCAGCAACCCACACAGGACCATTGCTGGTAATCTCTGTATCCTGTATACATAAGAATCACAGACCCTGATCCACTTCCTCCAAGCATCTTGACTGAAGATCAGTGTTCCCAGACAATAGCAACCTCATCTGAACCTGGCATTTGTGATCCTTAACTTTGCAGGGGGAGGCATCATACCACCCTCCTACCTGACTTCCATCCCTCTGTAGGGTCAGAGCACCCTCCATGAAGCACAGAGGCCAAGCTGGACACGTTCCTGGGTTTAATGTAATCGGAGAGAGAGGGCCCTGTAGCGGGGTCATTCATAAGGCACCCAATCCAGTTTCTAGGTCAGACGTTCTGTACACTGGTAACATCCTGTGAATATATTCAGGCTGAAATAGTTATCTGTTTGTGTATCCATCTCCCTCACTCAGTTGTGAGTTCCTTGAAGGAAGGCACTGTATCATTCATCTTTCCAGCCCCAGCCCCTAGCCTGCCTGCAATCGATGCTTACTGAATGGTGAGACAGTAGCTTCATGGTTCAGTGACAGACTGGATTCTACTTCCACCACCACCACCCAATAATCAGATGATATCGGCTTTATTTCCTAACTTTTCCGAGCTTTATTTCCTTATCTGTAGAATGGGGATAATAATACCATCTTCCCCATGGGGTTGTTCTAAGAAATTGTTTTAAAGCAGATGACATAAAGGAAGAATTCAGCACAAAGCTGGCATGTTGTAGACATCAGAATGTCATGTATTATTGATAATGTTCATTGTACTGAATACACTGAACATCTGGACCTTATATGTAGTTTATTATATCAAGTAGATTTAAAAATAATATTAGAGAAAAACTACCTAACACAAAGGGAACCCACACATATTTCTTACAGGTTAAATACACATTTCATTCAGTGTGTGTGGCATCCTCTCATCTCTCTACTTTCTCACAATCCCAAACCATGGATTTTTTAAAAAGCAAAGCACAAAGGCAAGAAAGTCTAATTTACTAGAAAAAAAAACAACAGATCACCTTTTAAAGGAGTTATAGGCTATATGGTTACTATGGAAATAAGAACAGTCCAGACCTAGGAAGATGGTACTAACATAACAACTACAAATAAGCATTTCAGAATACAACAAGGAGACGAATACATCTTTTCCTTTTCTATTCAAGTATGTGGGAAAGGATGAATATGCTCCAATCATCAGCTAAACGTGGACAATGTGCAACTTAGAAATTAGGTAAAGCTGTTTGATGTTCTTCTTTTATAGTAAATGAGGTGGTCATAAAATGCAAAATCCTTTATCCTAAATATGCTACAGTTTAACAGGCTTAAGACAAGGAGAAGAAAGAAGTCTCTTTCCTTCTCTTTTTTGTTTGTTTTTAAGGACTAAAAGGCTAGTGATCGTGCAGGCTGAATCTGGTAGATCTGTGGGAGGTGAGAGAAGGATAAGGGTTCAGCCATTTTCTTTTGCTTTTAAGTAATTCTTAGGTCATGCTTTTTGAAGTTACAAAGTGTGCTCAATTTCAGTGTTTATAAAATGCCAGTAGAGGACCTAACCTCACAGGAGGATGTTTTGAAGAGTCAGGAGGAGACAGAGGGCTTGCCCAGTACCACCTTCTATGATCTATAAAACTATCTTTTGAAGAACATTGAAAAGATGGGTTTGGCATGTGCTGGCCTTCAACCATGGATGGTGTATAAATTAGAGTTACCAGGCCATCACAAATTATGCAAACTGTTAATATTCTATGAAACAATAAAAAATTATGAAAGACTTCTCAACCTCAAAAATACTGACATTTAGGACACATAATCCTTTTTTAGGGCGCAGTGTTACATGTACGTGTATGACGTTTAGCAACACTCCTGTCCTCAATCCACTAGATGCCAATAGCATCCTCCACCCCAGTCATGACTACCAAAAATGCCTCTACACATTGCCAAATGTTCACTCAGGGGGAACTGATGCCCCTAGATGAGAACCACTGAAATATATATATAAACTCACAAATGATCAATAGAAATTTTCCTTTTTTGAAGGTATTTTGCAAAAAAAAAAAAAACACACAGTTACTTCTTTTTTTACTAAGAGATTTCATAAACTATGAAAATCCACATTTCCCAATACTTGCCATACTGGAGAAAGCCTTATAGTGTTTAATCACCAAGAGGAAGCAATATTCTTGGCAGATTTCCCAATCCCAATATTGTCAAGAGATTCACCAAAGTTTGCATCATTCCATAACAAAACCCAGATACTTATATTAAGTTTTGAACCCTATCCCATCCCGCTTAAACATCAAATGTCCATGATCAAAATAACCCAAACTGCATAACTTTAAGATTTGAATTGTGGGGTAGGCAGTATGAGGCAGGGATTATAGAAATAAATCTTACGAAATTTATTGAAGTCTATAAAGTACTTGCTGCAGGAACAACCTTGCATATTTTTTCCAAAGAACAGCACAGAGTTATTAATTAGATAAGCATTTGCATTATTAGCTCTTGAGATGATGCCCTTAGATATCTGTGGAGTACTGGGATAAGCAGAGATTATGGATCACTGACCCTTATTTCCTTTCCCTCTTGGAGTAATCGTTATCCTTTGGATTCATCCACAAAAGTCCCTAACCAAACAAGAACACTAGGAGAGTTTGTGAAGCAAATCATTAGGCTTCTTGGTTCTAGACTCAAACATCTCTAGATCTTTGAGTCTAGAACCAAGAAGCCTAATGATTTGCTTACAATTAAATAATTAAAACAATTAATGATTCCTCACCATTAATTGTTGGAGGTTAGATTGCCTTATATCTATGGTCCCTTCCCACACTTACATCATGTGTATTTTATTTTTGAAATCCAAGTCACCAAATACAAAGTAGTGGGAATGGTAAGAATTCTTGAGACTATATGTTCCACTTTGACACTCTTATCATACTCATATTCAGATTTGCCTAGGCCGTGAAGAGGTACTATATTCATTTCAGACAAGACAAAAAAAAATCTCTCTGGAAGGACTCGGGTCACAATGTCATCTATCACAGTACAGAGGAAGGTCCTCTTAGTCTATTGTCACAGGGTCATGAGTTTATAACCCTGCAGAGAAAGAGAATTTAGTGTAGAGAAAGGGCAATCCCAAAACTCTGGCCTGGAGAATTGTGAGAAGAAGATGTGAAATAAAGACCGAATTCTGTTTTCACCAAAAACTTTTATTTGTATTGTTTCTGTTACATGTATAAGAATTTAATAAGCAACTATATTTTTGAAAATGGGAAAAGAGACTATGTACCTGATCACCTAACTTTTCACATGAGTTGGCACATAAAAACATTTGCCCTTTTAAAGAGGAAACCTCCCAAACTGAAAAAACTGGAAGACTCAACTCAGATTCCTCCTTCTCAAGATGTAAGTCTTTATACATTGTGCCAGTACTATTAGAAATACCTAGAATATGACTTTATCCAAATGCACAGCCACAATATCATTTTGACCATAATTTTGACCAAATTCATCAGTGTCTTTCTTTATAATGAAATGATATAATGAAATAAAGAGAGATTATTTCTCAGATTCCTTGGAAACAGACTTGATTGGAGAAAAACTCTGCTTATAAAAATAAAAATGTGACCCAAGCTAACAAAAGCACAGACACTGTGCTTTTCACTACATGGCATTACAGAAACTTTTAGTTTTGATTTCCCCATACAAGAGGGTCACACATACTCCCAAGTAAGTTCTTAGCTTGTAGCAGACTCACTGATAAGCCCCAAAGGTAAAGAAACCAAAACTGGCAAAGTGTCTTCATATATGGTGTGAAATTCAGAGACCCTGCCTCTAAGGTTTCTTCTAGAGGTTTAAGGAAACTCCTTATGATTACAATAGGACCTTCCTCTTTTCTACCTTTTTATACTCTTTCCTCACCTAGCCAGATGTCCCACAGCTTTCAAAACATCCTGTTACTTTATGTATATCCATGTATATATATAGAGTACTACATATTTTTACTGGGATCTTTCAGTGTACTAGGTCTTATTTAGAGCTCTTGGGTTTTCATTGTTTCGGTTGGGATTTTACTTTTATGAGGTGTTAGTGTAGAGGGGGAGCGTGTTCTGTTTTCATTTTGTTTCTGTTTTGATTGCCGCACACTCTTCTAACCCTTCCCCTGGTGTTGACCCCTCTGAAAAGATGATAATCTCATTTCCTGCATCTTAAGAGAAATTCTTAACAGGTCAAGAATCTTTAGTCAGGGGTTTAGACAGTTATTTTTACCTTCCCTTTCCTACCAATGACATTAAACCCATGATGAGACAAAATGTGATACAAGCTTTTTCAAATATGCTTGAAATAGGCACATGGTTTCAGTTCTGTTCTGGAATATTCTGTTCCAAAGAATTGCAGCCTTCCAGTCCTCTTTATTTGTTAGCATTGTATTTCTAGAAAGTAGACCAAATAAAGCTTTTCACTGGGCACAATTTTAAAAAGATAAATTTAACTTGAAAGTAGATGAACTGAATTATATCTTCATTAAACATTAACATCTTCCTCCTGAAAAACGCATGAGTTAAAGAAAAGGACAAGGACAAAGTATAACAAAAAAGTATTGTCCAAGCCACTTGATTTCAGATCCAAAATAGGAATCTCCTTTCTGTTCTGATTCTGAAGCTGAAGAAAAGGACCAATTTAATCATGTAATCCCCTACTCTACCCTTGTGGCTGAATCTGGATCTGTGTGTCAGGTAAGATGTCTCCAAGGAGAGCAGAACAGTAGTTTTCTTTATTCTTGGAACACCTGTTAAGAGGTTATAGGGAGTTTTATATACAGCAAGTAGAACTCCAGTCTTCTCTCTCAAGGGGAAAAAAAAGCCTCATTAAAACATATCCTTTGCCAAAGTTTCATTGCTCAAAAGAGTCAATGAAATTTCAACCCTTAGGCACTCTGCAAATTTTGCTTTCAACCTTTCTAAGAGCCTTCTTGTAAATTCTAAGCTTAAATACATTTCACATTATTTTCTAGGCTAATGTGGTTTCTGAATTAATATCTGTTTAACTACATAATTAAATAAGTTATTTCTTAATGAGCCAGCACATTATAGACATAGTTTTCTATCAAAGTATATATACAGTCATCTCACAAGTGTAACCAAGGTTAGAATAACAAAATGTTCAGGAAAATCAACAGGTAACTATAAATAGAATAAAAATATCACGATTTCAGTAATGGGAAACCTCCAATCAATATGGTAGACTGCATTAACACAATACATTCTACTCCAAAACACATAGAAATGCTGAATAAAAGATAAAATAACCAAAAAATAAGCTGAGGGTGAAAACAAGAAAGAAATTTCCATGTGCCAGAAACAGAAAAGAACTCAAAACAAGAGCAAGGAGCTGAAGGCAATGACTCACAGGGTTTCAGTCTCAGATATAGACCCCAGAGGCTGGCATCTGAGGTAACACACTCAGAGAGACAGAACATGAGAAATCAAGCCCGAGAAAAAAGGAAGGCTTGAAATGAGCCTTCTGAAAACTCCCAAGAGCATAAGGACCACACAAATTTGAGATGGGAAATAGAACAACTCTGTGCACTGGCCTGGACAAGCATCACAAATCTTACTTTCTCCCTGAGTCAGGGGATAAAAGAAGTGATCTCTGAGTCATTAAAGCCTGAACCCCAGCCCATGCTCAGATGTGGGGTCTAACTTCTACTGCTAAGTGAAACAGAAATTCAAGAGTGACACATTAACATAAAAAGTGCCCTGAAACACTGAGATCTGTAGGGTCCTGACTGACAGCAACCACACACCACCCTACAAGACCACTTCAATGGCCCAGATTTCCTAGGGCTCAGGAAGCACCCTCTGCTGCGATGAGCTAATAAGAAAACATGACAAACCACAGAGAGAAAACAAACCACCAAACAATGGGAGAATTGGCACCTCAGGAATTAGAGACAGTAGATCTATCTGGAAAAGAAATTAAGATAAATCTTTATAATATTCCAAAAAACAAAGAAAGGAAAAGAAACCACAGGCAGTGACAATGTCTTTTGATTCTGAGCAGATTTTTGTCCATCAAAAGACAGAGGAAAGGGAAGAGAAGAATCAATCATTCAGCTTTGAGGGAGTACATTGCATGGCGCTTCAGAAGAGCTCATTTGTCTGGCCTGAATAAGCAGTTTGCTTTCAGACAATGGAATACCCACTTCAGGAAATACTATCAGTTCTTATGAGTGACACAAGGAATTGTGTGGTTACACAGTTGTTTTCCTTGAGCTGGAGAGACTGCACTGACAAGAGTAAAAAGACAATGAAATCTTCTCTGACATTTTGGCAAGCCCCAGGCTGAAAGTTTTATTTGCCATATACCAGCTTGACTCCTTTTCCAAAGGTGAGGCAAAGGCCTCAGAGAGAACTTTCTATTCTTTTCTCTTCCTTTCTAGTTAAACTGCTCATTTGTTATCTTTTTTTTTTTTTCAGTACTGATAAACTCTCTAAAATTTTTTTCAAATCATGATGACCAAGTGGTTTCCTCTTTCCTCTGTTTCTGGTAATCTTCAAAGTAGAAATTCCCTAAGCAGAGCCAAGATTACTATTCCTAAACAAGTCAGCTGTCTTAATCAGCTCAGGCTACTGTAACAAAATGCCATAGACTGAGTTGCTTAAGCAAGAGAAATGTATTTCTCACAATTCTGGAGGCTGGAAAGTCCAAGACCAAGATGTCAGCCAATTCGGTTTCTGGTGAGGGCTTTCTTGCAGACAGCTACCTTCTTGCTGTATTCTCACATGGAGGATGGAGGAGAGACATTCTCTCTCTGGTCTCTTCTTATAAGGATATTAATCCCATTGTGGGGGCTCCACCCTAATAGCCCCCTGTAAACCTAATCACCTCCCAAAGGTCCCACCTCCTAATACCACCGTATTGGGGATTTAAGGCTTCAACATATGCACATAACGGAGACACATTCAGTTCATAGCAGCACGCCATAAGCCTGTATTATAATCTTACTCTTGTTTCTAACTCAATGCCTGATAGTGAGAAAGTTACCATCAATTTATCATCAGTGACACAGGAAAAAGTAACATTTTTCCTTAGAAGGTTGTTGAAAGATTAAATGATAAAATGATCTCAGAAAAAGCTGGTTTGCTGCCTACTTGCACACTTTCAATTAATAATCTTGAATTGGTTTGGTTCATCTATTAATTATAAACTAATTTTCACCTGAAGAACAGTCAGAAATACATAATAGAGTAGATCACTTTGCAAAATCTCCTTGGACCACCTCAATCCAGTTATTCTATTTATCACCTGCTCTAAAGGCTGGGTAATTTGCAGTTTGGCCATAGCTTAACAAGACATGTAGGGAAAAGTGGAGCCTCCAGAAAAAGCCTTAAGGACTATTACATAAACTGCTTCTGGAATAAAAATTGAATGTTTCAGAGGGTAGGTGATTTTCACTTCATCTTAAGAATAAAATATGTAACAGAGGATTAAATTGCACTATCTACCTAGGAAAGTAACTCGCCTAAGAAAAGGTTATGTTCCTGTCATTATAAACACAATTATTTCCTTCAATACAGAGAATAATCTAACCCCCCCCAAAAAAGCCAAAAATGAAACCTCTGTGGAAGTGGTAAGTATATTCAGCAGAACAGGCGATGTTGACAGACAATACTCCATTAAATAACTAGTATGGTGTTATTTCATAAACACAAATTTCCATTTAGGAGAAAAAAACCCTTGAGACAGGATGAAGCCTAATAATCATTAGGAACCTGTGTATAGAAATAATTAGCAGTGAAGAACTAGACATATTCAGTTGAATCTCACAGAATGTACAGAGTAACAGTGCTTCAGGTTTCAACCTAAAACGTTTCAGAAAATTCACAGAGGAACCCTGGAATTAACAACCAAACAGAACAAGAAAACAATGGAATTAACTTAGAAGAAATTATTTTGTAAATAATTTCAATATTTTTCCCCTGAGAGATACATTGTATCATGCCACATATTCACAATGCCTTATGTCATACCACATCATTCATAACACCCAAGGTCCAAAATAATCACATATCTATGGAAATTCTTCAAGAGTTCAGCTTAATTTCTATTGTTGATCTTGTTTAAATATTGTTATGCTACCTTGATAGACCCTAAAGACTTTCTTTGAAACTTTGCAGATTAAATACCGAAGAAATTCCATGTTCTCCCATGATACAAAGTAAGATTAATCAAGGGATTTACTGAATATGTGATGTTCCAAGGAAAACTAGCCTACAACTTCCAACCAAATCTCTGAGGAGTCAGTGCAGAACCAAAAAAGAAAAAAAACACTGAAACTATTCATCTGTTCACAAAATGTCTCCATCAAGAGTTTTTAAATGATCAGGCTTTACCATCTGGAAACAACTGCCTTGTGATGGAGAAAACAATGTTCTAGAAAGGTTGCTTTGAGATCAAGTGGATCAAGAATAAAGGTAGGACCAACTCTTAAAACAGGTAGAGTCCTGTACAGAAATGAGAAAGGGGAAGGAAGATAAGAAAGCAGATAGTCTTTGGC
This sequence comes from Colobus angolensis palliatus, assembly GCF_000951035.1. NCBI lineage: Eukaryota > Metazoa > Chordata > Mammalia > Primates > Cercopithecidae > Colobus > Colobus angolensis. Next base: position 34,028,041 of record NW_012118487.1, read on the forward strand.
CGGAAATGAAATCAACAAAAACTCATTCATGAGCCACCTAACCTATGGTAGACCAAAAACTACCACCACATTTACTCCTTGGGTTTCTGATACATAAGAGAAAGACAAGCATATTATTATTGCTATGAGTAATCCTTTTAGAATATACATTCCAGGACGGCAGCAGCTTCTTTTCTCTTGTGCCTTTCACAAGGTAGATCCTCAGCTATTTATTACGCTGATGAACGGCTGGAGAGAGGAGGGAGGGAAGAAAGGGGGGAGTTGCTTTCCATTGAGCTGCACCCCTGATTTGGACACCTCTCCCATCTCTTTTTAGGTTGACACCAGCCACATCCAAAGAGGCCCTCAGGCCCCATCACCTTGACTTGGACAGATGTGGGAGCTCACCTACTGCAGGCTGAATGTGGATGTGCAGCAAAGGAAAAATGCATTCTGTGGGTGTGTACAGTATGGACGACAGATCCATTTCTGATCCAGTTGAGGTCAAATCTGACCCCTACCATGTGAGCAATTAGGATTTTTATAAATTTACTCTTTCTGCCTTTTTTAAAAAACTAAGTACAATCTTTACTTATAAAGAAACTAACTTAACCTTTAAACAGAGTTTTAAACTATAGAGTTTGTCTTTATTTTTGTTTTCCTTTTTTATTAAAAAAAGTGAGACATAGTTTTTAAAGGGCAATGCTTTATCATAAATTCACATGTATGTAAAGAAAAGCACATAAAGACAAATTTGCATTTATGAAAATGATCATTTGAATTTTCTCCTTTATTTTGCTAATATGGTAAATTACATTGATTGATTTTTAAATATTAAATCAATCTTGCATTTCTGGGATAACTTCCACATTGTTATTGTGTAATATTCTTTTATGTGCTATTGATTTCATTTGTGGATATTTCATTGAGAATCTGGTACCTATGTTCATGAGAAATATTGGTCTGCAATTTTCCTTTCTTTTCTTTTTTTTTTGGTAATATCTTTGACAGGTTTTGGCATCAGGGCTACGTTGGCTCTTAAGGCAAGTTGGGACACATTTTCTCCTCCTCTATTTTCTGAAAGAATTTGCATAAGATTGGCATCGCTCCCTTAAATATTTGCTAGAAGTTACCACTGAATCCATCTGTACCTCGAGTTTTCTTAGGGACAAAAACCAGTTTTGGTATCACACTTTATTCTGTCTCAATTACCCAAGAGAATATACAATAAACACTTTCTCCTAGTATCCCACTTAGGACCTTTGAACCACTATTATTCAACAGACAGAGATAGTAACTGTGCACCATAACTGATGAATTACCAAGACCAAAAATTAACCTGATTTTCATAGGAAAAATGTTCAATCTCTTAATTTGGATGAAAGATAGCCTAATCGTGCCAGAGAAGTAGAAGCCCTATTAGGTAATCCATACCGCTGTCCAGCAAATCAAGGCTTGTACAACAATGCTCTCAATGTTTTCCAGATCACACTCAGGATAATTTGTCTTTTCTGTCCCTGGCAGTCATGACTACTGCTCATGCTCCTATTTTCCAGCAAAAATAAAACATCACTGAACCTGCCAAGGCACTGAAACTGGTTCAAGGAAATAATAACTGTCAAGAGCAGGCAGATTTGGATTATTACAGATGTCCAAAATTTTTGTTTTTAATCTCCAATTCCCAAATCCAGGTGAGATTTTCAAGATTCTATTTCACTCATGTGCATAGTTAATTTATGGAGATGACTGCACACACACACCAAACACACACTTTTGATTTGTCATTTTGTAGTTTTCCATTCTCTATTAAAAGTCTTCACCAAAAAAATACATATGTTTCACCTAAAGAACGATGAAAATGTCTTAGTTTGAATGTATTAAAAGCCATTCACATATGTTCCTGTCAAAAGCTAAGACATGGCTGTAAAGGAATAAGGTAAAGGAATAAGGCTGAATCATAATGAATGAACTAAAACATACTCATTTCCCCTGTTGGCTGCATGTTTATTCCAGTGAGTTTCCATTTTCCATTTATGTAAGGGACGCTTCTCTTAGAACTGCCTTCCACAGCTACATCTGTCCTCCTGACAGTCGGTGGAGTGATGAGGATCACTGTGAACAGGTCAGCCAGGAATGGCTGTGCTGGGTATTCTCCATTTGCCCCTCCAGGTCACTCTCTGTGCTCTGCTCTGTGTCCCAGGAGATTGATCTGTATGGGCTGAAGGAAGGGGGCTCGCTGGCTCTCCAGTTTTCCATCAAGAATGGACAAAAGGAAGCACCATCAAAATTTTGAAGGTAAAGAGGAGAGTGAGCTCAGAGGTGTGGCTGCCTTCCTCCTCTGTAGTCCCCAGGTGCAGTGGGAAAACTCTAACCTACATCTGACTCAACATGCCAATAGCATCTCCCTCCTTTTATCCTATACAAACCTAGGAAAAGTAAAGGCTCCCCCATCCCTTGTTGGTTTCCCATTATCCTTTGCACATCTTTTATAAATAGACCTTTGTTAAAAGGTCCTCAATTAAACACACACATGCACACACATTATGTAAGTGAGCAATATATTTCTTGCTTGAACCCTGACTGGTAAAGAAGTCAAGTCTGCATGTGGGTGATAATGCTGGGTAACATGTCTTCTCATACAAAAGATAGTTCGTCGACACAATCTTAGAAATAATTTTTGACATTGCCCATTCCTTACTCCCAAGTTCTTTCCAAAACAAAAGTTCCAACTGGGCTGAAGGAAGTTGTTTAGTGCAGGGGCATGCTCATCCAAGCATCTCATCTCCAAAGGTGACTACTTTGATGGAAGCATTATTCAGTTAGCGATTAACGTTCTGGATGCTTATTGTTTTTAATGTCTCATGACATTAGCATTGCATTTTATGACATCTATTTACCACTTCCCATAAGAAAATAGGTACCTTGGAAATTTTGAGTGGATAATCAAATTTTTTAACTACCCAGGCTCTAGTAGGAAAAACAAGAAATGTCTGTTATACTGAAAAGGAGAGAAAGAGAGAGATTGATTTGAGGAGAGATTTGGTTTCATGGGATACAGGGAAATAAATAAGATTGCTTCCAAAAATCATATTTCATTAAGTAGACACATGTAAAATTAGTTTCATGTTGTGAGGAACAAGTTGCCTATGATTTTAGTAATAAAATATGCAAATGCTTGAAGAATCATTTATTTCCTTAGACTCCCCAAGAATCAGCTTTCTTTTTAAGAATATTGACATTTAAGAAAAACTTGAAACCTGACCTGGCTCATTCTCTACTTAGAGTCAGTAAATTTCATAAAGCTGGTGTTAAGCTATCCTCTTTCTTTTCTCTGTACATAGTGTACTATACATTGAGCTATTATTTGCTTAAAAATACAGGATGAACATTTTGAATGTTCTCGGTGTTTTTAATTTAGATTTGACCAATCATAGAAATTAAAGATGGAAAAATAAGATTCTTCCTCTTACTATGAACTGTAGTCCTCAGTCCAGACTTGATTCTCCTTTTCTGATTAATTAAGCCAAAAGAAGGGAAAATAAGCCTTCTCGGCAATTGCTTCCATTATCTCAGGATTTCTGGACTAGTATTATCTTTTTAATGAAATGTCATTACTCCACTGATTTACCCCTAACAAATCATGTCTCTTGCTCTTGGCATTACACTTCAAACTTATTGGTCAAAAGAGGCTGTGTCTCTATCAGCTGCAGTTTATTTGAACAAAAGACGTCATTGCAATTAACTATATCAAGATTGGCTTAGAAAAGACAGAGATGTGGAACTCCCCAGTCCACTCTGTTTGAGACTATAGAAACAAGGAAATTCAACCTGACTTTTAGTCATATTTAATTTTATATGATAGAATTATTAGTACAAATATGGTTTTTCACAACAATCATATATACATATGTGTGTGTGTGTGTGTATATATATATATATATAATTCCTTTAATCTTCTCAATAACTTAATGTTTCTAGTTTTTTTTGTTTGCTTGTTTTTACCCAAAAGACAAAATGGATTTTTAAATCTAATATTATTTTGGAGATCCCCTTAATTTTGCTTTCCTCTCTTACCTACAGCTCCATATTAAACTCAGGGAGCTAAGAGTAAGAGAGATGGTGTAAATCATCTAGTTGCTAACCACATTTCACACATGAGGAAACTAAACCCAAAGGCTGATTCATCATTATCCCTTCCAAACTTTCATCTAATATTTACTAATAAGATATAATAGACTGTGCTCTTGAGAACAACATTTGAAAAAATATATAATCTATCTCCCAGGAGTTAGGTCAAATATTTTTTAAACAATTCAGAATTCTACTAAAATGTCTCATTTGTTTCAAATCAGAGTTATTTCAAAACCACACTCATTGATGAAGCTTCCCCAGTCCAATGTAAATAAACTGAGAACAATGCAAGGCTAATTTGGCCCTTATCACATGCCATGTTATATTTTCTATAATATATAGCTAGCTATATTTTCATATATTTCTCTTTTCCTCCTAACCAAATTTTAAACTCTTTATTCTTTCTTTCTCTCAATATACCATGCTCTTGGCTTTCCATGTAATCAGCTAGACTGCTGGAAGAAAGTTATTGGCAACCTATAATCCACAGCTCTTTATTCCAGTTCATTAAATGGTGATGCCAGCATTGGTTTAGGGGAAAAAATGCATTTAATTTGCTTTAGAAATACACAGAGGAATGAGTGATTGATCTTAGCAGAAAGAAGCCAACACATGCCTGATGAAAATGTAACAGAGCTTAAAAGCAAACATGTGATTTGAACACGGAAGAACTCTAGAGAACCCCAGCTATCCTCCTTGAGTGGTAAGAATTGTCTTGTTGAGTGTTCAGCCTAAGACTAGCATTTAGGATCAATCAGTACAACAAAGAAGATAAAATCCTTTCACTTCTACTTAACCTATAAACTCACAAGCTGAGAATGTTTTCTCATTTTGGCTAGAAAAACTACATAAGGATGGTTTTGAAGGAACAGACTTATTATTAATTATAAATGCCTCATATATAGGTCCTGTGACATTTATTTTTCTGCTTCCTTGTTTAAATAAACAGTGGAGTCTCCATAAGAATTTTAATTTGTCTAAAATATTAATTAGTTAGACCTAAAAATGTTTCCCTCTTTATTACTTTCTGACATCCCTTGGAAAGAATTTTTAACCAATAGGAAAAAATTAAAGTTTATATTGGAGAACATTTTCTCAAGTCCATTTGGCTAGGTCAGTAGGTTTGGAATTTGGCAGTGCTTGTAATTTTTAATTTCACTGCACTTTGAAATCTTGCTTACTGAATAGAACTAACTAAAGGAATCAGAGAATGATTGATTATAGGAATTTTTCAAATATTGCCTAAAATATGGAGAAAAAGACATCAGAGAGTAATAGCAAGTTGAAAGACAAGGGAACCATTCAGCAGATTAAACAGAATTTTAGAAAGACAGGTACTGACAAAATAGACAGTATGAAAAGAGAGACCCAAAAAGAATTATTTTATTCCTTATGGTTATAACTGTTACTTCTTTCTTATAGAACAAAGTTAATATTTAGATGGACTAAGGGATATTTTAGTAATAAAAGTATAAATCAGGATGAAAAGTGTAAGATGAAAAGTTTGAATGATTTACAGAAATTTTTCCATGCCCTGACTACAAATGAATACAATTTTTTGCATTACCTGAAAAATGAGACCATTTCCTCTCTCAGTAGACATCTTCATTTCCAAGGTGGGCTTCTCAGGGGAGTCATGAACCTCATAATTTTTCACAAACTGAGAATGTCTAAGCACAATGTGACGTCCTGGAGAAAGAAGATCAACCATATAGAAGTGTCAAGGGTCACATCAACATGGACTAAATCACTGTTCCAATATGTAGAATATTTTGGTAAGAAAAGACTTTGGGAGAATGATTGATTTGAATCTGAATTTCCCTGTAGACATCTTTGGAGCAAGTGCTGTTTGGCTCTGGGGAATGAGCTTCCTGTTACAAATCAAGTCTGGTCAGAAGAGTGAGCCTTCCGATAAGCATGGGATACCTACAATGTCAGAGACCACAGCAAGTGGCCAAGGAACCTACAGGTTCTCTTCAACCCCCTTCAATCACAAGCTCAAACACAAAATTAAAGGATAAATACCATTTCCAAGGAATTTTTTTATAGGCATATTTACATGAGAAAGAAGTCTTATAGGGTAGAGAACACAAAGTAAGAATTTGCCATTGTGAAGAACTAGCCTTCGAATAGCTTAAAAATTCATTCCAATTTAGCTCAACAGATCTTTTTTTCAGCCTCTACTATGTGACAAGCTTTACAGCACAATTTGAGGCTCAGAGAAGGAAGGAAATCAAAAACAAAAGAGCAAGAGGAAGGGCAGTTTGCACCAGGAAATGGAGATAAAGTCAGACAAAATACAACCTGCATGGTTTAAGTCTTCCAATGGAAGATCATTGGTAGGGGTACAATGTTGTGGTCTTGAATAATTAGCTCAGAAATGCCTATTCTACCCTTTGGTTGGGACCCCTGGGCCCAGACTCCAACAATAGTCCCCTGGTGCCCACTAAGCATGATTGTCCTCTCAAGGGAGTTAATGAGACCAAGAACAGCTTTCTCATAGCTGTGTCTGGAAACTTCATGGAGAAAAACAGGGATAATTTAAATGTGTAATAGGGAAAAGGAGGCATGAAATCAGCAATACTCTCTCAAAAGTAATTGTAACTATGAACTAGGGAAAAGGTATTTGACAATGTAACTCATGAAATGTATTAGTCAAATTAATTCAATGTGGCTCAGATATGTGTGTAGCCACATGAATGAAAATAACTAATAAGCAGGAAGAGGAAGAAAGAGGGATGTCTACTGCAAATTTGAAATAATAGCTACTAGGGTGCCATAAAGTCTTAAGATTTGTTGGATTTTCTTTATGTCATAGGAGTTACATACCCTGACTCTGTGGGATTGCCTACTGAGTATTTCTTCATGGATGTGCCTCAAGCATCTAAAACACATGTCCAAAACTAGATCCATTATTTTAAAATTCAAAACTAGAGTGATATAATTTATGTTTGCTCAAAGGTCTCTAGAAGCTCAAAGGTAGGAGAACTGACTACAGTGTAGGTGTCAAGGAAGGCTTCACAGAAGAGGCAAACCTTGAGCCACGTGTTGAATAGTGAGCAGGAGGTCACAAGGCGAATGGGTGCAGGAACAGGATTGCAGGCAGAGTAGAGCACACAGAAAGGCAAGCAGGTAGGAAGGCCATGGGGTGTTTTAAGAATTTCAAAGAATGTAGCTGGTGTATGGGTGGTGATAGAAGATGCAACAGGAGAGGAAGCAGGAGTCATATTATAAAAGGCCTTTATTAAATTGAAATTGTATCCAGCAGTCAATGGGAAGTTACTGAAAGATATAAAGATGGAGGGTTATATGGTCATATTTGTGTTCCTAAGACATCCTTCTGGGAGCACTGTGGAGAGTGACTCAGAGGCATGCAAGACTGTAACACTTGAGAGGCATAGGCAAATGGGAGCAAGAGCACAAAGGCCGACCCTGTGGAACTTCACAAGATAGCAGAAGCTGGGAGTAAAGGAGAAGGAGCAATTAAGAATGATGCTCAAAATTCAAGCTTGTGTGAGTGGTTGGCAATGGCCCAAGGTGCCAAGGCCTCCAGCAGAAGAGAAAAAGGAGCAGGGTTTGGAATGGGGCTGGAGGCAATGAGAACTCTTTGGGACATATTGAGGTCCCAGTGGGTATTTGTGGTAGAAACGTCAAGGAGGAAACTGGAGAGGGAGATCTGGAGAGCAGAAGAAAGGTCTTAGCAGAGGTAAGGAGCTGGGAGTCATGGACCTGGCTAGGGTCAGGCATGGGACTAACAAGCACTCGTAAGTGAGGCTCAAGTAAGAAGAGGGCTGAGAACAGAACTCTGGGGGCAAAAGCAGGTATGAAGCAGTCTCCTTGGGACAAGTTTGTATACAGACCCACCTCTTCACCCATAACAAGTTGGCATAATCGGAAGGAGAAGAGTGTGGATAGTGGTTCCAAGAGAGGATTCCCACTCTGTGAAGTTCTGGGATTAGGAAGCTGGAGCCTGGCTCTACTGCACGGGGTCTTTCAGCAACACAACTATTAGAAACTAGGTGCACTTGGAAGAATGACTTTTAGGAAGCCTGTGTAAAGGCTACCAGCATAACTGCACCACCAATGTAGGGTTGAAAGTGCTCCACACGGAACCAGAAGTGAAACCTAAAAATTAATGGATGAAATTATAATGTGTGGTGACGTGTGCAAGCTTGTGTGTACAGTCGATCCTCATTATTCACAAACTCTGTATATGCAAATTCACCAACTAAAAATGTATTTGTAACACCCAAAATCAACACTCGCAGCACTTTTGGTCACTCATAGGTAGGCATGGAGTGGCCAAAAAACTGAGTCCCTGACGTGCACATTCCCAGCTGAGGTGGGACAAGCCAATGCTCTGCCTTCTTCTTCCAGCTCTCATGCTATAAACACATCTCGTCTTCACAGTCTATGCAATGCCAAGCTTTTCACATGTCTGTGCCTGTTGTTGGTGACTTCGCTGTGTAAAACAGCCCCTAGGCACAGTGCTGAAGTGCTGTCTGGTGTTCCTAAGCACAAGAAGGCTGTGCTGTGATGTGCTTTACAGAGAAAATGCATGTGCTAGATAAGGCTCATTCTGGCATGAGTTACAGTGATGTTGGCCATGAGTTAAACGTTAACGAATCAACAACGTATATTAAATAAGGTGTCTTTAAGCAGAGACACATACAAGCAAGGTTATGTATTGTTTGCTTAATGAAAATGTTGTGACCAGAGGCTCACGGGAACCTAACTGTTTCCTCTAGAAGCAATGTTATTTATGGCAACCTTACAGAACATAACTACTACAAATAACAAGAATTGACAGTGTAGGTATAAGGCTGGAATAAGCCAAGAACTCCTAATTTACTCAAAATGGTTTGTTATAAGCACAGAAATTTAGAGGATGGGCAGGGTGTTGAGGTTTTGTTTGGATTTCTCAGGCCAAAACCAAAAAACAACAGTGAAACAATTTGAACTGCCTGATCATTCATTGCAGTCGCATGAACTGAAGATGGAAAAGTACATCATAGAGTCCTGGGTCCTAGCTCGCCTTATACTTGCTCTGTGACCTTGGACAAACATTTCCCCTCTCTGAATCCTCATGCCTCACCTGTGAAATGAGGCGATGACACCATATGAACTCTCAGATACCTGTCAGCTCTGACAGTTCATGATTCTGCAACCAGTCCCAACGCAAGAGATAGTTTGTCATGAATTATGGCTGCAGGATTCTATAAGGCTTAGGAAGAAGTATTTACTGGAAGTGCATTTCCTTCATTTTCCAGAGCAGCGTGAGGACAGAATCATTAGATTCTTGATTTAAGGATTCTGGAACTTTTATCTAGTTTTAACTTCAATGACAGAAATGATCCCAAAGGAAAACTGTAAAACTGACAGAGTAAAATAACCTCCATTATTTCAAACTTAATGTAATTAAAAATAGAAACAGCATAAAGAGAAGAGTGTCTACTTGTGATTATTTAAAGCAAATGGCTTGAGCAATCGAAGCTGGACCCAAACGATGTGCACGCCAGGCTGCTCTGAGTCCCCTGATTCTCTTTTAGGTTTTCCCAGAAGACCTCAGTATATCTCACCAACAATTGCGTGCTCCATTAAGCACTTGGCAAAGAACTGGATAGACATGTGTAACCCAGACGTTTCTGTGGAAGGTTAGTCCTCCCAGATGGAGTCCTCATCTTAAGAATGTGTGCAGGATTAAGATGTAATCCATTGCTTCAAAGAACACAATGATGCACAAAATAAAATGCTCAACTCTAGTTTTCCTCCAGAAGAATTCTTTAACTGTAGAGGATACCTTAATAAACAGAATCCTCTATTTAATGAAATATTACCTCCCTTTCATCTAAATTGTCAGAGGGTAACTCTAAGAAGTAATGGGAAAGTTTGAAAAGATTAAACACACACGCACACACACACACACACACACACACATATGCATCACCTTGCTTTATCATTTTTTTTAACCAATGAGAAAATTTCCATAGCTACATGCAGGCCCATAGCTAACATCAGTGGTGGTCCAGCTACATTCCCTTTTCCCATCTGCATCCTACTTGGAGGGGGCCTTGTATGCTTGTATCATCAGCACATAGTGATAGCAGTCAACACCCAAAACGGCAAACCTACAGACTTCACAGGCTCTGATCATGGACTTGGAGACCCTGGGCCAGGGAATCTGAAGTTCTGGGTCCTCAGAATATGGTCTGGAAGCAGACATGGGCTCTGGTTGAGCATCTCCCTTGGTTCCTCAAGCTCTTCACCCTGTGGGGTGGGACATGGCTAACCTGGCATATGTGCACCTCTCTCAAGATGCCATTTTATTCTCTCTCCACATATGATAACGCACATGTCTTTGCATCAATTTCCTAAGCAGCCTTCCAACCCTAAATGTCTCATCACATCAAAAGTGGCCCCTCTTGGAGGATTTGAAGCACAGCAATATGTTGCAATGGCTGTGATATAGCTGTGATAAGTTCATGAAAATACACTGGAATGAACTTCTGGGGCTAAAATTAAAGTTTCTCTTATACAGAAGCAGCTGAAGTCCTAAAGTAAAGAAAATCAACATTTCACTGAGAAACAACTATATACTCTTACTCACGTTCATGAAATACAGAAAAGCATAATCACTGCTCTGTCTCCATTTAATAAACTTCCCCAGAAGCACCATGAAAGCTCTATGACCCATGCTTGTCTTTGGCACCTGGCTCAGTGTCTGGCATGTTGTAGATGATCAATAAATATTTGTTGAATAAATAAATTTAATTCATTCTTTTAATCTACAGAACTTCAGCACCTTTATTCTAAACAATTGGTTTAATTTCAAAACCCACATAATAAAATAGACCTGTGTTTCCTATCCCATGTCTCTTTCTGTGACTGCAAATTTTTTTAATCTTAAGAAATGCATGTAGCCACATGGTGTGGCATTGTTTACTCAGCTATTCTTCATTACGAGAACTCACTTTACTTATGTAGTACTCTTCAAAAGATTATGTGAGCTTTCAGCTTTTGGCTTCAGGCAACAAACTGGGCCCTGGTAGCAGCAGCAGTGAGGAGACAGTCACCAGTCAGAAGGACCCAGGAGAGTGAGGAGACCCTGTCACCACCTGTCCTTCAGAGCATCTTCACGACATGGCATCTGTTGGCATCAACCAAGATCCACGGCCTTTCATGTCTGTTTACTTTGCTCTTGTCATCTTTTCTTCTCTAAACTTCATGGCAGTCAGACGTCTACACACCAAGCCAAGTAACTGCTGCAGCAGAGGCAAGAAGACTCTTGAGCCAGCTAGGATCTGGGGAACAGTGGAAAGGTAGGATCTGTTGGGTTGCTTTGCCCAAGATAAAAGTCACTAAAAGCGTTTAGATATTTTTTAGTTGATACTTATAGTGCCACGATGAAAGTTAACATCTATGATAAAGATATTTTTAAAATTACAAACTTAGTTAAGAGATTTGTAATCACACTGTGATTGTGTTTTGTTAGATGAAAAGAAGTAAGGTACAAAACTACATACCCTCAGGGCTGGTGGTCAGTCCAGATGTGCTGGTATGGCCAACCTGGCCTAGTACTAGTGAATAGTGTCCTCCTGCTGCACTGGCCCATCCTCAAGGGTCCCTCGACCATCCCCACCATCCAACCACTGAAGGGTTACAGTGGATCAGTGCCTCTGATATACAGGTCATTCATCATTTTAAATATCATTACTGAGTATGATCCTATTTTTTAACAAATATATATGTATGTGTGTGTGTGTGTGTGTGTGTGTGTGTGTGTGTGTGTGTGTAAAGAGAGAAAATACACCAAAATGCATGACAGTGATTATACCGAAAGCTGGAATTGTGAGTGATTTTTATTTTCTTCTTTATGTTTGCAGGGTTTCCACGGTTTTCTACAGTAAGCATATATTGCCATTATGGCAAGAGGAAACAAGAACAAGACTGTTATTTTTTAAAAGAGAGAGAGGCTCTTCAAAGAAAATCAATCATCCCACTATTCACTCATACCTAATTCATTCCTGGTAGCAATTTACTAAATTGCATATGCACTAAGGTTAATAAATAAATCTGGGTGCCTACTATGAACACAGCATACGGAATGCCAAGTAATATAAAACAGGACCTCTGTCAAGGAGTTCACGATCTAGTTTGGTGCTAAGACACATCACATCTCTCTCTGTCTCTCTCTCTCACACACACACACACACACACACACACACACACAGCTCTTCCAATCTTTCTTCAAATATCATGGTCCCCAGGAAGCCTACCCTGACCATTGTGCTTAACACTGCAGCCCCACCTCCACCTGGGCACACTGGCTTCTCCTTACCCGGCTCTAATCTATCTTACTCCATACCACATAGCACCTCCTGCAAGAGCCCTGAAGCAGCAGTACAAGCCAGTGTATTTTCAGCGCCCACTGAAGCTATAGGCTGTCAGGGGAGGCAAAAGGAACAGACACCTAAATGCTGCCAAGAAAGTGCTATGGAGGAAGGTAAGACAAAGAGATGAGGAGGGAACAGTCAGACTTGAAAGAATTAGTTTACCTAATCCTCAAGTCCCTAATCTGGAGGGACAAATGAAGGACCACAAACAGCAAGCCAATTTTTTTTTTTAATTGAAGGGCACTTTAGTCATCAGAGTAACGACCTCACTTCATTGCAATTTCAGGTATAGGGAAATTTAATCCTATAATTCTAGTGGATACAAGCTAAGGTTCTCTAACCAAAAATTTGACCTGGACTTGAATTTGGGCTTCACATATGTTATCTCTGTGACCTGGAGAAGGTTATTAACACCTCTAAGCGTCAGTTTCGCCACCCACAGAATGAGGATAATAGCAGAGCCCACTGTAAGGGACTGAATGACAGGGTGATTGTGGAGCCCTTCACTCAGTGCAGTGAAGAAAGTCAGTGCCTGACTTGGGGAATGGGGCTTTATTGAGAGGGGAGGAGCACAGACCTGCCGCTGGGCAAGTGCAGTTCTGCATGCTGGTCCTCTCCCTCCCTCTGCCTTAGAAGAGGCAGGTGTGTAGAAGTGGACTGAGCAGTCTCAGTGCAAAGCTGTAATGACACAGCATGCAGAGGCAGTCCCATTATCTGCGGCGGTATAAGACATGCATCTTTACTAACTCCCACCTCCTCCCCTCCTGGGAGAGCCTTCCTTTGTTTTGCCAGTCCCTATAATCTCACTGTGCATGGTTGACACATGCTAGCAGGGCTAGCGATGAAGGTTGAGCAGACTCACATGCTCAGTGAGTAAAGACGTCCTCTATGTCCCAGGGACATGGAGAAATCCAATTGCAGAAAGCTCTGCTTTCCTCCTACCCCCACATTTGCAGAATATCCCTGGAAATGCTCAGTCTGTGGAAAGAATAACCAAAGTGACAACATTCTCCTTCAGCTATTCAGGAGATCTTCAAAACAGTCATTTTGCTCTGAAAGGGGGAAAAAAGCCTCCTTAATCATACCACGTTATGAGGGATGTGTCTGGGGTTGAGGGAGCTTCAAATGTTCTTAAGAGACAGTTTTAAGGTCACACAGAAGAAGGTAGTAGTCTTTTCAAGAGGTCAATTTGACCCTAACACCCAGGTCTCAGCGTTTTCCTAAGCAAGACACCACTCTTGACAGTCCTCAGAGACATGAGCAGAACACATGTTCCACAGATTTCTTAAAATCAGTTTCCCCTCTGTGGGACAACAAAGATCAACGATCTTCTTTGGCCCAAAGGCGAATGGTTGTTTGTGGCATCACGCCACATGTGTTAGCATCTTCTCTGTCCTCCCTGTGCTTTGGATACAGGACTGTAATCTTGTGGAACATTTATATTACACAGTGCCACAGTCGGTCATTTAGAAAATAAATTTTACTCCTACTCTTGCACGGCCCCTCAGGTGACACATCACCTAGTCACTACAGCCTGCATATTCATCTTATCTATGTCCTTTTAATCCAAGCAAAACCCAAAAAATATCATGAATCTAAAACTAAAAGAAACAATTCTCATTTCCTGGCCCTGGAACTAAATGCATTTTTTAACCCAATTTTGAACCAAGGCTCTTTTCTAAGCTCTCTTGAATCTATCTAAAGCAGAAGCAAATCTAGTTTCCTGATTATTAATCTGGAACTAAACTAGAATTTTATTTTATCTTATTCTATGTATGTATTTATTTATTTATTTGAGATGGAGTCTTGCTCTGTCACCCAGGCTCGAGTAGAGTGGCATGATCTCAGCTCACTGCAACCTCCATTTCCCAGGTTCAAGTGATTCTCCTGCCTCAGCCTCCCTCGTGCCCAGCTACTAGTGGGATTACAGGCATGCACCACCACACCCGGCTAATTTTTGTATTTTTAGTAGAGACAGGGTTTCACCATTTTGGCCAGGCTGGTCTCAAACCCCTGACCTCAAGTGATTCACCTGCCTCAGCCTCTCAAAGTGCTGCAATTACAGGTGGGAGTCACTGTGCCTGGCCTTAAACTAGAATTTTTTAAACTCTTCTCTAGCCTGGGTGACACAGTGAAACCTCATCTCTACCAAAAAAAAAAAAAAAAGGCAGGCATAGTAGTGCATGCCTATAGTCCCAGCTACTTGGGAGACTGAGGTGGGAGGATCATTTGAGCCGAGGAGACCAAAGTTGCATCGAGCTATGATGGCACCACTGCACTCCAGGCTGGTCAACAGAGCAAGACCCTATCTCAAACAAAACAAAACAAAACAGAACTCTTTTCTGAACTAAATGTGCCCCAAACCAACCCTTCATGCCATTTGATTAAAGCAGTTATGAAACATCCTAGTGTCACATGCTTCTTTTGGAGGCAGTGGGGCATGGAGGCCTGAAAACAATTTGATATTACTGCAATAAAAAGTACAAGAGTGGTGGAAGATGGAACTTTAATCCACTGCTCAAAGTTTAGTCAGTGATCTGCAATAAATCAGACTAGATACCCTCAGTAGTAATATGCCTCATTTGGGTAACATCAGAAATAGGTCATGAGTCAACACCAGATAAGTCCATCAGAGGCCAGACACAGGCAAGAGTAAGGATCCAGTGGAAGTTACGGGCTGGGTGGGCAGGAATAAGCCAGGCAGATTATGCAGGAGGCCAACTGAGGCAGGATTCAAGAGACTGGATTAGGAACCTGGAAGCTAGCAGGAAATTGAGGAAGAAAGAATACAATGTAAGAAAGTCATCAAAAAAGGATCAATGTCCAAAAAGACCTTAATAATGATGGGACATTCTCTGGTTACTGAGAAGATGACAGCTGAATGGCCTAGCCAGGATAACTTAGGCTGAGGTGCCAGGAGATGACTATCAGTTTTCTAAAGTCTAGCCTAACCCACAACTGGGCTTCTGGAAAATATGTATACCCCATATATAGAATATGCACTTGCATGCTTTTGTATGAATGAGTTCCTGCAGATCTGAGGTATAGGTTTGCTATTATTTTCTTATATGTATGATGTACAGCTCACCCAGACAAGAATAAGTCTTGTAAGATAATGTCTCTAAGTGCTGCTCTATTCACCATAGCAAAGACATGGAATCAACCTAGGTGCCCATCAGCAAATAATTGGGTAAAGAAAATGTGGTACATATATACCATAGAATACTACACAGTCATAAAAAATAATGAAATCATGTCCTTTCCAGCAACATGAATGCAGTTGGAGGCCATTATCCTAAGCAAATTAATGCAGGAACAGAAAACCAAATACCACATGTTCTCACTCATAAGTGGGAGCTAAACAATGGGTACACATGGACAATAAAGATGGCAAGAGTAGACACTGGGGACTCCAAAAGGGAGAGCAGAGGGAGGAGGGCAAGGGCTAAAAAACTACCCACAGGGTTTCCATCCTTCTACTTATGTGAAAGGATCATTTGTACCCCAAACCTCAGCATCCCACAATAAACCTATGTAACAAACCTGTACATGTACCCCTGAATCTAAAATAAAAGTTGAAATTATAAAAAATAAAAGAAATGCTGCTGATCTGGGATTTTCCCCCTTTTGACATTAGACTCTTGACTCTAATAATCAGAAAAATACCACCTGGTATTTCTTTTTAACACTACTGGAAGGGTTCTTTAATCCTAAACTTAATACGGGTAACCAAAGGATATTTTCAGACCAACATGAAATCTAATCTTCATGCGTCTCCACACCCAAGCATAACACACATGCAGAAGGTTCTGATACCAAGCTGGCCCAAATTCGCTGAGGAGCAGCTAAAGAAAAGTTGTGGTGTCATTGGGATCCTTTTCTGGATGTCTCACATACTCCTGTCCCCAAAGCAGGGTTTGTCCTACACAATTATTTTTCTGGAATCACATTTCAGATCAAATCTCCTACCTGCTCAGAAAGAAGTCAATGATCTCCCACTATCAATTAGAGAAAACCCATACTCCGGTATACCTTTGGGTTTCTTTTCCACCATCACCTTCCATAGATCTTTCATATTAGCCATGCAGAGCTACCTGCTGTGTTCAGCCAGATCTCACTCACACTTTCCCACCTGTATGCTTTGCTCAGGCAGTTCCCCAGCCTGGAATATCCATTTCCCATTCTGTTCCCTGGGTTTAAGTCCTACCTATCCCAAATCATAAGCCCTTCGCTTGACTATTACTAGTTCCTAGCAGCTTAATCCCTTGAATTATAATTTGCAACACTACTCCAGTAACTTTTCTGCATGCCCTGCCTTTGGGTCAGATGATCATACTCAATTCACTCCCATTTAGTTTTGAGGAATTTGTCAATTGTATAGCACTCTCAGGGAAGAGCACTTAACATGTGAACAAATGCCAAAATGAGAGTGAAAGAGATAATACACTTTTACAATCGTCTGAAAGTGTTGTGTTTTGAACATGTCAAGTTAGGTACGTATCTCAATGACACACACATCTCCACTCAAAAATTCAAAACTCAAAAAGCATTCTTCCAGATGGAGGAAGAATGTGACTTCAGGGGAAAAGTACCAGGGAGTTTTTAGGGGTGATGGAACTGTTCCATAACCTGATTGTGGTAGTTGCAACCCAAATCCAAAAATGTGTTAAAATTCATATAACCGAACACAAAATGAATGAAAAAGCCCATTTTACTATATGATTTTTTATTATTGTTTTGCCAGAGAAGTTAACTACACTTTATTAGCCATTATTTTTCTGAAAACAGGGTCAACCAGGGTCTGATTTTGCATTCACTCACTCCAAGGAGATAAACAGTATTTGTTGAGTGTTGAGGAGAAAGAAGAGGGGGCTGGGAGAAAGAAAATATTTTATGCCAAACAATACTGTACAGTTTTAAAACTTAGGCCCTTAGTATATGTAGCACCAGACTTAATTTGCAATTTCCTTTCTCACATACCTTAAAACAAGACCTTAATACAAATATAACATACAGATTTTATATACAGCTTTTCTTCACCTGACTTAGACCTTTATATTTATTTTCATTCATTATTTCTTATCTAATTAGTTTAGTTATTTCAACTAAACCTGCTGCAGGTGATGCAGGCAATTTGTTTCAGAGCCATAAAACTATACGTGCTTTTATTGTTACTACAGGTTTCCAAAGCATGCAGTAATTTCATCATTTGCCTGACATGTTTTATCAGGTTAATAATTCATTTCTGTGTTATTCACGGTTTGATGACTATGGTAAAATCTAGATATGTGAATGATACATTTTCTAACATAGTGTCTTTTCTGTTGTTTCTTTACATCAATCTAATTTCTATCCTCACCTAATTCTATAACAATCCTAATTGAAACCCACAAGGGGAAGTTAAAATTCAGGCTCAACTGAAAAAGGATTTAAATGAGTTCTTAATGGAACCCAGAGACCTGCCAAATTTAAAAGCTGCCTAATTCCTAGCCAGGTTATAAAAGACTTTCAACAGTAGAAAGGTGCAGCCCAGAATCTCTGCGGATCTTACCGTGCTCCATGGTGGCCAGGCCAAGTTTTGAGTTTTTGTTGTTGGTTTTGTTCTTTTTCTCTTCAAAAAAGCAAAAACAAACACAGTGTAAAAAACTTTCCTCATATTAGCTTCCTAAAAAGCACTCTTTCTCAGCCAGGTTATATACATTGTATGTTTTATGATATGTCTCCATTTTGCATAACAGCAATTAAGGTGCAAAATCAACAACAAAAATGATGAAAATGTGGAGTTTGGAAAATTCTTAGCAAAGTGCTCATGCAGAATTAACTTCTATACTTAATTAATATACCCTTTGCATATGACGTCACTGGGCTTTAGAAGGATAAGATTCTAACTTAAGCCTCAAAAAAGAAAAAAAGACAAAAAGTTTCTGATAAAGATGAAATTATTACCTCAGTTCTCTGCTTCATTTAAAAATGCTTTAATGGAGGGCAATTTGACCTAGGGAAAATTTAACACTGGCCAGCCTAATATCAAAAATCAATATACAAAAATGGGGGAAGGGCAGCTTTTTCTAATCACTCATATCCAAACTTTCGCAACTTTAAAAGTACTTGACCACTTTCTCCAATTCTGGCACAGTACTTTTCTTTCTCTAGGAAAGAAATTTAATGGTTAGATACAAGAAACCTCTTCCGTGACAAATAATTGTGTCTTTCCTGGATTTCTTGTAACAATTTCTCACTGGAAATTTTTAGATAGAAAGTTTGAGGAAATTCCTGCCCAGAAAGGAATATAACTATGGAAACTTTAAAACTCAGTTTCACAGTATCCCATGCAACTAATCACCACATACAAACAAGAGAGAACTTTCTTCAGTCAAGACATTGCAGTCGTATAAAGCACAATGATGAATCATCACGGTAAAGTAGAGGTTACATTTGGGGCCTCTTTTCTGTTGCTGCCACCCCAGATAGCTAGCATACTGCTGTGTTAGAGAACATGAGACTCAGTCATTGTCAGTTCAGAAATCAGCCATGAAGCGTGTCCCATGTCCATCACCTAGAAGGAACCAGACCAGGCAACAGAACTGAGAGGGGCTGTCTCGTTTGATTCTCTTTTCCAGTCTTCTGCATGTGACTGTCACTGGGTGACATGGTTTGGCTGTGTCCCCACCCAAATCTCAACTCAAATTTTAATCCCCATAATCCCCACATGTCAAGGGAGGGACCTGGTGGGAGATGATTGGATCATGGGGGCAGTTTCCCCCATACTATTCTCAAGATAGTGAGTGAGTTCTCTCGAAATCTGATGGTTTTATAAATGGCAGTTTCCCCTGGGCTCTTCTTTCTTTCCTGCTGCCTTGTGAAGAAGGTGCCTTGCTTCCCCTTTGCCTTCCACTATGATTGGAAGTTTCCTGAGGCCTCCCCCGTCCTGCAGAACCGCGAGTCAATTAAACCTCTTTCCTTTATTAATTACTCAGTCTTGG
This sequence comes from Colobus angolensis palliatus, assembly GCF_000951035.1. Classification (NCBI taxonomy): domain Eukaryota; kingdom Metazoa; phylum Chordata; class Mammalia; order Primates; family Cercopithecidae; genus Colobus; species Colobus angolensis. The sequence goes on from NW_012118487.1 coordinate 34,047,527, forward strand.
GTAGTATCTCTATAGCACTGTGAAAACAGACTAATACACTGCGGGGGTGCCAAAATCGTTTCTTCTGGCAGACTCTCATATTTTCTGAGCCTGACAACAATCATCTCATTATTACTGACCCATTATCATGAGAATAAAGCCCGCTTTAAACTGTTGTTTCCCAAAGAGGTGATGGATTTGTGCAACTCCATCCAAATTCTCCTGGGCTTATTTGTGAGTAACTGGTAGAGAAAAGGCATAAGCTATGGCCAAAGAACAGGGCAAAACAGGTGACCTGTGTGGAGATCAAACCCATAGTCTTGTTAGCACATTCTACACCTCACTCCTCTGAGAGGCCTCAGGGAGCTGAATAGAAGATAACAGTACTGAGACTCGGTCATCAAGACAGACAAGGAGCTGGGGAGATGAACACAAATGAATAGGTACTTGATGTGGAGAGTAACCAACTATGTCTTTGGGAGATAACACGGATATTAAACAGATGATTAAATCTTGTAAAGTATATAATAGTTCTGTGAATGTTAAAATCTTTGTTTTTGAAATTAAGTCAAGAATTAATCATATAGCCATTTTAAGTAAAACACACACACAAACTCTGAAAGTGTCTTTGCCTCAACTAACAGCAGTTAGAACACTTTTCTAATTACTTAATTAACAAGGAACTCAAAATTAACTTTTAAAACTAAACTGCTAGAGCTATTTTTATGCCTTGATGTTTATACTTCAAGCAAACAAGTCTTTGGACATAAATTTTCTTTTGGAATTGCCTCGGTTGTCTGCTTTGTTGTGTCCGCATGGTGTTGTTGAAAGGGAACTTGGTGATTCTCCACTTCAACCTTCAACTTTTTTGTTTTATAGAATGAGAGGACTTGGATGGCTATGCACTCTGGTGAAGGAGGACCAAGCTGACTTCCAAGCTTCCAAGCTGGTGCTCACTGCACTACAGCAAGCTGACTGCACTGATTTATAGTAAATTAACAAAAGAGAGGGAAAAGGAGACAAATCTATCCTTTGACTTGACTACTATGAGAATGTCATTTTATTCTCTCACGGTTTCTGTAACTCAGATCACAGACAGATCCATCCATGCCTGTTCAGCTTAAAGTCAAGAATATGTGGCAGTTTACTTGAGAAATAGAAGCAGCATCAAAATAGATATTGGAAGTGTTTACTTTACAAATAATGTCTTAAGTTAAAAATTGAATAATAGCTGGGGATCCGTGGTCCTTTAGCTCAGTCATCCCTTCAATGTTTCTGAGAGGAATGGATGTTCAGAAAGGAAGACCAAGAAAATTCACATTTATTACCCAGAGACTTTGCACCAAAAGCCATGATCATTCCACTTATGTCAAGGCCAGAGAAAGATCAAGTGGCCTCTTACCCCTCTATTTATTGCCCCAGCCTACACTGAAGTCTCCCCTTCATCTTATTACTCTGATGACAACCAAAGCTTAGTCCAAGGAAATGTGCTAAGGGAAATGAAGGGAAAGCAAGAATTTGCCTGTGGGGCCTAGGACTTGTCTAACTTCCTTTCACAAGGCCTCTTTAGGAAGGAAAAGTCTAAAACAAAACCAACACAAGTTCAGACCCTCTACTCATTCTCCAATTACACCAAAGCTCCACAGCCTTGTACTGTGGGCCAATCAATATCCTTGACCCTGATTCATTCTTATCAGAACTCCTTCCCTTGACTTGCCCTGGGGAAGAAAAAGCAAATGCAAAACCTTGTGCTCCCACTAAAATCAAATACTGCATTGAACTTTGTATAGTGTAAACACATTCCAGCGGAGACCAGATTTAAATAGAAACTTACAGGCTAGACACCCAGCATCACCTCCCCCCAATTGTAATTGATAGAAATTATCCCTGATTGCCTTCAGACAGCCATTTGCTTTTGCTCAGGCATAGGAGATGAAGAGCATCTACCCTCTCTGTAAATATATAATAAAATCCTTTACCTGATCTGAGAACCCTGAATTTTTGTCCTAATTTTCTCAGCCCCCAGAACATCCATTTGAAAGCAGGAAAAGAAATTTAGTTCAAACCACTGGGGAAAAGAAATATAGTTTAAACCACTGAGGAAAAAAAAAAAGACAACAACAACAACTACAACTGCAACAAAAAATAAAGCCCTCTTATTCCTTCTCTTGGATTGCAGTTTACTCTCAATCTTCCTTTATTAGCCTTAGTGTATTTTGGCCTCTGTCTCCCACAGGAGTTCAAGCTACCATGATACTGTGAAAGACTGAACAAGGAGCAATAGTCAATAGGGTCAACAGATGCCACTTGGTCCAGAGGGCATTTGGCCAGGTTCCATCCTCCCCTCTCACACAAACCCACTCTTACTTCCTGAAACCTTTTTCCATTCATGCGTAGATCCATTTGGGGGAAATTTTCTGAGTAAAAACTGGATTGCATCTCATTAGGTCAGGTGGTTCTTTGCTTGACAGGGAGGAAAGCCAATATATAAATAGTCTCACTTTGCCCATTTTCTGTAAGAAAAGTGATTTTTTGGCTGGGTGCAGTGGCTCACACCTATAATCCCAGCACTTCAGGAGGCGAAGGTGGGCGGATCACCTGAGGTCAGGAGTTTGAGACCAGCCTGGCCAACATGGTGAAATCCCGTCTCTACCTAAAAACACAACAATTAGCCACGTGTGGTGGTGGGTGCCTGTAATCCCAGATACTCAGGAGGCTGAGGAAGGAGAATCGCTTGCACCTGGGAGGCAGAGGTTGCAGTGAGCTGAGATCATGACACTGCACTCCAGCCTGGGCAACAGAGCAAGACTCTGTCTCAGAAAAGAAAAAAGAAGAAAGAAAGGTGATTTCTCACTTTAAAAGCTCCACCATTGTAGAGTAAAAGCCCATATGGTTTAGGTTCTGCGTTTGTATGGGTCATGTTGGCTCTGTGGCCCACCAACGGTTGCTGCCATCTGAGGGAAAGGGCAACTTCATTATTTGCCCTCAATGTGTTGTTACAGATGGACCAGATTTTGCCTCTTGCAACCCCAGAAGAGCAAGAAAACTTCATTTAGGTTTCACATTAATGATGCATAGCCACTGAGTCAAGTGTGGGAATTTGAACATTATTTGGAAGAATTGAATCCTTGAATCCAGCCTATTCACATAAAGAATTGTCTATTTCCCCGTCTGATTCATTGGCTGCCATTATTCGCATGTCTCAGAAGAGTTATAGTATAACAAACTTTTTCGATTCGTGAGATACAAGTACATTAAAATCACCAAGATGGCCATCTTTCCTAAGAGCTGAAATAACCCTTTTTACCCCATCGGTAGACTCTTACCCATTTTCAACTTAGGGGAAAATTTCTTATTGGCTGCCCTTTTCTAAGTGGTAGAGCTGAGAACAGGACCCCAATTTCCTGGCTCTTGTGTTCCTCTTGGTTTTAGAATTACATACACACTTTTGGTGTGCCTCTTTGGCTCCAGCTATGTTATTAAACTATTATTACCTAACAATACTCCCATTAATCACCATGACAGATGGAAACCAGCCCTGGTCGTGTTCTCTGAACTCAATGTCAAACAGTCCCAATGCTAATGGAGATGACGCCAGCCATGAATTAGCTCTAAAAGCTTCTGTTTATCCCTCCACTCCTTTTCTTATTACTTTTCATTGCAATGCCGTTTTCTTGTCACAAGACTCCATACTTCTATATGGAACGACTCCTCGTGGAATTCTGAGAAATGGTTTTCTGTTGACAGACACCATATAATGATGATAAACGATGGACAAGTCAGCAGTCTAAAAACTGTTATTCCCCTAGCAGCACACTTCCAAATACACGGAGTATTTCTACAGGCTTAAGCAGCAGAAAGCTGCAAACCTGGAAAAAATTCTCCATTCAGCCTCGTTTCACAGACTAAGGAAAAGAAGTGATACTAAACAGAAAATGTAAATCACCTGTAAGGTAATACTCCCCAAATGATGCCTTAAAGTGTTGAAGGTACATAAACAGTTTCTTTACAAAAGAGCTTTGTCCTGATTTAACTATGAATGGGAATGTTGGTTCTCCTTGCTTCCTCTGAATAAATTACAGCTTGTAGTAAGAGTGCTACATAATAGTGAATGTCTTCCTCTGAAAAGATGCATATACTTTTTAAACTTTTAGTTGAAAGCCATTTAACATCCTACCTCTTAAGAAACTACTAGATATGTAATTCCTCACAACTAACAGGTTATTAGCAGAAAAAAGTGTATATGATAAAGATGCATTTTAGCAGCCCAGAAAAGCATAGGACAATTAATTAAACTTCCTCTACAGCTCACATTGAAGGATGCTAAAAACATTTCAAAAGATGGCATTTCATAGTCTTGTTGGATGAAAATTTTCTACTTCACTGATCCCACTGAGAGAGAAAAAGAGAAAGTATCATGAAAGAGGAAGAGGACAATCCAAAAGTCGCTGCTGCTGTTGCTATTGACATCACTATTGATATCTTGCTATTGATCGATTCAGTTACTAAGTACCATAGGCCAAACACAGCTTTGAGGTCCAATACAGTAGCCACTAGCCACATGTGATGATTTAAAAATTAAATTAATTAAAATTAAATAAAACTTCAACTTCAGTTTTTAGTACAGTAGCCACATTTCAAGTGTTCAATAGGCACATATGACTAGGGGCTGCCATATTGAATAGTGCAAATGAGAGAACATCATCAGTTCACTTGGACAGCACTGGCAGAGAATAATCATTTATTTATCCACTCAGTAAACAGTTGTTGAATGCAGTGGTCACCAAAACAAAGTTTCTGCACTCAAGGAATTTACATTCTACAAGAGGTAGACAGACAAGAAACAATAAGACAAATAAATGGACAAGATCATTTTACCTAGCATTAATTGAATACAATCAGGTGATAGGGTAGACAATTGACTGGACTGGAGGTGGGGTGGAGATGGGGGCTAGTTTTAATTTTTTAGTTTAGCTTTAATTAGGTAGCCACTGAAGCCCTCATTTAGGAAGTAACAATAAGCAGAATGTCAAATGACAAGAAAGAGGCAGCCGTGGAAATCCAGGGACAGAGCATTCCATTCAAAAGCAAAAGGAAGTGCTCAGGCCCTAATGTAGGAAGCATCTGGAGCACCCAAGGGACAGGAAGAAGGCAAGCTGGCTGGCATATAGACAGATGCATGGTAGGAGGTGACATTGCCAGTCGTGAGGGAGGGTTCAGATTTTATCCTTCAAGGAACCAAATTATCACTCCCTTCAACCTCTCAGTTTAGAAAATATGCTTTGAAAAATAACTCATTCTGTTATTTCTCACCAAAAGAGATTACCCACTGAACTATATACTTAAAAATTATAAAGATGGTAGAACTTATTAAAAAAAAAATTACCGTCAAAAGCATGGACCAGATTTGCAGGCAACTGCTGCTAGGAATAATCAAACCTTATACTTATTCAGCACTTGCTCTGTAAGTCATGCAGAATTTTATGAACATCTCATGACTTCCTCTAACATCTTTTAAGTGTTAGTATAATTCATAGAGAACGAGTAACTACAAAAAATAAAAAATAAAAGACAGAGAGAATGGCTTAGAAGCAAACTCCACACCAATAGCTCAGTGCATGACATTGTACAACTTGCAAGACCACCCAGATAAATAGCAGAATCACCCTTCCCATTTACAAGAGAAAATACGATTATTTGCTTCAGTTAGTAACAAAATAAAAATAGACTCATATATTTCAGTGATGGAAGGAAACCTGTCAAATCCCTCTTTTACAGTTGAGGAAATTGAAGAGAAAAGGTAAGTTCCTTTTCGTTGGCACATGGCAAAGGGTTTTCTACTATTATGTAAATGAATTAATCATTTTTAAAATGAGATAAAGTTGGTTTTATTCATGAACTAAGCAAGTACACGTGCATGTTAGGGATGAAATTGATTGTTCAAAACTCTTTCATGAGCACACTCTCTGTCTCACATTTTGTTCTGGGTCTGTGAGCTCAGACAGTACTCTCATACTTCGGCAGACATGAGGCTGCCAGACAAAGTGCTCTGAGAGTGCAGGTAAGTGTGAAAGGATAGAGTAGACACCAGAGTGACCCCTGGATTTCACTGAAATCTCAAGGAACAGAAGATTCACTGGGGACACAACTGCCTGTTGGTAAAGAGCAGATCACTGTGTCCCCAGTGAATCTTCTGTGTTTCTCACAGTTGGAGGTGTACACAGGCAAAGGTGATCCTTATTAAAATCTTCCCAAGATATACAGACGAGTCCTGCCTACCACTAATCTTGGCTTCCACAAAAAATGAGGGTTTAAAAAAAAAAAAAAACATGCAAAAGTGAGTTTCTACCTTATTTCTCTTTTCTCCTTCTCTCCTGACAGTATCTTGCACAATCAAATCTCAATGCTTCCTTCATTTTCCTTTTCAACAGAGGGGCTAATTACTGTTCAACTTTTAGCATACTTCTTACACTGGCTATTTCTTTTTTCAAGCATTTTATACAAAATGCCCAACATTGAAATTACAGAAACCTAAAGTAAATAAGAAATACTTTTTCTGCTTTTAAGAAACCTTGTTCTAATTAGGTTGTTCCTTTTTAGGTCCAGATGCTAAGTTGGAAAGTTTTTTGTTGTTTCTTTTTTCCCTGAAAGAGTAAGATGTAACAAAGTTATGATTTTTGGAACATTTCCTATGTCTGAGTCCTTGTAATGTTTGTTACCCGGCTACTGCTTGTGGAGAATGAGCTGAAAGAGATTGTGGAGGGTACATGGTTAATGACTAAAGTGACAAGACCTAAAAGACAGGAACCCTGACCCTTCCACAGGCTAAGTGGCTAGGCCAGGTCATGAGGTAAGATGATCATGTCTTCAGGCTTCTGGTCTCCCTCACTAAAACAAAGATGACACCGACCATTAGTTAATGACTACAGTGATGTTTGTGCACAAAACATAAATTAAGATCTTTAGAAATATTATGAAATAGATAAACACATCAAATGAATTGGCTCTTCCCACTTCTTTGCAAAATATAATTAATCTCTTCTAGAGAAGCCATTAGGAACCGTCAACATGATCTAAGTGAGAAATCATAGATTATGGGTGAAAAAACATAAAGTGTTGATTGCTCAATATTTCTAGGGAAGGGTACTGGACTGCGGAGAGCCAGATGGATTCCAGTTAGGACTGACTCTGGCAACGGAGGATTACTGCCTGTTGGTGAAGAGCAGACCAAAAGAGAAGCAGCACCTTGGTGCAAATCATACACACGTGTATGATGTCAGACCCAGAATTGGAGTGGTCAGAGACAGCAGACCCCCAAAATCTAAGTAGATTATATCCACAGACTCTGGATAAAAACAGAATAGCCCACATAAACAATCAAACCTCTAACATATCTAACATACTGAGAGCAATGCCACTGGAACTCTTGAAATGGTGAGAGAAACACAAGCTGTCTTGCTATACATAATTTTATCCACAACAATTTATTATTTTCAAAAAAAGATGGCCACAGAATGCACCTTACAATAAGTCCAGTAGAAATCATCCCTTTTTTGCAAAGAGTACCTAGTGCTAATAATCCCAAATTAAAATGTATGAGCATAATGAACAGTCATCATCATCATAATATATCTTCCATCACAAAACATTTCACCAAAATCATTCTTGTCACAAGCTCTAAAATCCTGATGTCTGGACGAAGACATACAATATAGTCTAGTCCCAAGTTTAATATTTTCTGCAGAGGATGTGGTTTTATTTGTTGTTAATCCCAACTCTTGCTGGAACACACTTTTCTAATTCGTCCAGATAGTTGTCAACATGTTGCCCAAGTTGCCCTTTCCTTCCTGGGCTGCTGTTCCTTGTGGTATTTTGCAATAACTCATAAATGACTTGCCTTGCCACTATCTCTGCTCTAAAAAGCAAACTACATTTTTCTGTCTGTTTTGGAAAAAATAAGAATTTTTCAAAATAACAGAGCCACCAGATCAAAGAGGCCTGATCATGTATACAAGCCCAAGAAAGCCACTCCTCACTGAGTCAGAGTTATGAATGAACAGCTTTGGCAAGTTCCCTTTGCAATGGATGTGACAGAACACAATGAGACATGTTCATCTCCTCAAGACTTTTGTGTGGTGTGTGTGTGTGTGTGTGTGTGTGTGTGTGTGTGTGTGTGTGAACACGGAGATATAATATTCAGCCAAATGCATAACCCTCATACCTTATAAGATAATAATACTTGAGATTTCTAACTTCTATCTGGAAGATGTGTTTATTTATAGAGAAGACACAGAAAGATATTCTAGAGACAGAGAAATTCGGGCAACAAATATGTCCTTCCAGCTTTTATAATCCCCCCGCCAGTTAGTACCTTTTCATTTATGCCACAGAGGCTCTAGCATGATATAGAAACGAACAGAGAAAGAATACAGATCTGCCTGATGCTGGGACAGGTCAAGAGGAGACTCTCTCAAAAACTGAGAGGAGTTTCCATGAATTCCAGTATGAGAATGACCTCTGGGGTCAAAAGTGTTTCAAACCTTCTACAGCTGAACTCCACTCCCTTCCTCACACAAACCTCTTCAGAATCCCTGCCTGTGGACATCTGACCTTGACAGTCTGCCTCTGACAGTCCCAGGTTCTAAGTACTGTGCTTGGTCCCACTGGTGGATTCTCTTCCTACCTTACTTTCATATTCAGCCTCCTCCCTTGGTAAAGTGCTTCATCCTTGCCCCTGTATATTTTTTACTAAATATTTATTGAGTACCTACCATGGTCAGTTACTATTATGTTTGATGCTGTCAGAGCCATAAAAATAAAACTCTTTAAGAAGCCAACTATCTTTTAGGAGAGGAAAATAAGTTAATAATTACTTGAATGAAAGACAGAAAAAAGTGCAAGTGAAGTGGGGAAAAGTGATTTATTCCTACTGGGTTAATTTGAGCATTTCTTGGGTAGTGATTGGCTGAACTTTGACAGATAAAGAGGATTTCCATTGGAAAAAAACATGAAGAATGAAGGACATTCCAGACTGAGGAAGGAGCATCAGCTCTTAGCAAAATAAAGTGCCAAGAAATGTCCACAAGTCCAGGAAGCATGGAAAACAGTGAAATGAATGGATAAATGTAGACCAGGAGATTTAGGGACAGAAGATGGTGGGGAGCCTCAGATGTAGGCTCAAGAGATGTGGAGTCAGAAGGATGAACACAAGGGTGCTGGTGCCTATTTGTAAGAATAGTTTGGTGAATGATGTCAAGTTCTGTAATGGAAATGTTGAATTTGAGCACAGGGTTTCTATGTTTTAAAAGTTCCAGGAGGTAGCTGAAATTCTGGAAGTCACCTTCATGGAGATAGCACTGTCTGAAGGCAACTGGATGAAATCAGAGAAGCACACTTGACCTGTTCACTGTTGGGTCACAAGTAATCAGCATAATTCCTAATGCAGATTAAGTAACCATTAAATATTTATTTAATCAATAAATGTAATATAAAAGAAGTAAGTAAGCAGAGGTTGAATATTGAGGAAGGCTTCAATTTATCAAGGGAGGGTCAATGAAAATAGAGGAGAGAAATTAGTAAAAGAAATACATAAAGACTACAATATCTCAAAAACCAATGAAAGAGCAAATCTTAAGAACAAGCAAATGTATTCAATCATTTATTCAACAATATTTTTTGAAAAAACAGGGTCTCACTGTCACTGAGGCTGTGGTGCAGTGACACAAACTCAGCTCACTGCAACCTCCATCTCCCAGGTCCAAGTGATTCTCATGCCCCAGCCTCCTGAGTAGCTGGGATCGCAGGCACAGGCCACCACATCTGGCTAATTTCTGTATTTTTCGCAGAGATGGGCTGGTCTCAAACTCCTGACCTCAAGTGATCTGCCTGCCTCGGTCTCCTGAAGTGCTAGGATTACAGGCATAAGCCACCATGCCCAGCCTTATTCAACTAGTATCAACTCCTCCTCTGCATGCCAGGTATTATTTTGTGTGCTGGGAACACAGCAGAAAACAAGACAAAAAAGAACCCTGCTCTTATAGAGCTCACTTTCTAGATAATAGTTAGCAATGCTCAATGCTCATTGCTTCTGGAGATGTTAAATGGGATAAGAATAAACAACTAGTTACTAGATTTGGCACTTAGAGGACCTTCAATAGTCAATCTTCAATAACCTTGAATGAGTAGTTTAGTGGAACAGTGGCAATAAAAGTCACATTTACCATATCTGTTTTTGTCTTTGTTTTTGTCTTTTTCCATTAGCTTTTGAAGGCAGGAACCAACCCTATTCGTTGTTGGACTCACACAATATCTGGCAAACAATGGTTGGATGCATATGTGAATTAGTAATAAGTGATTATAAAATATGTGTTTGGTAGTGAAGAATAAGCCCAGAATGAACTTTTAACTCTGTCTGTTAAATGAACTAGAAAGATAGGCCATTACCTTTTAAGTTATATTGGTCAGAGTTTGGTTCAAAAAAAACAGAATTCATTTATTTTAGTCAAGGTTTTAGCAGAAAAGTAATGCCAGTATGAGTGATATGGAATAAGGGAATTATTAAAGTGACTGACCTTATGCAATTGTAAAAACTGCTAAAGAATTCAATGGAAGACTGTTACTGCCCCGTGGGTCTGGTGCAGGCCACCTGAAGTTATAAATCTGTGGACTGGAAAACAAAGAAAAGGTGAGTGAAGTAGGGGAACCCAGAAAGACAAACTGTAACCTGTATCTGTCTCTCAGCATCCCCAATCTCAATGGGGATGTGCAGAAAGTGCTGGCACACTTCACCACGAAGCGGTAAACACACTGACCTAAGATTCAGAGAAACTGAAGGAAGAGGTCTGACAGGAGCTAGGAGAATTTGGGCCCAGTGGCTGCCTCGTGTGGAGGAGCAGCAGGTCCCTTGTACCCTCCACCAGGCTTCAGAGTGTAATACCTGCTACTACACATCCACCTTCCAAATCTTACAAATTTCTTTTGTAGCCAGCCCCAGCTTTATCCTACCAAAACCCATACAGGAAATAAATTCTGGGAAACATAGTTCCAGCTTAGTCAACACATAACAAAGGCATTGCAGTCTGCCACTTTTCTACATATCTATTTTAACTATACTTACCTCCCAAATAAAAATAATAACAATGTCATGCCTCTACCTGACATAATACAACTCTCCTCCAACCTGAAACACTGATCCTGTTTGTATCAGAAATATTCGAAGCCCCTTTATCTGTCATTTGGTGATGCTCATTCCTTTTCTACTTGAGTCATACTTCCCCCTTTGATATTCCATAACTCAGTAAGATACAAGGTTAGGCCAGACACAGTGGCTCACTCTTGCAATCCCAGCACCTTAGGAAGCTGAGGCAAAAGGATCACTTGAGCCTAGGAGTTCAAGACCAGCCTGGGCAACACAGGGAGATGTGCCTATGGTCCCAGCTACTTGGGAGGCTGAGGTGGGAGGACTGCTTGAGCCCAGGAGGTCAAGCCATGACTGTGCCACTGCACTTCAGCCTGGGCAACAAAGTGAGACCCTATCTCCAAAAAAGAGAGAGGTATGAGGACAGGTGGTAGGGAAATGGAGGAGGGCAAGAAAAGAATTTGTTTATGTGTGTGTTCATATCAAAATAAGAAGGAAACACTCATAATATTATGATGCTTTTATTGCAACTAGTCATATGGTCTTAGCTGATATTTATACTTTTCTTCTTCCATTATCCATTCCATATTCCTTTTGCCTCAGCAGACATCTCAGCTCAGACATATTTCTCCTTGCTGTATGGTTTAGCAGCAACCCTCAACAAGCCAGAATCAATCACTCCAGTCAGTATAGCATCCTCCCTCCTTCCCCAGCCACTGCTTATTCATTTGATGGTATGAGGAGCCCAAGTGAACAGAGGGCAAATTCAACTCCCAGTTTAAGGAAACTATGGGTGTATCCCCTGGAGGAAATCTTCCTCCTTTGGGAACTAAGTCTTCTATGTTAGCGGAATATAAAGTCACTGAGATGGGAAGCAAAATTTTCACTAGTAAAACTCTAAAGTTAATAGTAAGTGGAGCTACTCTTATTTCCAATCCTTGATTTCCTGGATATATAAATCCCGGTTATGGAGAGAAAACACCATATAGATTAGGTGCTGCTTTATAGCAGCCACATAAGGTGTTCCCAACCAACTGGCATGGTAACTGAATCTTCTTAAGGCCACTCTACCATTCTATCTGGCCAACTGCTTCAGGGTGTTGGGAAATTTCTAAGGCCAGTGAATTGCATGAGCAGGAACTCATTGCTGCACTTTACTGGCAATAAAGTGAGTCCAGTGGTCAGAAGTAATATTATGTCAAATACTATGATGATGAATAAGGCATTCTGAAAGTCCACAGAGAGTCATTTGGGCAGAAGTAGGAAAGGTAAATCTGTATCCAGAATGTATTAGTCCATTCTCATGCTGTTATGAAGAAATACCCAAGACTGGGTAATTTATAAAGAAAAGAGGTTTAATTGGTTCACAGTTCTGCATTGCTAGGGAGGCCTTGGGAAACTTACAACCATGGCAGAAGGCAAAGGACAAGCAGGCAACTTCTTCACAGGGTGGCAGGACAGAGCGAGCAAAAGCAGGAGAAAAGCCAGATGTTTGTAAAACCATCAGATCTCACGAGAACTCACTCACTATCATGAGAACAGCATAGGGGAAACTGCCCCCATGACTCAATTACCTCCTCCTGGTCTTGCCCTTGATATGTGGAGATCATGGGAATTGCAATTCAAGATGAGATTTGGGTGGAGACACAAACCTAACCATATCATTCTGCCCATGGCCCCTCCTAAATTTCGTGTCTCTTTCACATTTCAAAATCAATCATGTCTTCCCAATAGTTACTCAAAGTCTTAATTCATTCCAGTATTAACCCAAAAGTCTAAGTCCAAAATCTGATCTGAAACAAGGCAAGTCCCTTCTGTCTATGAGCCTGTAAAATCAAAAGCAAGCTAGTTACTTCCCAGATACAATGGGGTCACAGGCATTGGGTAAATATACCCATTCCAAATGGGAGAAATTGGCCAAGATGAAGGGGCTACAGGCCCCATCCAAGTCTGGAATCCAATAGGGCAGTCATTAAACCTTAAAGTTGCAAAATGATTTCTTTTGACTCCATGTCTCATATCCAGGGCACACTGATGCAAGAAGTGGGCTCCCATGGCCTTCAGCAGCTCCACCCCTCTGGCTTTGCAGGGTACAGACCCCCTCTTCTCTGCTTTCACAGCTAGTGCTAGGTGTCTGTGGCTTTTCCAGGTACTTGGTGCAAGTTGTGAGTGGATCTACCATTCTGGGGTCTGGAAGACCGTGGCCTTCTTTTCACAGCTTCACTAGGCAGTGCCCCAGTTGGGACTCTATGTGGAAGCTCCTAACCCACATTTCCCTTCTGCACTGTCCTAGCAGTTCTCCATGAGGGCTCTACCTCTGCATCAGACTTCTGCCTGGACATCCAGGCATTTCCATACATCTTCTGAAACCTAGGCAAAGGTTTCCAAACCTCATTTATTGACTTCTGTGCACCTTACAGGCCCAACACCATGTGTAAAGTGCCAAGGCTTGGGGTTTGCACCCTCTGAAGCAATGGCCTGAGCTGTACCTTGACCCCTTGTAGCCACAGCTGGGATGCAGAGCACCAAGTCCTGAGACTGCACAAAGCAGCAAGGCCCTGGGCCTGGCCCATGAAATCATTTATTCCTCGTAGGTCTCCAGGCCTGTGATGGGAGGGGCTGCCATAAAGACCTATGACATGTCCTGGAGATATTTTCCCCATTGTCTTGGTGATTAACATTTGGCTCCTGATCACTTATGCAAATTTCTGCTGCCAGCTTGAATTTCTCCTCAGCAAATGGGTTTGTCTTTTCTATTGCATCATCAGGCTGCAAATTTTTTGGACTTTTATATTCTGCTTCCCTTTTAAACATAAGCTCCAATTCCAAGCCGTATCTTTGTGAAAACATAAAACTGAATGCTTTTAAGAGCACCCAAGTCAACTCTTGAACATTTTGTTGCTTAGAATTTCATTCTGCCAGAAACCCTAAATCATCTCTCTCAAGTTCAAAGTTCCACAGATCTAGGGCAGAGGGAAAATGAGCCAGTCCCTCTGCTGAAGCATAGCAAGAGTCACCTTTATTCCAGTTCCCAACAAGCTCCTCATCTCCCTCTGAGGCCACCTCAGCCTGGACTTTATTGTCCATATCACTATCAGCATTTTGGTCAAAACCATTCAACAAGTCTCCAGGAAGTTCCAAACTTTCCCACATCTTCCTGTCTTCTTCTGAGCCCTCCAAACTGTTCCAACCTCTGCCTGTTATCCACTTCCAAAGTTGCTTCCACATTTTCAGTTATCTTTACAGCAGAATCCCACCACCTTGGTACCAGTTTACTTTATTAGTCCATTTTCATACTGCTATAAAGAACTTCCTGAGGCTGAGTAATTTATAAAAGAAACAAGTTTAATAGACTAACACTTCAGCATGGCTGGGGAGGCCTTAAGGAACCTTACAATCATAGTGGAAGGCAAAGGGAAAGCAAGACACCTTCTTCACAAGGTGGTGGGAAGCAGAAGTACAACCAGGGGAAGTTACAGATGCTTTTAAAACCATCAAAGCTCATGAGAACTCACTCACTCTCATGAGAACAGCATGGGGGAAACCACCCCCATGATTCAATTACCTCCACCTGATCCCACCCTTGACACATGGGGATTATGGGATTACAATTCAAGATGAAATATGGGTGGGGACACAAAGCCTAACCATATCACAGAGTAAGTGTATATTCAAGTGAGAATGAGTGCTGCCCCTTCCACAGTTGAAGTAGTCCAGTGTAGTCAAACTGCCAATAGCCAGATGGTCCCTGGAGAATTCTGCCGTATTGAAGGCTAGATGTTGTTCTCTACTGTTGCCGGCTGGAAAATCTGCTATTCTATAGTTGCATTCCCTTTAGTGCATGGAAATCTGTGTTGCTGAGACCATACCTAACCTCTATCCTTGCTGCTCTGGCCACTTTATCCATGAGCACACTGAGCAAGGACAAAGGTGGCTGGGGAGAACCAAATGGAAGTTCACCGAACTTGCCTACCCGATTACTGAGTTCACCCTGACTAAGGCTGCTCTTTGGTGAGCATTCATACAGGACACAAATATATTAATGTTCTGCCTACTTGGAAAGATCCATCCACATATCTCTTCCCCTGATTACTTTGTCACCAGGTTACCAATTGTGTTCCTTCCAAGTCTTTGAGAGTCTGGTCAAACCATTAATCCTCATCCGTTAATCAGGACATCTCTTCCTCCAGGCCAAATGAGCAAGTGTGTACAATAATCGGTGTTCAGCCCACTGGGAGGCCTTCCCTTCACTGCTGTCCTTCAAAGCCAGCCAGAAATAGGGTTATAGAACTGTCAATATCCACATTCAGGTGATGCCAACATATCATATAAAACCTTCTGAAAACTAGGCCCAAATTTTCTAGCCAGCTTAAGTAGAAAGGGAATTTTATAAGAAGTTATAAAATGGCTTGCCAAGTAAATGGGAAACTTAAAAAGACAGACTCAAGGCTAAGCTTCCAGGAATGACAGAACCAGGCCACCAAGGAAGCCAATACCTCTGCCATTACCAAAAAGCTATAAAATCAGGAAGCCTCCAGGTGAAATTGGAAATCATCACTTTAGTTAGTGGTCACAGAACCATGCCACCTTTGTCACAATCCATTCCAGCAAAATGTATCTTCTATCCTCTGCCTCCCAATAGCCATGAAGCCAGGAATAAGACACTGGAACCTCTACTACAGTTACTACAGAAAAATCAAATACCTCCATGGCTGTTCCCTTGCCATGAAAGAAACAGAAATGTGAGTCTGGTCTCATGAGGTTTCATTTTATTTCCATTTTCCAAATCTCATACAGGTACCTCTAATTGACTGAACCTAAATTACATCCAGAACCCTGGAAAATGGAAAATGTAGGCACACTGAGTTTATGCTAATGAGGTGACTCAGGGTGAGGCCCCCTAGATAGCTTCAGAATGGGGCTGGTCACCAGAATGAGCAAGTAATTAGAGGGTTGGAACTTTCAGCCCCACCTCCCAATCTCCAGGAAGGCAAAGGGTGGGCATGTGCTTAAACTCCATACAAACTCTTGAATAACACGATTAGATGAGCTTCTGGTCCACCAAAGAAGCCCATGGAGTTGCTGCGAGGTAGCACATCCTGGAGAGTGCCTGGAAGCTCTACTGCCCTATCCATACTTTGCCCTCTGCATCCTTTATAATTAACCAGTAAATGTAAGTGAAGTGTTTCCCTGAGTCTCGTGAGTCATTCTAGCAAATTATTGAAGGAAGGAAGGGGTCATGGGAATCCCCAAAATGTAGCCGGTCAATCAGAAGTACCTGGATTTGCAATTGGCATCTGAAATGAGAAAAGTCCTGTGACACTGAGCCCTTAAGCTGTGAGGTCTGCACTAATTACAGACAGATAATGTCAGAATTGAATTGAACTGTGGGACACTCAGCTGGTGTTGGTGAGGGAAAAACTTGCACATCTGGCATCAGAAGTGTTCTGTGAGAGAATATGGAGAAACACTCTACAGTATGCAGTTTTCTCAGAGGATATAAGTCACTCCTTAACTTAGAAACATCCTAAGCAACATGACCCTCCTGCTTTCTCTTCCTCCTTAGATGTGGGGTGGGAGTTATGAGTTGAGGTCCAGGGCCAGAAGAGAGAAGCAATTTCGATCCTATGGCACCACATGAAGAAAGCTTTCTTGGAGGGTTTCTTGGAAAATTCTGTGTTCTGCCTAACACAGAATTTTGTGTAATCAAGAAACAATTCTTTGTGTGTTAAGCCTCTGAGGTTAGTAAATACAAAATGTTATAATCTCGTCTATTTTGACACAGATACGGATATGCAGTTGTAAAATGCTGATGTTTAAAACAAATTAAAATGGGTGACACTGGTGGTCAGGCAGCAGGCAGTGAGAAAACTGATATGAGAAGCTTTAAAGACAGTCACTGTTGTCACCTTTGGTAACTGTTGCCTGCAGTAAACAGGGAAGTAGACCATGTACTTAATGAACTTGGTGGCCTAAGGGGGAAGGGGTTAGAAAACAGAAACTTAGTAATATGTGTTAGTTGTTATTGATTGTGATTGACAAGAAATTACAAGGAATAAATGTACTCATGAAGGAATTACCTGGTTTGCAAATAAATATTTCAGAAATGCAGGTGGCATTGCAAAGTTGGAAAAGTCTACAGTTTCTTCGACCCCAGATTTTCTTTTCCCAGAAATACAGAAAGATTTTGAGAGTCCAAGGTCCAAAGTGACACAAAGCAAAGACCAGCCTAAGAGTATGGTACTTTGTAGAACCTTTCAGGAAAGAAAAAAAAAAGGAAAAGAAAAGAAACTCAGAGAAACTCAGAGCAAAAATTAGTGCCTTAAGGATGTGGCCTTCTCATCCATTTGCCAGCTGGTGACCACCATCACACAGAGAGAGAGATGGGGTATTTGTGAAAAGCAAAAGAGTCAAGTACATTTGAAAGTCATGGCTCAAAAAAAACTTAGGTAGGGTTACTCTCCTATACAACTCACTAAAAGTAAATAGATGCTAATTAAGTAAGTGATAGGTGCTGAATGAGGGTGAGAATGTATTTTTTAATGTTATAAATAGGAAGCACAATAATTAACCTAACCTTTTCATGGATTCTACGTCCAGAGCACCAGTTCTCTATTTAACCCAGGTTGAACGCTTAAGTGATTACAATCTCCCCTTTTATGCAGATAATGAATATCATCAGTGTACAGTTACCCACCCTCCCCTCCCCTATGACAAGGACTGAGTTACTATGTCTCCTGCACCTCTGATTAGCATGTGTGAAATAGAAATGTAAATACTATACTTCAGATATATTATGAGTAAAATAGGCCTCATCACCTGGCCAAAGACCTCAGCCACAATGTATAACATTGTTTCTGCTGGGTGCAGTGGCTCATGCCTGTAATCCCAGCACTTTGGGAGGCTGAGGTGGGCAGATCACTTGAGGTCAGGAGTTTGAGACCAGCCTGGCCAACTTGGTTACACCCTGTCTCTACTAAAAATACAAAAATTAGCCAGGCATGGTGGTGGGTGCCTGTAATCCCAGCTACTCAGGAGGCTGAGGCAGGAGAATCACTTGAACCTGGGAGGCGGAGGTTGCAGTGAGCTGAAATCACATCATTGCACTGCAGCCTGGGCAACAGGAGCGAAACTCCGTCTCAAAAAATAAAAAAAAAAATAAACAAACAAAAACATTGCTTCCAAGTGAAAATGTACACCGAGAACCAAATATTGATCTGCAACAAATTTTGCAAATTAAATCTTTTGGAATCCGTGCCTATTCTAGCTTTCCAGCTAGAAAAGAGGGCAGAGAGAAGAGGTCTGGGACACGTGCAACCTGATGGTTCAGATAGAAGAAAGGAGTCCCTTCCTACTGATAGGAGCCACAGGAAGCTAGACAGGAGTCAGGACAAACATGACATATGCAGAAACTGGTGATTAAACTGATGCATTTATGAAGCAACTTGGTTTTGAAAATGTGGCAAAATACATAGGAAAGCGAGTGAGCCTCCATCTCATCCAAATCTGGGAACTATAGACATATTGCCTTTTGCACGGGAGTTAAAGCAAGACCCTTTCTCAGGAGCAAGTTAAAAAGTTTGATGGTCTCATAGAGAGGATGTTACTTGGAATCTTTACTGTTCAACTCACTAAGTCTCTCTTCGTCCTGCTGACACTTTAAATCAATGCTTCCAGCAGAAATATAGTGCAAATCTCAAAGGTAACTTTAATTTCCTAGTTGCCATGTTTTAAAAAGTGAAAAGAATCAGATAAAATTAATTTTAATAATATGTCTTATTTAACCCAATATATCCAAAATATTATTTCAAGATGTAAGTAACATAAACATTAATATTTTATATTCTAGTTTTCATATCGCTCCTCTCTCACTGGCTATGACCCTCTAGAGTTTAGAGAAAAGCCCTAAAAGAATTGAGAGCTTTTGAGAAGCAGAAATTGGAATATATATCTTAATTGTGTCTCAAAAAACATGTTTTCAACATTTGAAAATGTCTTCTCATAGTTTTATTCAAATATTGACTGACATGAGTCAATGTATACATTCAAGTCAAAGTGATTGAACAAAATATAACCAAAATAGTGCACACCATATGATTCCATATACAAAATATAACACAGGTAAAACTAATCTATGCTATTAGGAAGAGGACAGTGGCTACCCTCAGGGGAGGGGTATGACTTAAAGGAACATAAAGGGCCTTCTAGGGTATTGGTGATAATCTGTGCCTTTATCCAAATGCTGGTTAGATGAGTGAGTTCAGCTATTAAAAATTTATCAAGGCCGGGTGCAGTGGCTCATGCCTGTAATCCCAGCACTTTGGGAGGCCGAGGCAGGCAATCATGAGGTCAGGAGATCGAGACCATCCTATCTAACGTGATGAAACCCTATCTCTACTAAAAATACAAAAAATTAGCCGGGTGTGGTGGCAGGCACCCGTAGTCCCAGCTACTCGGGAGGCTGAGGCAGGAGAATGGCATGAACGCAGGAGGCGGAGCTTGCAGTGAGCCAAGATGGTGCCACTGCACTCCAGTCTGGGTGACAGAGCCAGACTCTGTCTCGAAAAGAAAAAAAAAAATATATCAAGCTGTTCACTTGTGATATGTGATAACTTTGCATATATATGTATGTGTGTGGACACATATGTATAAACACATATGTATGTATAGACATATATATACATATATATATATTTATAACACACAAATATACCTTGGAGATATTGCAGGTTAAGTTCTAGACCACTGCAAAAAAGTGAATATTGCAAATATTTTGAGTCACACAAACATTTTGGTTTCCCAGTGCATATAAAAGTTATGTTTATACTATATACTATAGCCTAAGTGTGCAATAGCATTATGCCTGAAAAAAACAAAGTACATACCTTAATTTTAAAATGCTTTATTGCTAAAAAATAAAAGCCAATGATCATCCGAGCCTTCAGTGAATCATAATCATTTTGCCAGTTTCACTTCAATAGTAAAGACTGATGATTGATCAGGGTAGTAGTCGAAGGTAGTAGTTGAAGGTTGGTGTGGTTGTGGCAATTTCTTAAAATAAGGTAACAATAAAGTTTGCTTCAATTGACTCTCACAAAATATTTCTTCGCAACATGTGGTGCTGTTTGATCGTACTTTACCTACAGTAGAACTTCTTTCAAAATCGGAGTCAATCTTCTCTTCTCAAACCCCGCTGCTGCTTTATCAACTAAGTTTATGTAATATTCTAAATCCTTTATCAACTAAGTTTACATAATATTCTAAATCCTTTGTTGTCATTTCAAGAATGTTCACAGCATCTTCGCCATCTCAAGAAACCCCGTTTTTTGCTCATCTATTCAAGTTTTATCATGAGATTGCAGCAGTTCAGCCACATCTTTAGGCTTCATTCTGTCTCTCTTGCTATCTCACCACATCTACAGTGACTATCTCCACTGAAGTATCGAAGCTCTCAAAGTCATCCATGAAGGCTGGAATCAGTTTCTTCCAAGCTCCTGCTAATGTTGATATTTTGATCTCCTCCCGTGAATCATGAATGTTCTCAATGGCATCTCAAATGGTGAATCCTTTCCAGAGGTTTTCCATTTACTTTGCCCAGATCCATTGAGTAGTCACTATCTATGGCAGCTATAGCCTGACAAAATGTATTTCCTAGGCAATAAGATTTTGAAGTTGGAATTACTCCTTGATCTGTGAGCTGCAGAATGGATGCTGTGTTAGCAAGCATTAAAACAACATGAATTTCCTTTACATCATTATCAGTGCCCTTGGTGACCTTGTGCATTGTCAATGAATGGGATTACTTTGAAAGGAATCTTTTCTTTTTTTCTGAGCAGCAGGTTGTGGGCTTAAAATCTTCAATAAAACATACTGTAAATAGATGTGCTTAATCCAGGCTTTGTTGTTCCATTCATAGAGCACAGACAGAGTAGATATAGCATAATTCTGAAGGAGCATAGGATTTTTTAGAATAGTGAATGAGCACTGGATGCAACTTGAAGTCATCAGCAGCATTAGCCCCCAGCAGGAGAGTCAGCCTGTCCTTGAGCCTTTGAAGCCCGGCTTTTACTCCTCTCTAGCTGTGAAAGTCCTATCTTCTTAAAATAGAAGGCTGTTTTATCTACATTGAAAATCTGTCATTTAATGGAGCCACCTTTATCAATTATCTTAGGTACATCTTGCAGATAACTTGCTACAACTTCTCTATCAGCACTTGCTGCTTCACCTTGCACTTTGATAGTATGTTATAGAGATGGCTTCTTTCTTTAAACCCCATGAACCAATCTCTGCTAGTTTCCAACTTTTCCTCTGGAACTTTCTCACCTTCCTTAGCCTTCATAGAGTTGAAGAGTTAGGGCCTTGCTCTAGATTAGGTTTTGGTTTAAGGGAACGTTGTGGCTGGTTTGATCTTCTATCCAGACCACTCAAGCTTTCTCCATATCAGCAATAAAACTGTTTTGCTTTCTTATCATTCATGTGTTCACTGAAGTAGCACTTTTAATTTCCTTCAAGAACTTTTAATCGCATCCACCACTTAGCTAATTGTTTAGTACAAGAGACCTAGCTTTTGGCCTATCTCGGCTTTTGACATGCAGTCCTCACTAGGCTTTATCCTTTCTAGTTTTTGATTTAAAGTGAGAGATACGTGACTTTTCCTTTTGTGTGAACACACAGCTGCCTCTGTAGAGTTATTAACAGCCTAATTTCAATTTTTCTGTGTCTCAGGGAACAGGGAGGCCCACAGAGAGGGAGAGAGATGAGGGAACAGCCAGTTGGTAGAGCATTCAGAACACACACAACATTTATTGATTAAGCCCACCATCTTATATGGGTGCAGCTCATGTTACCCCAAAACAATTACAACAGTAACACCAAACATCTGTGATCACAGATCACCATTTAAAAAAATGAAAAAGTTTGAAATACTGTGTGAACTACCAAAATGTGACACAGACACACAAAGTGATCACATGCTGTTGGGAAAATGACGCCAACAGACTTGTTCAACACAAGGTTACCACAAACTTTCAATTTGTAACAAAATATGATATCTGTGAATTGCAATAAACAAGTTTATATATAACTGCAATAAATAGTTAAAATATAAAATGATAAGGACTTAAACTCCTTTAATAAAATGTGATTATTTAAGATGTTTTAAATGGATACTAACAGCATGCCTTTTCTGGTATCATCTTCATAAAGGATGACTAACTCAAATATTGTGGCACAAGACATTTCTGATGCATAAATTCTCTGATTTTCATTAGTGAATAAATCAAACATTAAACTTTTCTTTCACTTTCCTTAATTTGAACATTGACCATGTGATTTCAAAAAATTATATTTAAATATATATTTTGAAGTAGGATATAGTAACTTAAAATTGTGTTTAAACGCATGAATGAAACATCTTTGCTTCAGGATGCATGTATTCCTTGGATACTAGCCTATCCCAGCTCTTCCTTATCTACACATGAAATATGCAGCACACCCCTTCAAAAATCACCTAGAAGGTTTACGAGAAACTTGGAACCTAGCACTTAACTAGAAACCACATTCGAAGAAAACATGCCATCTTATCAATAAGAATCATTATTACCTAACCTTTTTATATATGGTGCTTAAAAGTTATCCTAAATGTATAAAAGAAAGAGGCAAAAGGAAACCAAGAGGATAATGGATAACCAGAAAACATGGGATCAAGACTCAATGTTATTGTTCTCGAACAACTTCATTTTCAATACTTCCCTCTTCCCCTCCTCACCACTCCCCTCTCAGCAACGAGTCTAACACCATATAAAGCAAGAACAACAGAAATCAAATTTAGAAGCTGTCTTGCAGGGTGAAATAAGAGGGTACCTTGTGGCTCAATTCTGCAGTTCTTTTTTTTTTTTTTTTTTTTGAGGCAGAGTCTCACTCTGTTGCCCAGGCTGGAGTGCAGTGACGCGATCTTGGCTCACTGCAAGCTCCGCCTCCCGGGTTCACACCATTCTCCTGCCTCAGCCTCCCCAGTAGCTGGGACTACAGGCGCCCGCCACCGCGCCCGGCTAATTTTTTGTATTTTTAGTATAGACAGGGTTTCACTGTGGTCTCGATCTCCTGACCTTGTGATCCGCCCGCCTCGGCCTCCCAAAGTGCTGGGATTACAGGCGTGAGCCACTGCGCCCGGCCAATTCTGCAGTTCTTATACAAAGCAATATAACTCATCATTCAAGAGAAGTCTTATTTCAAATCATGTTCATTTGATAGAGAAGTTGCCTTCTGCTACCGACTTCAGGATGGAGTTCTCCTCATCCTCTCAGGATACCACATATATGCCTCTAGATCACCTCTGCTGTGTTTTAATAGTTAGTTTATTGTCAATCTTTTCCTACATAAACTATGAACTCTTGGAGAGAAAGGTATTTAACATAACACCTGGCACATAGTAAGTACTTCTTAATTTTAATTTAAAGTAAATTTACTAAAATGAGAGAAAACCTCTACTCTAAGAAATAAACGCCAAGAGACCTAACTCTAAGGCCTAACTCCATAAAGTATGGAGTCACCAGGAAGGTATATTTATAATGGCTAGAGTCAAAACTTTGGCATAAAAGAGTGGGAAGAGGGTAGTCATGGACCTTTAAAATGAATACACAGCTGTACTTTTTCAATTGCTCAAGAAGATGCATCTGGAGAGTCCTGTGGAGTGAGACAATCACACTCTGGGGAGTGTTGTTTAGACTTAACCTGTATATTACAATATGCCCAGTGCTTGGAATGGTTCTAGGCCCATGGTAGGCACATGAGAAATAGTTTTTTAAATGAATGCACAAACGAATGAATTGTTTCAAAGCACTTCTACAGTCTTCTCTGCTCTAAAACTGTCACCAGAAGGCTTCATGTTCCAGCCTATCATAATCACCTGAGGTGCCCATGAAACTTGCTAACACGGTGAAACCCCGCTTCTATTAAAAAAATACAAAAAATTAGCTGGGCATGGAGGTGGGCACCTGTACTCCCAGCTAATCGGGAGGTTGAGGCAGAAGAATGGCGTGAACCCGGGAGGCAGAGGTTGCAGTGAGCCGAGATCGCGCCACTGCACTCCAGCCAGGGCGACAGAGCAAGACTCTGTCTCAAGAACAACAACAACAACAACAAAAAATTAGGAATCACCTATCATGGAAACTCACCTAGAAAGTTATTTAAAACGCTTAAGGTCTGGGGTTGGGGCCCAGGGATCTGCATTTTTAACTAGCAACCCAGATGATTATATTTCTGCTTCAAGCAGTCCATGAAACTATAGCCAGAAAAAGAGCAGTTTATACGCTTCCTGGGTCCCATTCTGGAATTTATCCATTCCAGAATTTGCCTTTAAATTCCAGAATGGAGGTCAGTCGAATGTCACATAAGATGGACATCACTGTTCCTTAGGGTGCAGTCAAAAAGTAGAAACAACATTAGTTGCTGTTTTAACAGAGATACTTTAATACAGGAAATGGTTTAAACAAATATTAGAGGACTGAAAAGCAAAAGGGAACTTTGTGATAGCATGCAAATAGTTACTATAGGTGGCAGCAACCACCCTTGAGCAGGGACAGCAAAGAGAAGCAACAGGAATTATTAGAACCTAGAGACCTGGAATAGTGATCCTGCAGAGGGAGGACCCAGACCTCCAAGGAAATGTGCTGCCCAGCAGGCTACTTCCTCCAATGCGCAGCACATTTCCTTGGAGATCTGGGTCCTCCCTCTGCAAGGTCACTATGCCAGAACCTAGAGAACACATCACCAGACCATCCCAGATGAAACAGCAGCACCCAAGAGAACAGACAACCTGGGCCATGTGTAACACAGAACCTCTTCTGCTTGAATCAGCAGATCTGTTCACATAACTGTGGTCCAAAGACATATATCAACTTTAGCATTTATCAGCAAAAAGACTGGATGAATTTCAGTAAATGTAAACATAATATGGTTCAGATGTGTTATCTGTAAATAGTAAAGCCTGCAGATTTTCTAGAACAGTGGTTTTCAAAGGGTGGTCCCTGAATCAGTAGCATCAGAATAACTGGGAACTTATTAGAAATTTAAAGTCTTGGGCTCACTCCAAACCTACTAAATCAGAAACTCCAGGGACAAGGCCAAGCAACCTGTGTTTTAACAAGCCAAGCCCGCCAGGTGATTCTCATGCACAGTAAACTTTGAGATCCACTGTCATGATACATATCAAATTTTGGAATTGCAGCATCTTTACTTGATTCTTGCTGCAACGTTTATCAGGTTTTATGTATCAACAATCATTATCCCACCACAAACAAATGATTAATAATCAAAGCTAAGCAGAGCATAAATTATAAAAGTTCTCTGCTTCCTTTGGAACACGCAGATGTCTTCTCCCTTAGTATTTGTAATCCTTTTCAGACTTGCCCTGTAGTATAAGGGACCCAATTTTTAAAAAATGCACTATTTTTCCATTTTATTTTTAGAAACAAGCTAAGTAATTATGTCCTTTCTGGTTCCTGGAGCAATGCAACTTTTCATAGAACTTTAAGATGAACCAAGAAAATTCAGTTAAAAGGCATGGACGTAAGGGAATCAACTTAGTAAAATTAATGTTCTGGGGAAGTTATAGCAAATAACTACATTTAGGAGGATTAAACACATCACTGTGTTGCTTTTCTCCAACTACCCATGTTATTTTCCATATTAACATTTTCCTCCATAGTTGTATAGAGAAGATAGAGTTGATACCTGAAAATGCCAGGATAAACCTAATCCCTAAAAGAGGCTTTCTAAATCAGAGGTAGAAACTCACTGGTGCCCAGGGGCCAAATTAGGCCAGCAGATATATTTTATTTGACACATATGCTGTTTCGTTTAATTCTCTGTTTGTTTTTAATATTTGCCAAAATTTCAAAACTAGGAGATTTCACATAGAAATCCAGAATTCTGGCTTTTCTTGATTCAACAATTGGGCCCTGGCAAATATGACTAGAGTAAAACAGCAGCCACCCAGCAGAAGGGTATAGGCCTCCCCACCTGCCTCACTTCATGAATACTAGAGCTTGTAATTTCTGCCTTATATTCTATCCAAAGGGCTTCCAGACTGGGAAGAGAGTGTCTGTACTAGTCTGTTCTCATGCTGCTAATAAAGACATACCCAAGACTGGGTAATTTATAAAGAAAAACAGTTTTGATGGACTTACAGTTCCACATGACTGGGGAGGTCTCATAATCATGGCAGAAGGCAAAAGGCATGTCTTACATGGCAGCAGGCAAGAGACATCACATGTGGGGGAACTCCCCTTTATAAAGCCATCAGATTTCATGAAACTTATTCACTATCACAAAAACATCATGGGAAAAACTCAACCCTATGATTCAATTACCTCCCACAAGGTCCCTCCCATGACATGTGGGGATTATTACAATTCAAGGTGATATTTGGGTGGGGACAAAGAGACGAATCATCATTCCACCCAGCCCCTCCTAAATCTCATGTCCTCATATTTCAAAACCAATCAAGCATGATCATGATTTTATTTGAGTTTATTTGACACAAAACAGCATATGTGCCAAATAAAATATATCTGTGGGCCTAATTTGGCTCCCGAGCAACCATTTGTAACCTCTGATCTAGAAAGCGTTTTTTAGGGATTAGCTTTATCCTGGCATTTTCATGTATCAAACCCCCAGAGCCTTAACTCATTTCAGCAAGAACCCAAAAGTCCACAGTCCAAAGTCTCATCTGAAACAAGGCAAGTCTCTTCCAACTATGAGCCTGTAAAATCAAAAGCAAGTTAGTTGCTTCCTAGATACAATGGAGGTACAGGCATTGGGTAAATACATCCATTCCAAATGGGAGAAATTGGCCAAAACGAAGGGGCTACAGTCCCCATGCAAGTCTGAAATCCAGCAGGGCAGTCAAAGCTTAAAGCTCCAAAATGATCTCCTTTGACTCCATGTCTCACATCCAGGTCACACCAATGCAAGCGGTGGGTTCCCACGGTCTTGGGCAGCTCCTTCCCTATGGCTTTGCAGAGTACAACCCCCTACTGGCTCCTTTCACAGGTTGGCATTGAGCATCTGTGGCTTTTACAAGGATCATGGTGCAAGCTGTCGATGCATCTACCGTTCTGGGGTCTGGACGATAGTGGCTCCCTTCTCACAGTTCCACTAGGCAGTGCCCCAGTGGGGACTCTGTGTAGGGGATTCAACCTCACATTTCCCTTACACACTGCCCTAGCAGAGGCTCTCCATGAGGGCCCTTTCCCGTGGCAAGTCTCTTCCTGAATATCCAGGCATTTCCATACATCCTCTGAAAACTAGGCGGAGGTTCCCAAATCTCAATTCTTGACTTCTGTGCACTTGAAGACTCAACATCACATAAAAGCTGCCAAGGCTTGGGGCTTGCACCCTCTGGAGCCACAGCCCAAGCTGCACCTTGGCCCCTTTTTGCCACAGCAGGAGTGGCTGGGATTCAGGGCACCAAGTCCCTAGGCTGCAAACAACATGGTGTCCCTGGGCCTGGCCCATGAAACCATTTTTTCCTCCTAGGTCTCCAGGCCTGTGATGGGAGGGGCTGCCATGAAGACATACCCTGAAGACATTTTCCTCATTGTCTTGGCAATTAACATTTGGCTCCTCATTGCTTATGCAAATTTCTGCAGCCTGCTTGGATTTCTCCTCAGAAAATGGGTTTTTCTTTTCTTTCACATCATCAGGCTGCACATTTTCTGAACTTTTATGCTTTGTTTGCTTTATAAAACTGATTTCTTTTAAGGACACCCAAGTCACTTCTTAAACACTTTGCTGTTAAGACATTTCTTCTACCAGATACCCTAAATCATCTCTCTCAAGTTTAAAGTTCCACAAATCTCTAGGGCAAGGGAAAATGCTGCCAGTTTCTTTGCTAAAGCATAACAAGAGTCACCTTTACTCCAGTTACCAAGTTCCTTATCTCCATCTGAGATCACCTCAGCCTGAATATCATTGTCAGCATCTTGGTCAAAGCCATTCAACAAATCTCTAGGAAGTTCCAAACTTTCCCACATCTTCCTGTCTTCTTCTGAGCACTCTAAACTGTTTCAACCTCTCCCTGATACCCAGTTCCAAAGTCACTTCCACATTTTCAGGTATCTTTACAGCATCACCCCACTCCTGGTACCAATTTACTGTATTAGTCTGTTCTCACACTGCTAATAAAGACATACCCGAGACTGGGTAATTTATAAAGAAAAAGAGATTTAATGGACTCACAGTTCTACATGGCTGGGGAGGCTTCACAATCATGGTGGAAGGCAAAAGGCACATCTTACATGGCAGCAGGCAAGAGATAGTGTGTGCCAGGGAACTCCCCTTTATAAAACCATCAGAGCTCATGAGACTTGTTCACTATCACAAGAACAGCATGGGAAAAGCACGCCTCCATGATTCAATTACCTCCCACAAGGTCCCTCCCATGACACAGGGGGATTATTACACTTCAAGGTGAGATTTTGGTGGGGACACAGAGCCAACACATATCAGTGCCTCCTGTCCCATTATACCAAACAGGCACCAAAAAGAAAATCTTATTGTACAGACCAAGCAGATCCAAACTTTCTCTGTCAGGGCAACTCCCATTATGTAAAGCCTTCTCATTTACCTGAACCTTTGGCTCTTACCACTTGCCTGGCTCTCTCCCACACTTCCTGGCCTTTCCTCCTTTACTCTGCTTTTGGAACACTGCACAAATTTTTCAAGCCCTAAAAAATAAAAAATAAAAATAAATACGTCTTTGATGCCAAGACTCTCTGGAGGCCACCATCCTTCTTGCCCTCACCCTTTCCCTTTCATCTCCACTTTCTCAGTCCCTGGCCTCTCTCCAGTCTGCTACAATCCAGCTTTCTATTGAAAAACCCCCACCATTCCATTGAAACTGCTCTGGCTGATGTTACTAATGGTTTCCTAGCTCCCAAACCTAATGGACTTGTTTGAGTCCCTCTCCCCCTATAACTTATTGTCCTTTCTTCAGCCTCCTCAACCTTCATGTGTCAGTTCAGGCCTCACTCTCTCCACTGAGCCTGCCCAGGGCCCTCAGCTGGGTTGAGTGGCCCCCAGGTCTCCCATGACATCCTGTTCTTGTCTCTACCATCTTCTCCACACACGGTATCACAACTATTGCTTATGACTCTGTCTTCCCCGTTGAAAGTTAAAGACTGTGCCTCATTCACCTTTGTATTACAGTGCCCACTACAGCAACTGGCACACAATCAGTATGTGATGAATACTGATTAATAAATGAATGAATGAACCAACAATTAAGCCACCTTCTAAGTTTGTTAAGAGTGAGAAGGTCCAAAATTCTTCCAAAAGTCTTTTGTCCCAGAGAAGTAGCTTTATCCAGGAGGCTACCTTACATAATGCAAATTAAATCAGATTGGAGAGAAATGTATGCACTTTTCTCCTTTTCTTGCTGGATATTTAAAATGGGTTGGATTAATAATGTTCTTCAGTATTCACTGGGATATTTAAAAGATGCCGTCCCAAAATATTGTAAAGCTCCAATTATACAATAATGAAAGTACTCAGAAAGACTTTGCACTTGAAAGGGAAAGGAAAACCACACTAACAATGTAGTCCAGAGACTTGGAGCAATAGAAAAAAACCCAAAAAATAATTAGGGGAGATAGGAAAAAATGGCAGGTAGGAGGCAGGACTAACTTGTAGCTCCCACTCAGACAGACAGAGCAGCATGTGGAGACCCACGTCATGAACTTTTGCTCCAAGAACCACCAGAGGAACATATCAGGAAACACAAGAGAATCCACAGATCATTTGAAGGAAGTGGACTGTTGCTGCAGGCTCCATGGGACAGCCAAGAAAATGTAAGCCTGCTTGCTTTCTCAGCTGGAAAGCTTGTAGCCTGGGGCAAGTTCTCAGCTATGATCACTGGCTGCCTGGAAATAAACTTGGTGCTGTTGGTGGGGCATGGTGGGAGTGAGACTGGCCTTCTGGGCTGTGGGCTATGGATTTCTCCCACTTTCATAGTGACCTGTGTGACACAGCAGACACAGTCATGATCCCCCTGAGAACATAACTCCATTGGTCTGTGAACCAAACCTTATCACCCACAGCAGCCACAGCAAGCCCTGCCCAAGGAGAATCTGAGCTCAGACATATCTAACCCTACCCCTACCTGATGGGCTTTCTCTACTCGCCCTCGAAGCCCAAGACAAAGGACATAATCTCTTGGGAATGCTATGGCCCCACCTACTGTGTGATCCTCCCTATATAACCAGAGCTGCTGCATTCTTGAAAGTACCACCTCCTGGCTGGAGGCCAACCAACATAAAACCAGCACATTTAACAAAAATACAATCAAGTACCCTCACAAAGTCCACTTCACTTTCCTGCTACCTCCAGCAGAGTAAGTGCTGGTATCTACAGCTGAGAGACCTGAAGACGGATCACATCACAGGAATCTTTATAGATGGAGCCAGTACTAGCCCAGAGTCTGGTAGCTCTGCTGGGTGGCTAGATCCAGAAGAGAAATAAATATCACTGCAGTTTGGCACTCAAGAACCCCCATCCCTAGGGGAAAGGGGAGAGCACCACATCAAGGGAGCACCCTGTAGGGCAAAAGAAGCTGAACGGCAGCCCTTGAGTCCCAGATCTTCCCTCTGACATAGTCCAGATGAAAATGAACCAGAAAAACAATTCTGGTAATATGACAAAACAATGTCCTTTAACACCCCCCAGAAGATCACACTAGCTCACATGCAATGGATTCAAACCAAGATGAAATATCTGAAATACCAGAGAAAGAATTCAGAAGGTTGACTATTAAGCCAATCAAGGAGGCATCAGAGAACAGTGAAATTCAACCTAAAGAAATTTTTTTAAAAAGGATACAGGATATGAATGGGAAAACCTACAGTGAAATAGATAGCATAAATAAAAAGCAATCACAACTTCTGGAAATCAAGGACACACTTAGAGAAATGCAAAATGCACTAGAAAGTCTCATCAATAGAATCAAACAAGTAGAAGAAAGAACTTCAGAGCTTGAAGACAAGGTTTTCAAATTAACTCAATCCAACAGAGACAAAGAAAAAAAATTTAATGAATGAAGCCTCCAAGAAGTTTGGGATTATGTTAAATGACCAAATCTAAGAATAATTGGTGTTCCCAAGGAAAAAGAGAACTCTAAAAGTTTGGAAAACATATTTGAGAGAATAATTGAGGGAAACTTCCTCAGCCTTGCTAGAGATCTAGACAATCAAATACAAGAAGTTCCAAGAATACCTGGGAAATTCATTGCAAAAAGATTATCACCTAGGCACATAATCATCAGGTTATATAAAGTCAAGACAAAGGAATCTTAAGAGTTGTGAGGCAAAAGCACCAAGTAACCTGTAAAGGAAAACCTATCAGATAGCAGCTGATTTCTCAGCAGAAACCCTGCAAGCTAGAAGGGATTGGGGTCCTATCTTTAGCCTCCTTAAACAAAACAATTATCAGCCAAGAATTTTGTATCCAGTGAAACTAAGCTTCAAAAATGAAGGAAAGATATAATCTTTTTCAGATAAACAAATGCTGAGAGAATTTGCCATTACAAAGCCACCACTATAAGAGCTACTAAAAGGAACTCTAAATCTTGAAACAAATCCTCAAATACACCAAAGTAGAATATCCTTAAAACATACATTTCACAGGTCCTATAGAACAAAAATCCAATTTTAAAAAAAAAGCTATTCAGGCAAGAAATAGAATGATGAATAGAATAGCCCCTCACATATCAATATTAACATTGAATGTATATAATGGCCTAAATGCTCCAGTTAAAAGATACAGAATGGCAGAACGAATAAGAACTCACCAATCAAATATCTGCTGACTTCAAGAGACTCACCTGACACGTGAGGACTCACATAAACTTAAGGTAAAGGGGTGGAAAAAGATATTCCATATAAATGGACACCAAAAGCAATCAATCAGGGGTAGCTATTCTTCTATCAGACAAAACAAACTTTAAAGCAA
Source organism: Colobus angolensis palliatus (assembly GCF_000951035.1). Taxonomy (NCBI): domain Eukaryota; kingdom Metazoa; phylum Chordata; class Mammalia; order Primates; family Cercopithecidae; genus Colobus; species Colobus angolensis. The sequence goes on from NW_012118487.1 coordinate 34,079,649, forward strand.
CAGCAGTTTAAAAAGACAATGAAGGGCATTATATAATGATAAAATGACTAGTCCAACAGAAAAATACCACAATCCTAAATATATACACACTTAACACTGAAGTTCCCAAATGTATAAAACAATTACTGCTAGACCTAAGAAATGAGATAGACAGCAACACAACAATAGCAGAGAACTTCAATACTCCACTGACAGCACTAGAAAACTTCAAGACAGAAAATCAATGAAGAAACAATGGACTTAAACTATACCCTAGAACAAATGGACTTAACAGATATTTACAGAACATTCTACCCAACAACTGCAGAACATACATTCTATTCATCAGGACATGGAACATTCTCCAAGATAGACCGTATGATAGGCCACAAAGCAAGTCTCAAAAAATTTAAGAAAATCAAAATTATACCAAGTACTCTCTCAGACCACAGTGGAATAAAATTGAAAATCAACTCCAAAAGGAACCCTCAAAACCATGAAAATGCGTGGAAATTATAAACCTGTTCCTGAATGATCACTGGGTCAACAATGAAATCAAGATGGAAATTAAAAAGTTCTTTGAACTGAATGATAATAGTGGCTCAACCTATCAAAACCTCTGGGATCCAGCAAAAGTGGTGCTAAGAGGAAATATCATAGGATCAAATGCCTTCATCAAAAAGTATGAAAAAGGACAAACAGACAATCTTAGGTTATACCTCAAGGAACTGGAGAAACAAGAACAAACCAAATCCAAACCCAGCAGAATAAAAGAAATAACGAAGATCAGGGCAGCCCTGAATGAAATGAAATGAAATGAAACTGAAAAAACAAACAAAAATACAAAATATAAATGAAACAAAAACTGTTTCTTTGAAAAGATAAATAAAACTGATAGACCATTAGCAAAATTAATCAAGAAAAGAAAAGAGATGATCCAAATAACCTCAATTAGAAATGGAACAGGCGATATTACAACCAATACCACAGAAATACAAAAGATCATTCAATGCTACTATGAACACCGTTATGTGCATAAACTAGAAAACCTAGAAGAGATGGATAAATTCCTGAAAATATACAACCCTCCTAGATTAAACCAAGAAGAAATAGAAACTCTGAACCAATACAATAATAAGCAGTGAGGTTGAAATGAAAATTTAAAAGATATCAAGAAAAAAAGGTCCAGGACCAGATAGATTCATAGCTAAATTATATCAGACATTCAAAGAAGAATTGGTACCAATCCTATTGACACTATTCCAAAAGATTGAAAAAGAGGGAATCCTCCCTAAATCATTCTATGAAGCCAGTATCACCCTAATACCCAAACCAGCAAAGGACATAACAAAAAAAGAAAACTGCAGAGCGATATCCCTGATAAACATACATGCAAAAACTCTCAACAAAATACTAGCTAACCAAATCCAAGAGCATATCAAAAAGATAATCCATCATGATCAAGTGGCTTTCATCCCAGGGATGCAGGGATGGTTTAATAATCCACAAGTCAATAAATGTGATATAAACAGAATTAACTATATAAACAGAATTAAAAATGAAAATCACATGGTCATCTCAATAGACACAGAAAAAGCATTTGAAAAAAACCCAGCATCCCTTTATGACTAAAACCCTCAGCATAATTGGCATAGAAGGCACAAACTTTAAGGTAAGAAAAGCCATCTATGACAAACCCACAGTCGACATCATACTGAATGGGGAAAAGTTGAAAGCATTCCCCTGAGAACTGGAACAAGTGAGGGATGCCCACTTTCACCACTTCTTTTCAACATAATACCAGAAGTCCTAGCCAGAGCAATCAGACAAGACAAAGAAATAAAGGGCATCCAAACTGGTAATGAGGAAATTAAACTGTCTCTGCTGATGACATGATCACATACCTGGAAAACCCTAAAGACTCATTCAAAAAGCTCCTTAAACTGGTAAATAAATGCAGTAACATTTCAGGATAAGAAATCAACATGCACAAATCAAAGCCCTGCTATACACCAACAGCAACCAAGCTGAGAATCAAATCAAGAACCCAAACGCTTTTATAATAGCTGCAAAAATTAAAATAAAATACTTAGAAATATACTTAACCAAGGAGGTAAAAGACCTCTGCAAGGAAAACTACAAAACACTGCTGAAAGAAATCATAGGTGACACAAATGGAAACATCCCATGCTCATGGATTGGTAGAATCAATATTGTGAAAATGAACATACTGCTAAAAGCAATCTACAAATTCAATGCAATCCCCATCAAAATACCACCACCATTCTTCACAGAACTAGAAAAAAAAATCTGAAAATTCATAAGGAAACAAAAAAGAGCCCACATAGCCAAAGTAAGACTAAGCAAAAAGAAAAAATTTGGAGGCATTACATTACCTGACTTCAAACTATACTATAAGGCCATAGTCACCAAAACAGCATGGCACTGGTATAAAAACAGGCATACACACCAATGTAACAAAATAGAGAACCCAGAAGTAAAGCCAAATATTTTACAGTCAACTGATCTTCGACAAAGCAAACAAAAACATGAAGTGGAGAAAACCTATTCAACAAATGGTGCTGGGATAATTGGCAAGCCACATGTAGAAAAATGAAACTGGATCTTTTAAAGTGGCATAGTAGTGTGGCTGGCAAGATGGCCAAATAGGAACAGTTCCAGTTTGCAGCTTCCAGTGAGATCAATGCAGAAGGCCAGTGATTTCTGCATTTCCAATTGAAACCTGGCTCATCTCATTGGGACTGGTTAGACAGTGGGTGCAGCCCATGGAGGGTAAGCCAAAGCAGGGTGAGGCTTCACCTAAGCTGGGAAGCATAGGGTGTCGGGGAACTCCATCCCCTAGAATCAAGGGAAGCCATGAGGGACCCTGCTGTAAGGGATGGTGCACTCCAGGCCCAGATACTATGCTTTTCCTACAGTCTTCGCAACCCGCAGACCAGGAGATTCCCTCAGGTGCCTATACCACCGGGGCCCTGGGTATTAAGCACAAAATGGGGCAACCCTTTGGACAGACACTGAGCCTGCTGCAGGAGTTTCATTTCATACCCCAGTGGCATCTGAAATGCCAGCAAGACAGAAGCATTCACACCCCTGGAAAGGGAGCTGAAGCCAGGGAGCTAAGTGGTCTAGCTCAGTGGATTCCCACCCCCACGGAGCTAGGCAAGCTAAAATCCACTGGCCTGAAATTCTCGCTGCCAGCACAGCAGTCTGAAGTCAACCTGAGATGCTTGAGCTTGGTGGGGGAGGGGCGTCTGCCATTATCGAGGCTTCAGTAGGCAGTTTTCACCCCACAGTGTGAACAAAACTACTGGGAAGTTCTAACAGGGTGGAGCCCACCACAGCTCAGCAAAGCCACTGTAGCCAGACTGCCTCTCTAGATTCCTCCTCTCTGGGCAGGCTATCTCTGAAAAAAAGGCAGCAGCCCCAGTCAGGGCCTTATAGATAAAACTCCCATCTCCCTGGAACAGAGCACCTGGGGCAAGGGGCAGCTGTGGGTGCAGCTTCAGGAGACTCAAACATTCCTGCCTGCTGGCTCTGAAGAGAGCAGTGGATCTCCCAGCACAGCACTCAAGATCTGCTAAAGGACAGACTGCCTTCTCAAGTGGGTCCCTGACCCATGTGCCTCCTGACTGGGAGACACCTCCCAGCGGGGATCAACAGACACCTCATACAGAAGAGCTCTGGCTGGCATCTGGAGGGTGCCCCTCTGGGATGAAGCTTCCAGAGGAAGAAGCAGGCAGCAATCTTTGCTGTTCTACAGCCTCCATTGGTGATACCCAGGCAAACAGGGTCTGGAGTGGACCTCCAGCAAAGTCCAGCAGACGTGCAGCAGAGGGTTCTGACTGTTAGAAGGAAAACTAACAAACAGAAAGGAATAGAATCAACATCAACAAAAAGAACATCCACACAGAAACCCCATCCGAAGATCACCAGCATCAAAGACCAAAAACAGATAAATCCATGAAGATGAGGAAAAACCAGCACAGAAAGTTTGAAAATTCCAGAAACCAGAATGCCTCTTCTCCTCCAAAGGATCACAACCCCTCACCAGCAAGGGAACAAAACACTGGACAGAGAATGAGTTTGACAAATTGACAGAAGTAGGCTTCAGAAGGTGGGTAATAACAAACTCCTCTGAGCTAAAGAAGCATGTTGTAACCCAACTCAAGGAAGCTAAGAACCTTGAAAAAAGGTTAGATGAATTGCTAACTAGAATAATCAGTTTAGAGAAGAACATAAATGACCTGATGGAGCTGAAAAACACAGCACGAGAACTTCGTAAAACATATACAAGTATCAATAGCCAAATCAATCAAGTGGAAGAAAGGATATCAGAGATTGAAGATCAACTTAATGAAATAAATCATGAAGACAAGATTAGAGAAAAAAGAATGAAAAGGAATGAACAAAGCCTCCAAGAAATATGAGACTATGTGAAAAGACCAAACCCACATTTGATTAGTGTAACTGAAAGTGATGGGGAGAATGGAACCAAGATGGAAAACACTCTTCAGGATATTATACAGGAGAACTTTCCCAACCTAGCAAAACAGACCAACATTCAAATTCAGGAAATACAGAGAACACCACAAAGATACTCCTCAAGAAGAGCAACCCCCAGACACATAATCATCAGATTCACCAATGTTGAAATGGAGGAAAAAATCTTAAGGGCAGCCAGAGATAAACAACAGGTTACCCACTAAGGGAAGCCAATCAGACTAACAGCGGATCTCTAGGCAGAAACCCTACAAGCCAGAAGAGAGTAGGAGCCAATATTCAACATTCTTAAAGAAAAGAATTTTCAACCCAGAATTTCATAGCCAGCCAAACTAAGCTTCATAAGCAAAGGAGAAATAAAATCCTTTACAGACAAGCAGAAGGTTCATGACAGCAATGGGGGCTTACCATTATTACTCTGCAGCCAGCCAGAATCCAGGTCTATCCGTCCTTCCCAAGCCCACCCAGACTCAGCCGAGTTTGCCACGCCTGAGAATGTGGCATCCCAGATAGGGGCGCCTGCCAGGGCTGCCAGCAGCCATGGGAAAGGCGCCTATCAGGACCCCAACAAGCCAGCTCAGATCCTCTTCAGCAACATTTCCACTTTCAAAGTGGTTGCTGAAGCTATTAGAACAAGCCTTGGACCAAAAGGAATGGATAAAATGATTCAAGATGGAAAAGGTGATGTAACCATTACAAATGGTGGTGCTACCATTCTGAAACAAATGCGAGTATTACATCCAGCAGCCAGAATGCTGGTGGAGCTGTCTAAGGCTCAAGATATAGAAGCAGGAGATGTTACCACATCAGTAGTCATCATTGCTGGCTCCCTCTTAGATTCTTGTACCAAGCTTCTTCAGAAAGGGATTCATTCAACCATCATTTCTGAGTCATTCCAGAAGGCCCTGGAAAAGGGCACTGAAATGTTGACTGACATGTCTTGACCTGTGGAATTGAGTGACAGAGAAACTTTATTAAATAGTGCAACCACTTCACTGAACTCAAAGGTTGTTTCTCAGTATTCAAGTCTGCTTTCTCCAACGAGTGTAAATGCAGTGATGAAAGTGATTGACCCAGCCACAGCTACTAGTGTAGATCTTAGAGATATTAAAATAGTTAAGAAGCTTGGTGGGACAACTGATGACTCTGAGTTGGTGGAAGGGCTGGTTCTCACCCAAAAAGTGTCAAATTCCGGCATAACCAGAGTTGAAAAGGCCAAGATTGGGCTTACTCAGTTTTGCTTATCAGCTCCTAAAACAGATATAGATAATCAAATACTGGCTTCTGACTATGCCCAAATGGACTGAGTGCTGCGAGAAGAGAGAGCCTGTATTTTAAATTTAGTGAAGCAAATTTAAAATACAGGATGTAATGTCCTTCTCATACAGAAGTCTATTCTAAGAGATGCTCTTAGTGATCTTGCATTACACTTTCTGAACCAAATGAAGGTAATGGTGATTAAGGATATTAAAAGAGAAGACTTTGAATTTACTGTAAGACAATTGGAACCAAGCCAGTTGCTCATATTGACCAATTTACAGCTGACATGCTGGGCTCTGCTGAGTTAGCTGAGGAGGTCAATTTAAATGGTTCTGGCAAACTGCTCAAGATTACAGGCTGTGCCAGCCCTGGAAAAACAGTTACAATTGTTCATGGTTCTAACAAACTGGTGATTGAAGAAGTTGAGCACTCCATTCATGATGCCCTATGTGTTACTGGTTGTTTAAGAAGAGGGCTCTTATTGCAGGAGGTGGTGCTCTAGAAATAGAGTTGGCCCTACGATTAACTGAATATTCACAAACACTGAGTGGTATGGAATCCTACGGCATTCGTGCTTTTGCAGATGCTATGGAGGTCATTCCATCTACACTAGCTGAAAATGCCTGCCTGAATTGCATTGCTACAGTAATAGAACTAAGAAACTGGCATGCCCAGGGAGAAAAAAATGCAGCCATTAATGTCTGAAAGGGTGGTATTTCCAACATTTGAAGGAACTGGTTGTCCAGCCTCTGTTGGTATCAGTCAGTGCTCTGACTCTTGCAGCTGAAACTGTTCGGAACATTCTGAAAATCAGTGATGTGGTAAACACTCAATAATCTGGATAACTGACTACCACCATTATATTCACCAGTATTGCAGCTGGAGTGGAAGAAGATCACCTTGGTGCTCCTTGTTTGGAAGATTATTTCCTCTGAATTTCTGGGCTTGGTCTTCCAGTTGGCATTTGCCTGAAGTTGTATTGAAACAATTTAATGAAAATATTAAATATTTGGTTTCAAAAGGCAAAAAAAAGTCCTTTACAGACAAGCAAATGCTGAGAGATTTTGTCACCACCAGGCCTGCCTTACAAGAGCTCCTGAAGGAAGCACTAAACATGGAAAGGAAAAACCAGTACCAGCCACTGCAATAACATGCCAAATTGTAAAGACCATCAACACTATGAAGAAACTACATCAACTAAAGGGAAAAATAACCAGCTAGCATCATAATGACAGGATCAAATTCACACATAACGATACTAATCTTAAATGTAAATGGGATAAATTAAAAGACACAGACTGGCAAATTTCATAGAGTCAAGACCCATTGGTGTGCTTTATTCAGGAGACTCATCTCATGTGCAAAGACACACATAGTCTCAAAATAAAGGGATGGAGAAATATTTACCAAGCAAATGGAAAGTAAAAAAGAAAAGCAGGGGTTACAATCCGAGTCTCTAATAAAACAGACTTTAAACCACCAAAGAGCAAAAGAGACAAAGAAGGGCATTACATAATGGTAAAAGGATCAATGCAACAAGAAGAATGAACTATCCTAAATAAATATGCAACCAATAGAGGAGCACCCAGATTAATAAAGCAAGTCCTTAGAGACCTACAAAGAGATTTAAACTCTCACACAATAATAGTGGGAGACTTTAACACCCCACTGTCAATATTAGAAAGATCAACGAGATAGAAAACTAACAAGGATATACAGGACTTGAACTCAGCTCTGGACCAAGCAGACCTAATAGAAATCTACAGAACTCTCCATCCTAAATCAATATAATATACATTCTTCTCAGCACCACCTCGCACTTATTCTAAAATTGACCACATAATTGGAAGTAAAACACTCTTCGGCAAATGCAAAAGAACAGAAATGATAACAAACAGTCTCTCTGACCACAATGCAATCAAATTAGAACTCAGGATTAAGAAACTCGCTCAAAACCACACAACTCCATTGGTACTGAAAAACCTGCTCCTGAATGACTACTGGGTAAATAACAAAATGAAGGCAGAAAGAAATAAACTTTTTAAAACCAACAAGAACAAAGACACAACATACCAGAATCTCTGGGACACAGCTAAAGCAATGTTTAGAGAGAAATGTATAGCACTTAAGTGCCCACAGGATAAAGCAGGAAAGATCTAAAATCGACACCCTAGCATCAAAATTAAAATAACTAGAGAAGCAAGAGCAAACAAATTCAAAAGCTAACAGAAGACAAGAAATAACTAAGATCAGAGCAGAACTGAAGGAGATAGAGAAATGAAAAACCCATCAAAAAATCAATGAATGCAGGAGCTGGTTTCTTCAAAAGATCAACAAAATAAACCACTAGCCAGACTAATAAAGAAGCAAAGAGAGAAGAATAAAATAGACACAATAAAAAATGATAAAGAGGATGTCACCACTGATCCCACAGAAATACAAACTACCATCAGAGAATACTATAAACACCTCTAAGCAAATAAACCAGAAAACCTAGAAGAAATGGATAAATTCCAGAAGAAATAGATAAATACATCCTCCCAAGACTAAAGAAGAAGTTGAATCCCTGAATAAACCAATAACAAGTTTTGAAATCGAGGCAGTAATTAATAGCCTACCAACAACAACAAAAAGAAGCCCAGGACCAGATGGATTCACAGCCAAATTCTACCAGAGGTACAAAGAGGAGATGGTACCATTCTTTCTGAAACTACTCCAAACAATAGAAAAAGAGGGACTCCTCCCTAACTCATTTTATGAGACCAGCATCATCCTGATACCAAAACCTGACAGAGACACAAGAAGAAAAAAAAACTAAAATTTCAGGCCAATATCCCTGATGAACATCGATGTGAAAATCCTTAACAAAATACTCGCAAATCTAATCCAGCAGAACATCAAAAAGCATATCCACCATGATCAAGTCAGCTTCATCCCTGGGATGCAAGACTGGTTCAACAGATGCAAATCAATAAATGTTATCCATCACATAAACATAACCAAGGACAAAATCCACATGATTATCTCAATAGATGCAGAAAAGGCCTCTGATAAAATTCAAAAGCCATTCATGCTAAAAATTCTCAATAAACTAGGTATTCATGGAAAGTATCTCAAAATAATAAAATAAATTTATGACAAACCCACAGCCAATATCATACTGAATGGGCAAAAACAGGATGCATTCCCTTTGAAAACTGGCACAAGACAAGGATGCCCTCCCTCACCACTCTTATTCAACATAGTATTGGAAGTTTTGACCAGGACAATCAAGCAAGAGAAAGAAATAAAGAGTATTCAAATAGGAAGAGAGGAAGTCAAATTGTCTCTGTTTGCAGATGACATGATTGTATATTTAGAAGACCCCATCGTCTCAGCCCAAAATCTCCTTAAGCTGATAAGCAACTTCAGCAAAGTCTCAGGATACAAAATCAATGTGCAAAAAGCATTCCTACACACCAATAATAGACAGACAGAGAGCCAAATCATGTGTGAACTCCCATTTACAATTGCTACAAAGAAAATAAAATACCTAGGAATACAACTTACAAGGGATGTGAAGGACCTCTTCAAGGAGAACTACAAACCATTGCTCAAAGAAATCAGAGAGGAAACAAAAAAATGGAAAAACATTTCATGCTCATGGATAGGAAGAATCAATATCGTGAAAACTGCCATACTCCCCAGAGTAATTTATAGATTCAATGCTATCCCCATCAAGCTACCATTGACTTTCTTCACAGAATGCGAAAAATCTACTTCAAATTTCATATGGAACCAAAAAGTGCCCGCATAGTCATGACAATCCTAAGCAAAAAGAACAAAGCTGGAGGCATCATGCTACCTGACTTCAAACTATACTACAAAACTACAGTAACCAAAACAGCATGGTACTGGTACCAAAACAGATATATAGACCAATGGAACAGAACAGAGGCCTCAGAAATAATGCCACACATCTACAAGCAATGTAGATGTGACAAACCTGACAAAAACAAGCAATGTAGAAAGGATCCCCTATTTAATAAATGGTGTTGGGAAAACTGGCTACCCATATGCAGAAAACCGAAACTAGACTCCTTCCTCACACCTTAACAAAAATTAACTCATGATGGATTAAAGACTTAAATGTAAGACCTAAAACCATAAAAACCCTAGAAGAAAACCTAGGCAATACCATTCAAGACATAGGCATTGTCTTCACGGCTAAAACACCAAAAGCAATGGCAACAAAAGTCAAAATAACAAATGAGATCTAATTAAACTGAAGAGCTTCTTCACAGCAAAAGAAACTATCATCAGAGTAAACAGGCAACTTACAGGATGGGAGAAAAATTTTGCAATCTATCTATCTGACAAAGTGCTATTATCCAGAATCTACAAATAACTTAAACAAATTTACAAGAAAAAATCAAATAACACCATCAAAAAGTGGGCAAAGGATATAAACAGACACTTCTCAAGAGAAGACATTTATGCAGCCAAAAAACATATGAAAAAAAGCTCATCATCAACGGTCATTAGACAAATGCAAATCAAAACCACAATAAGATACCATCTCACACCAGTTAGAATGGTGATCATTAAAAACTCAGGAAACAATAGGTGCTGGAGAGGATGTGGAGAAATTGGAACACTTTTACACTGTTGGTGGGAGTGTAAATTAGTTCAACCATTGTGGAAGACAATTCCCATCAAAAAGTGGACTAAGGACATGAATAGACAATTCTCAAAAGAAGATATACAAATAGGCAGCAAACATATGAATAATGCCCAACATTACTCATTATCAGGGAAATACAAATCAAAACCACAAAGTGATACCACCTCACTCCTTCAAGAATGGCCATAATCAAAAAAATCAAAAAATAATAGATGCCAGAGTGGATGTGGTGAAATCGAAACACTTTTACACTGTTGATGAAAATGTAAACTAGTACAACCACTATGGAAAGCAGTGTGGAGATTCCTTAAAGAACTAAAAGTAGATCTACCATTTGATCCAGCAATCCCACTCCTGGGTATCTACCCAGAGGAAAGGAAGTCATTATATGAAAAAGATAACTGCACACACATGTATATAGCAGCACAATTAGCAATTGCAAAAATATGGAACCAGCCCAAATGCCAATCTATCAATGAGTGAATAAAGAAAATATGGTAGATATAGATACAGATATATAGATATGTGTGTGTGTGTGTGTGTGTGTGTGTGTGTGTGTGTGTGTGTGTGTCATGGAATACTACTCAGTCATGAAAAGGAATGAAATGATGGCATTCACAGAGACCTGAATGGAACAGGAGACCATTATTCTAAGTGAAGTAATTCAGGAATGTAAAACCAAGCATTTTATGTTCTCACTTAGAAGTGGGAGCCAAGCTATGAGGATGCAACTGCATAAGAACAATACAATGGACTCTGGGGACTCAGGGGAAAGGGTGGGGGGGTGAAGGATAAAAGACTACACAATGGGTACAGTGTACACTGTTTGGGTAATGGGTACACGAAAATCTCAGAAATCACCACTAAAGAATGTATTCATGTAACCAAACACCACCTGTTCTCCAAAAACCTATTGAAATAAAACAAAAATAAAATAAAAGAATAATAAGGCAAGAATAAGATAGGTGTGCCCCCAAAGTCCTTTAGTCACCCATTTGTGACAACATCACACAGAGGCAGCATTTCAGCGTGGCTAGGAAAAAAAGCCACTCTGGATACAATTGCCCTTTGCAACTAATAAAACATTATTATAGATGTGCTATTAGGCATGCCACTGTACATTCAGAAAGCTGCTATCCATAATTCTGCCTCTTCCCAGAGTTCTGCAATCACCAATTCCACTCTGAGCCAGCAGAGAGGTAAAATGGAAAATAAGGAGTGAGGCTGGAGGAAAACAGTCCCAGACATGATGATCTACCTATGCTGGCAAGAAGGAGAGACATGGGGATGAAATCAGTATTAGCAGAAGAGGGTGAGTCCTTGTGGCCATCTCACACTAAACAAGGGCTGCCTTCCCACATGGTCAGTCACACATCACAGTCATTCCCTAGCCCATGTTCATTATATACATACATATGCACACCTATGATATACTACATATATATGCACACCTATGATATACATACATACATAGAAGGCATATCAGGATTACGCTACAGAAATTCCAACACATGGGTATCTCTCTCTCTCAGATCTGGGCTCAAAGAATGGTCCCTGGGAACCTCCCACCTGCTGTCACCCCTTCACCATGTGGCTCCTGGCTTCCAAGTCACAACATGGAAGTTCAACCCTTATCAATGGCTGAAAGGCATTGGTGCTGGGTCTAGCTGCCCATCCCAATGGGCAAAATAGCCAAGCATTTTTTGTTGTTGTTTTGTTTTTTTCTTTGTTTGTTTGTTTTTTATTGAGACGGAGTCTTGCTCTGTCGCCCAGGCTGGAGTGCAGTAGTGCAATCTTGGCTCACTGCAAGCTCCGCCTCCCGGGTTTACGCCATTCTCCTGCCTCAGCCTCCCGAGTAGCTGGGACTACAGACGCCCGCCACATCGCCCGGCTAATTTTTTGTATATTTAGTAGAGACGGGGTTTCACCGTGTTGGCCAGGATGGTCTCGATCTCCTGACCTCGTGATCCGCCTGTCTCGGCCTCCCAAAGTGCTGGGATTACAGGCTTGAGCCACCGCGCCCGGCTGCCAAGCATTTTTCTTTCCCATTAAGCTGCTAAAATCCATAAACAGGCTCACCCCTACATCCCTCCTTGTGTATCTATAAACATCTGAATTGGCTGAAGGTATTTCTCTTAGGTCCACGAGAATCTCTAGGCCCCTCACTGAGGCCCTCTCCAAAATGCAAGGAACAGACATATGGCAGGCATGGAATGCCCATATTTCAGCTCGCATGGTGTAGACGGACCTTGCTTATGCCCTCTGGCACTCTCCTTCCTTTCCCTTTCCTCTACACACTCTCTTTCATTATCAAATGACTGAACATAGTAAGGGAAAGAAGAAGAGATCTTTAGCATCTCCAAAAAACAGTGAAAAGGAACATTAATTCCATGCATGCCTTTCTCCCAACACAAGTGCCTTGCCTCACTCATCCTATAGCAACTCTCCAGAAAGATTCCAGTGGAAACTAAACGTATTGCACTGATCAACTGATGCACACAACAGGTAATTTCTTTGCCATTTCTTTGTAATTGTTGTCAGATGTATTCAAAAAGGTAATTTTAACTATTTCAAATTATTGCCTGATTGGCTCTAAGAATAGGCAATCATTCCTTAAAAACAGCCTTAAAAACATACAATCTATTTTTAGAAGGATGTCTAATATGCAAAATAAATAAATAAAAACAGAAACTATGATAGTGAAGACTGCCATTGTATTTGAAAACCATTTGAAAGCGGATTATGATTTTTCTACTAGGCATATGAGTATTTGGAGTTTCTGGATAATTTCATTATTAGCAATAACATTTTGTGAGCATCTCTGCAAGGTGCCATGCTCTCTGCTCTCTATTTCATATCCCCCTCAGTAACAGGACTATTGCAGCTCAATGCTAATACAACTCTAACATTCACAGATACGGAGTTTGATCTCTAACATCTCTTAGCTCCTAAAAGCCAGTGCTTAAAACAATTATATTAATCTTTAGACCTGCACTCATGTAGCTTAGATGAAGAAAGGCATGGCATTCAACATCCCTTCAGAGCTGCGTAGGCTGTCTTGAAAGGGCATGTTATGATTATCACTTTGCCAATGGTGCATGCATCAGGGTTGGCCTAAACCTCAGCTCTACCAAAACCAGCTGCCTGAGCATCCAGTCCCAAGAATATAACTGCTTGCCTGGTGTTTTCCAAAGCGATTCCCCTCCCTCAAGACACTTAAGGGCAAAGAGTTGAGAGATTAAAAGAATTGAGAGGCCAGAGAGAATTCAGACATCCTGACTTCTGGCAACTCCCCTTCCCCTGTTTTCCTACAGCCCAGATGGCGCTTAATCAGTGATGAGTGCTAGAAAATCACTTAGCATTATTGAAACTTCTCTACCACATTGTTTTCTCAGAGCAACATATACATTATCTCTGTAGCATATATTTGCATTAAGAATTTTCTGGATACAATTACCCTTTGCAACTAATAAAATGAGAGGTAATTATAGATGGACTGTTAGCAGTGCCACTTTACATTTAGGTTGATATGTTTGTGGCTGTCTGGAATTCCAGATCTGAGTTCTGTTGATTGCTTTCACCCACACATGTTATTTCTGGAGATGGTGCTGCTCAGGGTGAGAGCTATCTGGGGCAGCAGAATCACACTCCTTTGGGGGCCTCCCTGTCTCCTCAGGCTTGCACTTTTGACCTTCTTCTGAACAGCTTACAATGCATAATTCAACCCAAAGAGGGGCCTCAGATGCTGCCTTGAATCCAAGATTTAGTGGTCTGACTTTAAAGTCAGTTTAGTGTCAGCTGATTTAAATGAAGAACAGAGATTTATGTACAGAGACCTTAATTTAAAATTTCAGAAAGAACCCACCAGACTTGGACAAAGAACTCTACAGAACTTCTCTGCATTTTCTACAATGAGCATATATTAAAAAAAAAAAAAAAAAAAAAAACAGAAAAGTCATCTAATAAATGTTGTATAAAGTCAGAAGGGAAATAGGACTTTTCTTTTGAGATCATGAAGACTTACCATGGGGACCATGGATTCAGGGAGATTTTCAGGGAATTCACTTCTAAAAACTCAACTTCCTAAACTAGGTCTTACTGAAAAGTGTGCCTGAAGACATGTCCACTTACTGTTATACCTCAATATAAAAAAGTAAGAATAAATTGATGTAGAGTGTTCAGAAAATAATAAACAAAAGCTTCACTTTGGGTTTCTCTTGACTCTAACATCTTAGAAGCAGCAGGAGGTATCCTCAGCAACCATTATATGCATGTCTGTGGAGGAGGTGTCCAAGTCTTAAGAATATTCAAAGACTACTACATGAAATCCTCTAGCAATGAGAACAATATCACTTTAGACACAAGCCAAGCAATGTGATCTGATGGCTGTCCATTAAATGAACGAGGGAGGCCTAAGAGCTCAGTGCACACAGGTGAGGAGGAGGCCAGAAAATCTGCCTTGGAGCATGATCCTCTCAATGGCTAATGCCTGGAAATAATTGAGACATCTGAGGGAATCCAACCAGGGGAGGGAAAGATTTCAAGGAGCACCAGGTAGGGGGACTGCCCAATCTGAAGACTCGGGGACCAGTCTTCAGCTGGCCAGGCAGTAACCACTGTGCAGCTGGCCAGGCAGTTAGCACAGTGTCCAGCAAGAACTGTGTGGAAGAATCACTTTAATAAAGAAGCCAGAAGATGTGGGGCTGTGAGCCATGTGGCTGTGAAGTGCCTGGGGACCAGGTTGTTGGAGGTGTGGAATCCAGAAACTAACTCCTGCAGCAGGGAAGCTCTGAAAAAGTTGCAAAGAAGGACATGGCGTCGGAGAACAGTTTAATGTTTAGGAATATAAGCCTTGACCCCAGAGAGCCCATGACAGAGATTCCAGCTCTGCTATTCTGCTCCCCTTGCCATGAGACCTAGGGCAAGTCCAGCTTAGGGACCTCGGTTTTCTCCCCTCTAAACTAGGGTTCTAATAGTAGTTATCTCACTGAGTGTCATGAAAATTAAATAAAATAATTCAAGTAAAGCACTTATTACAGTGCATGCTACAATGTAAGAGGCCAGCTGTCAAAATTATAATTATTTGTTCCCCATTTTTTAAAGCAGAGGAAAATGTCAAATAGAAGCAAAAGGTTTGTCTCAATCCCAGTTCAGGGGCAGAATTATAAAAATGAAGATAGCTGAGGCTCAAAGGGATAGGCTGAGCAGCAAGGGGTGGTAGCGAAATATAATGTCAAGTGTTTTCTACGCCTTTCTTTCCCAGCATGCCATGTGGGTTAGTCAGCACTCTGCACCCTCACAGATGAGAACAAGTCTGAAAAGGGAAGTTGCAGACAAAGGAGACTCTAAGGACTCTAGGGGACTATCAACACCCAGAAGTAGATAAGACAGCTCATGTTATATTCAATGTGAATACCTAGCATGACCAATTATGAATGCATTCAGTTATCTTTTCATGCATTTATTCATTCAGTAAGCATGTACTCAGCATCTACCACATGCAAAACACCGTGTGAGGTACCCAGGATACAAAGATTTTTAGAAGCACATGCATATAACTCCTGCTCTCAAGGAAAATAGGGGGTGAGTCTAATAGGGGGTGAGTTAAGATAGGCATTAATAAATTGACCCTGAGAGCTCAGAATTTTAACATACCAAGGATATGTTTCTCACTCAAGCTTGCACAGTGGGAGAGGGCAAAGGAGAGGGAAGGGAGGATCTGCTCCACACGGTGACTCAGGGACCAACACTGACAGATGTTTCACATCTCAACACTTTCCAAATCACTACAGCAGTGGAAGGACCTGGAGGGCTTCACATGGATCCTTAAACGCTTGAGTCTCAAAGTGACAAGCATTGCTTCTGCTCTGCCCATTGGCCAGTTACCACATAGCCCTGCCTAGCTACAAAAGGCTAGGAAATGTGAGGGAACATGGAGATTCTCTGAATCATAATCATCTCTGACATAAATAGGAAAGCAGAAAAGTAACAGCCATTAAATAGAACTTAAACATTGTCTGCTGCCTCCGGGGGCACAGGGAATGCCCTGAAGAACTACGGAAAGAAGGAACAGAGGTCGTAGAAAAGAGTAGAAGCCTCCTCAGGCCAACAGAGATAAGAACCAGTCTCATTTCCCTTGAGAAAAACATCCTAAAAAAGATGCTCTACTCAGTCAACCTTAGATCAACACTGAACAGGCAAGTGTTTTCTTTACCAAGTGTTTTCTTTACCACCAAATTGAAATCCTTACTCCAGAACATCATGGCACTTCTCATCCAAGACCTTCACATTACCTCTTCCTGCTAATTGCGTAAAATCATGTACATTCTCCAAAAGTCCTAGGGAGCTAATCCCATTTCTAAGTCAAATAATGCTCTTAACTTGCTATGTGAACAAGCCCCATGCTTTAGAGACAGTTAATACCCACCTTGCCCTTGCCTGCCTCTCAGAAGAAAGTATGGCTAAAGTGAGTCCACTAATGTAGAAAATACAAAATCTTATGAAAACATGTGCTAGAGTCATTGATAACAAAATGTTTTGGTTTGTTTACACAAGCTGCAAGTAAGAAAATAATGAAATCTTACTGAGCCAGGAAATATTATTTCCACAGAGATACATCCATCTTGTCTGGGGATGGGGGGTTTAAAACATACATGACATAAAATTTATCATTTTAACCATTTCCGTGTGTGCAGTTCAGTGTCTTTCAGTTCCCTACATTCACATTGTTGTGCAACCATCACCCCTGTCCATCTCCAGAATTTTTCATCATCCCAAACTGAAGTTCTGGATTTGTTAATCAATAATTCCCCATTACCACCTCCTCCAGCCCCTGGTGACCACTTTTCAACTTTGTACCTCTATGATTCTGACTATTCCCACCTCCTCCCTCTTTATCAACAAATATTTGTTGAGTATGCACTGTGCCAGGCCCTGGAGATACATCTGTGGACCCAATAGACATGATCTTGCCTTCACAGAGCTTACATACGTTGCCTTTGCAGCTAGGAATGTGGACAAAAGCTTCAATAAGGAGATTGTTACAGCATTGCACAGGGACAAATCCACGGCAACAGCCATATATTTTTGATCTTTTCATTTTTCAAGGAAAAGAGAGTGCTAGTGATTCTCTTCCTGCCTCTAAGATTGAGTAGTTGATAGGACTGGCATTAGGATGAAACTTGCCTGGCATGAAAACCCAAGCTCCTTCCCCCATACAGTTCTGTGTATCCAGGAAAGTAGGTGAATCTTAGCAGGTGATTTCTACATCTCTAAAAGGGGATGGAGGTATTTGTGCAGGCCCACGGAATACATAATTCCAGGCTAGTTCATCTTTATCCTGCCCATGTACCCAAATCATGCCATCCACCACTTCACCCACCTGTAACCCAGCTTTGGAATAACTGACCACAGAACTATTCCATATTCTCCTCTGATCTTTTCTGATCACCTCCTTTCTGCCCATAGACAGACAACTTTGTTATACATTTATATGGGAGATGGAAATGTCCCAAAGGATCACAGTTCAAGATAAGATAGCACATCTCCAGTCTACCAAATCCTATTGAGAAATATATTTCCCAGAGCTGTCTCCTAGCAGCCACTGAGAGGCTCTCATGAATTGGGCAGGGTTCCTATGTCCCAGTCCCAATAGCACCAACAGTCACTGGACTTCTTGGTTTTTGTTAGACATCCTTTGAAAACATTCTAATCCTAGCACTTTGGGAGGCCGAGGCGGGCAGACCACGAGGTCAGAAGATCGAGACCATCCTGGCTAACACAGTGAAACCCCATCTCTACTAAAAATACAAAAAATTAGCTGGGTGTGGTGGCGAGCATTTGTAGTCCCAGCTACTCGGGAGGCTGAAGCAGGAGAATGGCGTGAACCCAGGAGGCTGAGCTTGCAATGAGCCGAGATCACGCCACTGCACTCCGGCCTGGGTGATAGAGCCAGAAAAAAAAAAAGAATCTGAATTAAATACCAACATCACTGTCTATCATTTCACTAAATTTTGACTAACCTACTCTGCCCAAAGGGAAATGAGAATGTCAAGGCAAGAAAAATGTGGCTGGTCTAATTTAGAAAATACTGAGATAAGGATTAGTTCCTTGGGAGGAAAGTTAAACTAAAAAATACCCCAGTTCATTTTTCTCTGAGATTTCTCTGAGATCCCATTCGAACTCCATGTTCTCATCTGTAGAATACGGAGGAGGGCATTTAACTAGATACCCTTAAGCTTCTTTCTACTTTCAAAATTCTATGACTATGGCACATAATTAAGCCAAGTAATATGTATCAGAATTCTGGTGAAACCTATCAGGATTACAGGGAAAACTTCAAGATTTGCCAGGAGCTCAGAGAGAAACTTCATCTGGGTTGGAAAACCTTGGAACGTTGGAAAACCTCACCTAAGAGCTCATGCTCTACACTGACTCTTTAACCTAAAATAGCTAAGATGGAACAATTCAATTCAGCATAATTGCTCATCCTACCATCTGTAATACCAACTAATGATCAGAGTGTTTTAAGCCTGAATTGTTTCAGTCACCATGTGAAGAGAAACAATCACACAAAGACTCCCTCTGAAATCCTGTGAACTGTTCAGGCCTAGGAATTGTGATTGGCTGATTTCTTTTAAATATTATTGTTTTCTAATGGAGTGGGACTCAGCAAGGAATTTTTCAGGTCAAAGTAATACATATTTCTTACCCCTTGATAAATCCAGACAAGATGGGGTATTCAAAATAGGAAAAAGACTTCAGGACAACGATGGAATGTGAATTGGCTTCTTAGCTCTGCAACTGGGAAACAAAATTCCAAGTACTGGAAACCCAGAGATGTGGTAGCCCACTGGGGAAACATAGCTCTGAAACAGAAGAAGCTAGGAAAGAAACAAAAATAAAAAAAATTGATGAGTTACCCAGGAATTGGAAATAGTGAACAGTGAATAGAAATTCAGAAAATTTAAATTGGGGTGGAGGAAAAATGTATCTTATCATTCTTTAAAAAATAATTTTTTTGAAAGACTCAGGTTATCTGGGCAAGGTACTAAAATATGTTAATACATTTATAGCTTAGTGTCAGAGGGTCACTCTGTCATTCTTAATCCCCATGAGCTAGTCTCTGCCTTTATCTCCTAAGTAATGAACAAACCAGTCTTAGAAGATGAAATGGGTTGGGTTCACTCAGATTGGTTCAGATAGTTTCCCTTTTAGATAATAGCTGACTTTTAGGAAGGAGGCACATAAAAATTAGGCTTCCCATTTCAATCCATAAATCTAATTTTACTTCAGTGTAAGTAGGCCTTGACATCAACTTTATGTGCTCTTCAGCTCTATTCCAGCTAAACTTGTAAAGTCTTTCTGTATGGGGGCAACAAAGTACCCAGTTTCATGCTTTAAAAATTACTTTCAGTATAGAAAAAGAAGTAAGACTGAAAATACCACTACACAAATTGTATTGTTGTTGAACAGGAAAAGGAAATGTGAGGAGGGAGGGCAGGAGAAATCTATTTGCCTGTCATTTTAACAAAATGTCAGGCCTTTTTCAAGATTTCTAAGCTGGTCTTTGCTAAGATTTGATTCATGGCGTAGGACTTGTAACTAGAATGAGGGTGAACTTTTCTGTGATTTATAAAAGACTACTGTCACTCATTCAAGGAATCTATGTCCAAGGCAATACATTAACTAGAAGCCCACGAAAGTATGTAGACTCTTCAATCCAAGTTTCCAGAAACTTCTGCAACTGGGAAAATCAGTTTCGAAATTTTTTCAAATGGCAATGTGAATTCCTTGGAAGCAAAGTTGGTATACCATCCTACACTCTCCTTATGAGGGCAATTATGTTATACCTGCTTGATTTAAATTTTATGTAGTGAGTAGAATTTATGGCAAAGGTACTGCAAAGGAATTCCAACATTCAATGAATTTGCAGAAGAGGAAAGAAAGAAAATCATTATGTGGTTCAAAAAATAATGAAAACCTCTCAGACCCAAAGCAAAATTGTATATTTCTGTTTACAAACATACCAGTAAAATGCATGCCCTGAAAAACACTAAGAGGAGGCCTGCTAAGGTCACAACAAAAACAGGACTCATTGATATCCATGGTGCCTTAAGGAAAAGGGAACCTCTGTGAGGTCCTATTAAGTGTCAGCTACCTTCCATATATCATATGGCTCAATCCTCCCAACACTGAGACCTAAATGTTACTCTCTATGCACAGCTGAGGACACCAAAGCACAGAGAGTCCAAGCACTTTGTCCAAGATCAACATAGCTGGTAAACTGAGCCAGATTTTGAACACGAATCTATACAGCTACAGAGTTCAGGTTGTTAAATCACTCTCCAAGAGGCATTCTGTGCTTTTAAGTTGAAAAGAGAATTTTCTGAGCAGTCTTCCTTCTTTACTTCCTATTTTTTTCTGAAAGGGGCTGCCTCACCTGAGATGGAAATGAATTTAAATTCATTCCCATCCCCTAGACTAAAATAAACTCTGCAACATCCACAAATTGTTATCAGAAATATAGCACAGGGAGAGAAGTAGATATGCCCACCACAAGACAAGTTTTCCTTTGGACTTAAGGTATTCGATGGTGTTCCTGAAAGGCAGAATGCATTGAACAGGAGTTCTTTAAGATTCATTTCTTTAAAAATATATGTATATACAAAATACAGCTTCATTAAAAATAATATCTAACCATGGTTTTTAAAGATTTGTTTTTTCCCAGAAGTTTTATGTGTTTAATCTTGAGAACAACCCCAGAGGTAGAACAAGTACTCATCTAAGGTATTTGAGTTGTATGTAGCATTATATTAATTGCTACATACAATTACTTTTAAAGGCAAAAATCACAATTACTTTTGCACCAAACTAACATTATTACATGGGCAAGTAAGGTTTCATGAGACAAATGTTAACAAATACTCAATTGGCATATTAACTGCTTGGATACAAAGAGTTTACACCAAATACTTGAAGTCAGTTATTTAATATACAAGAGACTCCTAACTCAACGTTTCCAGTGTGGGATAGCCACTGAGCCAGTTGGCATTCCTTCCCTAAAACTCAACTCTTTTTATTTGTTTTCCATTCTTAAATCTTAACACTTTTTTTCTTTGAAGTTCCACTGAGTATAAAAAACAGTGCTGGCCAGGAGCGGTGGCTCATGTCTGTAATCTCAGCACTTTGGGAGGCAGAGGCAGGCGGATTGCCTGAGACTAGGAGTTCAAGACCAGTCTGGCCAACATGGTGAAACCCCATCTCTACTAAAAATACAAAAAAAATTAGCCAGGCTTGGTAGTGTGCACCTATAATCCCAGCTACTCAGGAGCCTCAGGCAGGGGAATTGCTTGAACCAGGGAGGCGGAGGTTGCAGTAAGCTGAGATCGCACCACTGCACTCCAGCCTGGGCGACAGAGCGAGACTCCGTCTCAAAACAAACAAACAACAGTGCTAGACATCACAAAGGCTAAAAAACAAAGAATCCCACAAGAACCAAAGTTGGAAACAGGAAAAACATGCAGAGCCACTAAAAATAATCTACAAAAATTCACATAGTAGTAGACATTAATCCTTGGCTGCACAGAGGAGTCATGCAATGAGCCTTAAAAATATCAGTCACTGGGTCATGGCCCCAGAGATTCTGATTTCACTGGTCTGGGGTGGAGCCTGAGCTTTGGTAATTTTTAGAAGCTCCCAGGTGATTCTACTGTACAGCTGAGATTGAGAAGCACTGCTTACAAGAGCGGTGGAGAGATACATGGTACATGGGTGGCTGAGAGTGTCAGTGCATAGCTGTCAGGACATTGTAGGGATCTCCTTCCTTCCTTCCTTCCTTCCTTCCTCTCACCTGAATTGACCCGTTGAATTAAGTAGCATTTGGACTGGGTCATGAAGAATAGGGAGTTTTGAAGCATTGGGGATGGAGAACAGAGAAAGTGCATCAGAGGAAGAGGAAATGCCATAAACCAAAACAAAGATGTGAAAAAGAACACGGACCATTTCAGAGATTTTAAGTTTGAGTGGAGCAGAATGTTGTGGAACACTAAGGGGGAGAACAGGCTAGAAATGTGCAGCAGGGCCCAGAGGCAGAGTCTGAAGGCAGCTACGTTTGAAGCTGATTTCAGAAGTAATAAGAAACTACTGCTAATTTCTGGGCCAGGAAAGAATGTGAACAAAATAACTGTCACTGTGCAACTGGAATTGCAAGGAAATTCTTCTAGAGAATGTGCTGCATGGATTGTAGAGGAGAGCCTGGAGAGAGAGAGGCCAGGTGGCAAGTGATAGAGATGAGGAAGGCCAAGGTCAGAGGCAGTGCACCAGGACCATGGCAGTGTAAGGGCAAAGGACATATCCAAGGCACACTGTGATGGAGGAAGTGACAGGACTTTATTGGATGATAGGAGACAAGGAGAGAAAGGGATCAAAGATGGCCCTAAGATTTAGCCCTTGGTGACATAATTAACAGAAATGGGAACTCAGGAGGAAGAAGCAGGTTTTAGAGGGCAGATGATGAATTCCATTTTATATACATTTTGCCTCAGCTGCTGTCATGTCATCAATTTGGAAATGTCCAGTGACAAGTCTGAAATTAGGAGTTGGAGCACAGCAGGGTATTTCAAGGTAGTAGTAGAGACTTAGGTGTCATGTTGTCATAATAGTGGATCACTAGAGAAAGCCCTAAGTGAATTATCTGAGGAACATAAGAGAGAAAGCACCTCTGGATATGGTTGAAGGAGTTTATGAAGGACACAGGGAACAGTCCAACACAGAAAGGGACAAGGACAGGCTGCATTATGGGACTCAATGAGAAAAAGATTCCAACAGCAAGGGATAATCTACAATGGCAAATGTTACATACAATAATCACATATGAAGGCAAGAAAAAAAAAAAACCTGTGTATGGTCAATCACAGGTCACTGGAGACCAAAAACACAGAATAGTGAGTGCAGCATCCACAGCATGTGATGTCAGAGCAAGACCACAAGAGGTTGAAGGTGGGAGGTAAGAAGTGGAGATAAAAAGTGGAGTCTTCTGGTTCAAAAGGTTTACGAGAGGAGGAAAGAGGAAAATATTCAGAGAGCTGGAAAGAGTATTAGGATCACCTAAAGGAGCATCGTGAATGCATACATGTAGGGATTGGAGTCAATACAAGAGGTATTATATGCCAGAGAGGAAGAGGGGACTGGGGAGAGTGAAGGAAATCATTGAGAAGATAAATCAAAGGCAACCAAGGGGAGGAAGGTATGATTGCCCCCAGACAAAAGGACAGATCCACTTTTTCTTGAAAACCGGAGAGGAGGTAGGATTAATAAAAGGACATTAATAAAAGGATGTTAATAATGAAATTTATTATTTCATTAATAAAAGGATTAATGAAAAGGAGAAGAATGAGGAAGCCAAAAGCCTAATGAGTTAGATTTTCTTAATGAAGCAGAAAACAAAGATACCTTCAAAAGGTGGGGGAAATGACATGGTCCAGGGGAAGGGACAAAACCTTCGCAATAGGTAGGATGGGAGTACAAGCTGTGTGCTGCTGAACAGAGACTTTTATTGACTCATTATTGCCTGGATAGATCACCTAAAGTAATCAAGGAACCTATATGACACTAACCTCAAAATTATATCTCTAGAAGTGCTACCGCCCAGAAATAATCTGAGTTTACAAGCTCTCTTTGTGGCATGATTCCCCACTAGAGGTCTTCAACCAGTAACTCTTTCACACCTTCAATTTAGGGTGTCACAATTTATTCAAAAGGATGCAAACTTCAGCCTATCCCAGTTTAACCCCCTCTTCCCAGTTGGGCTTCACTGCTATTGTGTTCACTTGCAAGTCTCCCGTGGTCCAAGCAGACAGATTCTCAACTCAACCTATGTCCTTGAACAAGTCACATATCGTCCGCCTTTTCGACTGGAAAATGAAGGATGATGATAATGCCGCACTGCCTCCAGGACAAAGGGCTTGTGAGGATTAAACAACAAATGGCTGAGCAATTTGCAGTTATGAAGCTATAGAAAAGCTTAGTGATCATCTCTGCCTGGCTGGGCACAGTGCAGTTCAGCAAACACAAAGGCCACATTCAGACCTTCCCAGGTGCCAAAGACCCACAGAGAGCTGGCCAAATGAAGCAGAATCAGAAGACAAAAGAAAATCCCTCAACAAAACAAGGCAAGAGGAAAGAGAGTGCACAGAGGAAAGGGATTGGGAGGTTAAAGGGTCATGGAGTTTTCAGCCTCTGAAATTCTCCTGGACAAAGGAATCATTTCATGTTTCTCTTTGCATTACAATATGTGAGTGCATTTATCGCAGACTGCACATTGACCCTGCAGCCATCTAGGAAATCTATCTGATGGACAGGAAGAGGTGTTTGATATGCACTGGCACCCCTTCTTTCCAATAAAACCAGCTGTTGTACCATTTTAAGGCTCCTACAAGGAATCTTACTTGTGGGTCACTGTCCTCCAGAAGAGAAGCAAGTAGAGCAACACCTCAAAGCATTTGGGGTACACTTCTTTTCCTTCTTTTACTCAACCAGAGACTTATTCAATATTAACTTCTTCATGAAGATTAGAGATTTTAGTCTTAGATTATAGTCTGGGCAAAACTATTTTAAAGCCCACTAAATGTTGAAAGTTGCCACACTTGTCCTCCTTATCCAGATCCTACAGTGCTCTCTAATGAGTATCACAGAGGCTTTCTAAAGAAATACCCTCCTTCGGGGTGGGTGAGTCACACTTGAGTTTGTAGTGTAACCCAGGGGTTCCCAAGGTCCCATGCAGCTTGAGAATCATAGAAGAGCACTTTGACACTGTATGGCTAGGTGGGCTGAATGAGTGGTCCTCATCTACTAGATAGCAATTACCTTCAAGCTCCCAGTCCAAAGGTGTCTGAGAGGCTCCAAGAGAGCAGACATAGTGGTGATGGTACTACGTTCAGAGTGGAGCCATCATCTGACCAGCCCGGTCCTGCTCTCTAACTGCTTTCTCCATCACACAGTTCTGGTGTTCCTGGGTTCCAGTGCCATTGCTGTGGGATTACTGAGGACACCACATCCTATACTGATCTGCTCTTGGCTACAAGGAACCCCAGGCCTCCACCCTCTCTGCACTGCCAGCCTCAGGCATTGGCCTCCATCTTGTGGTGGCCACTACTGCCTCTCTCCTGCTAACATCTCTGGGCAGCAGCTTCTTTCTTAATGTCCTTTTTGTTCAGAAGAGTCAAGGGCACTCACAACAGTGGAGTTGGGGGCTCTTGTGGCATTATTATTTTGCATCTTCCTCATACACAATCCTCTTACACAGAACACATGGATGTGGGCAGGAGGGCACGGTTGTCCATCTTGGATCCCCTGTGCCATCCTGACATTGGGTCACAGGCTTGGTCTTCCCCATCCTTTCCAACTCCTTGTTCACTGAGGGTAACTTTCTCCCATGGACGCTGTTTCTTTTTTTTTTTTTGAGACGGAGTCTCACTCTGTCGCCCAGGCTGGAGTGCAGTGGCGCGATCTCGGCTCACTGCAAGCTCCGCCTCCCAGGTTTACGCCATTCTCCTGCCTCAGCCTCCCGAGTAGCTGGGACTACAGGCGCCCGCCATCTCGCCTGGCTAGTTTTTTGTATCTTTTAGTAGAGACGGGGTTTCACCGTGTAGACCAGGATGGTCTCGATCTCCTGACCTCGTGATCCACCCGTCTGGGCCTCCCAAAGTGCTGGGATTACAGGCTTGAGCCACCGCGCCCGGCCCATGGACGCTGTTTCTAATCTCCCTCGAACCAGGCTCCCACGGGGTAAGCATCTGTTATAACGATATTCAGACACATCAGGATAGGTGTGAACATCAGCTGTCAATGAGATTTAAACTCTTTTTTAAGGGGCTTCTGGACCTCAGGTCTGAAGTTTGCCCTCTTGGGCATGTCAAAAGAAAACTTTTAGACAAATTTAATTTGGAGGGTTTTGTTTTGTTTTGTTTTGAGACACAGTTTCACTCTGTCACCCAGGCTGGAGTGCAGTACTGCAATCTTGGCTCACTGCAACCTCTGCCTCCCGGGTTCAAGCGATTCTCGTGCCTCAGCCCCCTAGGCAGCTAGGATTACAGGCATGAACCACCACACCCTGCTAATTTTTGTATTTTTAGTAGAGACGGGGTTTCACCATGTTGGGCAAGCTGGTCTGGAACTCCTGACCTCAAGTGATCTGCACACCTTGGCCTCCCCAAGTGCTGGGATTACAGGTGTGAGCCATTGCGCCTAGCTAAATTTGGAGTTTAGATGAGAAAAGAACAACTTGTGAATCAGAGAGCCTCTGAACCAGAAGAGGTTCAGAGAGACTCCAGTGCTGCCACATGTATAAAGAAGATTTGTAAACAGACAAAGGCAAGTGATGTACAAAAATGGAAGGGAAGTAGAGAAAGAGCTGGATTGGTTTCAGCTCCATGTTTGCCTTATTTAAACATAGTTTGAACAGTTGGCCACCTTTGATTGGCAAAACCTCAGTGATTGGCCCAAGAGTAGGTTATGGTCTGTTTACACATCTGGTTAGGCTACAGTTCACTGTGTACAGAGAAACCTTTAGGCTGAACTTAAAATATGTAAGGAGGCAACTTTAGGCTAGACTTAATTTAACAGTCCATAATGATGACTCCAGCCTGGGTTCACTCCTTAATGTCTAGCTGACCTATGGACAATTCATATCTTTGCCATTCTTCCCAGTGGGAATACAGGCCCTGCAGCTGCCACCCCTTTGCCAGAGCCGGGCAACTTCCAGAAAATCTCTTTGAGCTCCACTCCAGTGCCTGGAGTGAGCAAACAAACTTCTATGGCTCAGCAAACAGCCAAGTGGGAAAGGAAATGAGATTCTCTCTTTTTAAGAATATGCCAAATCTCTATGTGCAGTTCTCTTGATGTGCTACTGCCCACCTCCCTGGCCATGTGTATGTGTGCACATGCACACACATACACACACACGCACATGCACACATACATGCACACACACATGCACACACACAGCCACTACTTCCTGGGCTGACACAACCCTTTTACCTTTAATTGTTTACCTTGATGGCTTTCTCCAATCCATCTTTCAAAGGTCTAACCTTATTTTGGATGGCTTGAAGGTGAGAGACAGGGTTGATCATTTTATGACTGGCTCTGCTATCCTCTTATAAATCCAGCAAGAAGTTCACTGATCTACCCACCTCTGGAATGTAGGAGGTAGTTATTGCTTTGTTTTCAGCTTTAGAGCATCAGCTGAAATTAGGACAACAGGATATCATCTGTTTTATAAGTGTATTCAGGAAGACCCTAATCCAGCAGTGCTAGAGGAATTAAAGACGCACACACAGAAATATAGAGGTGTGAAGTGGGAAATCAGGGGTCTCACAGCCTTCAGAGCTGAAAGCCCCGAACAGAGATTTACCCACCTATTTATTAACAGCAAACCAGTCATTAACATTGTTTCTATAGATAAAATTAACTAAAAGTATCCCTTATGGGAAACGAAGGGATGGGTTGAATTAAATGAATAGGTTGGGCTAGTTAACTGCCGCAGGAACATGCCCTTAAGACACAGATCATGCATGCTATTGTTTGTGGCTTAAGAATGTCTTTAAGCGGTTTTCCACCCTGGACAGGCCAGGTGTTCCTTGCCCTCATTCCTATAAACCCACAACCTTCCATGTTGGGCGTTAGGGCCATTATGGACATGAAGAGATTTTATTTATGGCCAGTTTTCAGGCCAGTTTATGGCCAGATTTTGGGGGGCTTGCTCCCAACAGTATTTAGGTTACTAAATACAAATTTTGGTGTGAGTCACAATGGTTTAAAAGCAATGTTTACTAACCATTTTAATATGTATCAGCTAGTATTATATCTGCTTCATGATAAGATACATTCTAGAGTATACCCACAATTTAGTGCATAAAAGAGAAATTATAAAACTTACTGGAGCTTCAAAAAAATCAGGAAGAAATCCAACAAGGCAGCACTTAACATTGATTATTCCCCTTATTTGAAATCCAGTGAGACACTTTTGTTTGCCATGCATGTTTTAGGCAGCAATAGTTCTGATGGCTTTAAAAGATCTCTAGAAATTGAAAATTAGGAAATTAGTTTTTGAAAAATACTCTTTGCTCTCCCACCTTAAAGTAAAAAAGAATCACCCCACATAAGGTCTAGTTGTTGGATTGAATTACCCATTTTTAATGAAATCCTCAACATGAGTTTACCCCTCAAGTAAAAAAAAATCCAGATAAATTAATATGCTTCCAAACTGAAGATAGTGTGCTATTTTACATCATCCAGAAATGGTCACACAAGATAAATCTGGCTTGACATTTAATCTCTGCTGTCATATTTTTGGCTCTTTCAGTATCATTGACCAATATATTATATAAACTTCTACTCTGAAACTAGACAGAATAAATCAACTGTATCTTTTTGTTTGGGATCTTATTTGCAGAGTTGGCAAGTTTTGACACACAGAGAATCAGAAGCAGCGGCATCCCTGATGATCCCGCTGT
Source organism: Colobus angolensis palliatus (assembly GCF_000951035.1). NCBI lineage: Eukaryota > Metazoa > Chordata > Mammalia > Primates > Cercopithecidae > Colobus > Colobus angolensis. Next base: position 34,108,587 of record NW_012118487.1, read on the forward strand.
AACTGTATCCTTGCAGCTTTCACTGCTAAAATGGAAGACATCCACCCACATGGCTCCTTGGGCAGCCTTTGCATTTGCCATGGTTTTCTACATCCTACCTATCTCAGAAATTAGTTCTTTCAAGCCATGGCATGCTCTCCAGCACTTCCTCAGGGAATAGCCTCCATATATTGCCTGCCCTTTACATTCTCCCCTTTTCTGGTAGCGCCCAAGTCATTGTCCAGAATGCATCACACTCAACCAAATGGAGAAAATGTGCCTTTGGATCCTCCACCTCTCTCTCTGCCTTTTCCTTCTCATTGTTAATCTCCAAGTCGCACCCCAGTGCTGCAGGTTTGCTCCCTCCTCTTACCAAAGGGCATTCTCAGGAAAGAATCAGAACAAGTCATTAACACATTAAGAGTGAAGTGTAAAAAACTGATGAGGTTTCACCTTTCCTTAATGCTTTTAACAATCATTAAGTCCCCTGTGTGGTTTTAGCTGAAGCTCTGATTGTGACAGATATTTCTCTGCAATATAGTCTCATTGTTATTTAACTATATTATATGTCATAGTCTCATTTAACTATTTTCCCAATCTCGAGATTTGACCCCATCATACCCCTCCGTCTCTACTCCGACACCCCGCCATTTCATTTCCAAATATCTAAAAAGATTCACCTTTTCTTCTCTGCCAGCAACTCTCCTAGGCCCCATTCCACCATTGTCTCTCAGTCCTAAAACATTGCTTCACCTTCTCCCAATAAACTATACTCTACACTCACTCCTCTAAGCAAAATTGATAAACAAACTTTCTAGGAAAACTTTGTCCATAACCTCTTGAAGAAAAAAGAGAAACTGTAAATCCTTGAAAGTGGGTTTATAGCTCATTCCTCCATTACTGAAAAACAGCAAAGGAGAAAAGATAAAGTAGCCAGCAGTTCTTGGTAAATTGAAACCAAGTTTGCATGTTTTTATACAAGCCTCTAGCATGTGATAAAATGAGTTATCCAAAGGGTTACTAGGCTTAATATATGAAGAGTTCATTTTACAAATTTATAATTTCCAATAGAAAAAATGTTAAAGTTACATGAACAAACAATATAAAAAGATGAAATGTAATTTGTTACAAAAGGGAGGAAATCTTCTCTCCCATGCATAATTAAAGCTTCAATAAAATAAAGATTCTTCAAGTGCAAAATTAAATTACAAAATAACAATAATAATGTTGTGGGAGAATAGATTGAAAAAGCCTTCTGGAGAGCAATTTGGTAGACATTAAAATTTTTTAGACACTCTACTCAGTAATTCCATGTCTAAGGAAAAATTCTAAGTGAAGAAAAATTTAAAATATGTTTTTAAAAGTTTGTAGCAGCAATGCTTATAAAAGCAAAACATTGGAATGATCTAAAGATCCAATGATCAGGCGATGCTTTAGTAAAATATGATATATATACTTAATAGAATAGTAAAGCAGCAAAAAAAAAGAAATGAAGGACTCACAGTTTTGAGGAGAACTGACCAGAAGAGCTGCCCAAACAGGAGCATTAAACTGGACTTTGTGTGAGGCAGAAATACACCTTGATTGTATGAAGCCACTGAGATATCAGGGTTTGTTTGTTACTGCATCATAATATGACCCATTCTGAATAATAGACTAAAAACTTAGTGAAAGTAAAGAAATCCACAGGAGAAAAATTCAGAAATACATTCTGAAAGAGAGAAGGCCCAGAGGGGCAACTGATGACAAACAGAGCAGAGACAGCTACAGTCCAGTGTGTGCAGGATAAGTCTACAGTGGAGGTGGGAAACAGACTTTGCAGAAGAAACCTACAAATGTCATCAAGGAGGAGGACAGGGGTGAGGCACAAAACCGAAAACCAGGAATTAGTTGAATACCTGGTGAAAGAAACGTTGGACCAGTTACCCTGTTCACAGAGAGTAGGTAAGCCAGTGTTTACCTTCCAGGAAGAAAACCAAAATCTTCTCTAAGCAACGGAAAGAAAGGGAGCAGGATGGAGGGAGGGAAGACATGAGGAGGAATGATCCAGTAGGATTTCCTGAAAGGGAGAATAGAGAAAATGAAGAGTGAGAGATTATTAGAGAAATAATAATCAAATATTCTCAGACCTGAAGAAAGTGAGTTTTCTATTTGTATGGGCTCATGGAGTATGCTGCATATAAAGGGAACCACTTGGACACAGAATTGAAATCTCAAAACAGCAAAGAGCAAAAGAAGATAAATTTTAAAACAATGGTATATCCATACTACCTGAAATTATCAAGTTGCCACTGACATAATTGAAAACTGAAGTAGTTCAAAGCGACAACCTCCGAGAAGGACTGTTGTTGGACGGGATGGCTGAGGGGCTTAATTTTCATTACTAATTCCTCTGTCTGCTTTGTGTTTCTTGCTTTTGTGCATTCCCTGGGTGAATCTTTATTTTAATGTGAAAACAAAAGAAGTAAAAGTGCTGCCTACTGTATCTCTAATTACATCCATAATTATGAATTATGAATAAGAGGGAAAAAGTCACCCTACTTATATAGAACTATTATTATTAGAAATATTATCACCTATTGTTATTATATAGAAATGAAATTATTATTTGCAGATGCAAATTACATCAGTTGGCTTTAGAATATGCATTTTTCCAAGTATTCATAATTGACCTAGGCCTCTTTGGCTCTCTCTCTAACCCACATTAGGTCATTGGCAGGAGTAAGGATAAAAGGCACATATGTTTGGTACAGGTACAACTGCATTCAGAAATGAAAGTTATTTAAATTTGTCATCATTTAATCACCCTCTTATTTTCTTTCCATTAGCAACTATTAATTATGGGTTCAATTTAATACATTTATATTCTGCCACTTTTTAGGGAAAAAAAGAAATTGGAAGTCACTTACAAAAAAATTTAAAAATTAATTAAAGTAGGGATTTGAAAGAAGGTAAAAATGGTAAGAAAAGAAAATCTAACAGGCCAATCCTTGCAGTAGACGTGGTAATAGCGATAGAGCCTAAAACTTGGCATCATATTTCCTGGAAACTGAGGCAACAGGAGCTCAGGAAGTGGCAACATTTCATCTCATAAATGATACAGACCACCTTCTTGGGAAAGACAAAGGTCTTTCTTGAATCAACTTTGAAAGAAATATAATGGGTATGGCATTACAGACGGGGCATTGAAGAACATAAAGCCAATGTTCTTCAACACAGAGGTGGAAATGCCCCTTTGACCATGTGATTTAGCATCCATACCCACCCCTGACACCCACACTCACAAAACCCAGCCCTTTGTCAATGCCCATCTGATTACACTCAGTGAGTGGTTCCAAGACGTTTCTGATCATAGCAATCAGCCGGTCAGTTCGTTAAAAATTCTATTTTCTTTATCCAGTCTATCATTGATAGGCATTTGGACTGGTTCCAAGTCTTTGCTATTGTGAATAGTGCTGCCATAAACATACAAGTGCATGTGTCTTTATAGCAGAATTATTTACAATCCTTTGGGTATATACACAGTAATGGGATTGCTGGGTCAAATGGTGTTTCTGGTTCTACATCCTTGAGGAATCACCACACTGTCTTCCACAATGGTTGAACTAATTTACACTCCCATCAACAGTGTGAAAGTGTTCCTATTTCTCCATATCCTCTCTAGCATCTGTTGTTTCCTGACTTTTTAATGACCACCATTCTAACTGGCATGAGATGGTATCTCATTGTGGTTTTGATTTGCATTTCTCTAATGACCAGTGATGATGAGCTTTTTTTCATGTATTTTTTGGCCACATAGATGTCTTCTTTTGAGAAGTATCTGTTCGTATCCTTTGCCCACCCTTTTGATGGGGTTTTTTCTTGTAAATTTGTTTAAGTTCTTTGTAGATTCTGGATATTAGCCCTTTGTCAGATGGATAGATTGCAAAAATCCCATTCTGTAGGTTGCCTATTCACTCTGATGATAGTTTCTTTTGCTGTGCAGAAGCTCTTTAGTTTAATTAGATCCCATTTGTCTATTTTGGCTTTTGTTGTGATTGCTTTCCGGGTTTTAGTCATGAAGTCTTTGCCCATGCCTATGTCCTGAATGGTGTTGCCTAGGTTTTCTTCTAGGGTTTTTATGGTTTTAGGTCTTACATTTAAGTCTTTAATCCATCTTGAGTTAATTTTTGTATAAGGTGTAAGGAAGGCATCCAGTTTCACCTTTCTACATATGGCTAGCCAATTTTCCCAGCACCGTTTATTAAATAGGGAATCCTTTCTACATTGCTTGTTTTTGTCAGGTTTGTCAAAGATCAGATGGTTGTAGATGTGTGGTGTTATTTCTGAGGCCTCTGTTCTGTTCCATTGGTCTACATATCTGTTTTGGTACCAGTACCATGCTGTTTTGGTTACTAGCCTTGTAGTATAGTTTGAAGTCAGGTAGCATGATGCCTCCAGCTTTGTTCTTTTTGCTTAGGATTGTCTTGGCTACACAGGCTCTTTTTTGGTTCCATATGAATTTTAAAGTCGTTTTTTCTAATTCTTTGAAGAAAGTCAATGGTAGCTTGATGGGGATAGCATTGAATCTATAAATTAGGCAGTATGGCCATTTTCACGATATTGATTCTTCCTATCCAGAAGCATGGAATGTTTTTCCATTTGTTTGTGTCCTCTCTTATTTCCTTGAGCATTGGTTTGTAGTTCTCCTTGAAGAGGTCCTTCACATCCCTTGTCAGTTGCATTCCTAGGTATTTTATTCTCATTGTAGCAATTGGAATACTATACAGCCATAAAAAAGGATGAGTTCATGTCCTTTGCAGGGACATGGATGAAGCTGGAAAGCATCATTCTCAGCAAACTAACACAGGAACGGAAAACCAAACACTGCATGTTCTCACTCACAAGTGAGAGTCAAACAATGAGAACACACGGATACAAGGAGGGGAATATCACACACCAGGGCTTGTTGAGGGGTGGGGGCTAGAGGGATGACATGAGAAATGCCTAATGTAGATGACGGGTTGATGGGTGCAGCAAACCACCATGGCGTGTGTATACCTATGTAACAAACCTGCACATTCGGCACATGTATCCCAGAAGTTAAAGTATAATTTTAAAAATAAAAATAAACAAACAAAATCCCAGAATGTGGTAAAAAAAAAAAAAACACTTTCTGTTTTTCAAGGCTATGTCATCTACATTATTTCAGTGGCATTGCACATCAACCTTGTAGACAGAGCAAGGAAAAAAAAAATCTATTTTCTAGGTCCTTCCCCTGGAGACTTTGATTTGCTAAGTCTGCAAGAATCTCCATTTTTAACACACTCCCCAGGTAAGCAGGCAAGTTTGGAAAACAAGGTGATAGGTGATAGTCTACAGCTGCAAGTAAGCTTGCTCCTCTTGCTGGTCAGACCCTAGCTGCTTAATCTCCCTCAGCTTGACTCTCTCAGCATCCTAATGTCTGGACTCTCTCCAATCATAGCCTCCTCTGACATGCATTTGCAAGACAGCATTTGGGAAAGATAAGGAATGTAATATTTGTTGCTTGATGGTAATAACTCATAACTCCCCTTTCCCTTCCTCCATAACACCAATTTCATCAGCATTACCAGAATTCACTAGAGGCTCCACATGAGGTCTATCATGTGCACGATTTCATACAAACACATCTGTGCTGATGTACACATCTTTTTATCTTTACAGATGACATGTCAGCCGCTGCAGAACTTTTATAAAGTCTTAAGAGTTCATCTATTATTTCTCAAATAAGGTAGGAACAAATCTCCCCAGGAAAAGAGCTACATACATTGGAGCATACACTCGTTTTGCTAGACTCCCATACTGAACTAATTGCACTTCTGAAACTTTCTTGCCTGAGCCATGTTTCAAGAAGGCTCTCAGCTACATAGAACACAAACTCCCTTCCATACACATCAAAATCAGAAGAAGTGCCAGATTTCCCCCACAGTGTCTTGTTTCTCCCCTGCCATTCATAAGAAACCTATTCCAACATGTTGCATTACAGGGAAACTGGAGACGAGACAGTCACAAAATTAGAGAGATGTTTAGCCTAAGGACAGTTATATGTGTTCCAGAACCAAGCAAAAAAAGGTCAAACTTAAGTCAAGGAAATGGCTCAGCTTTCTCTAAAACAGAGACAGAACTTTTCAGCTGAAAACATAACACGAATGGGAGAGGAAAGAAACCTGAGATAGAGCATGATAACATTTCTTGTCTTGGCCAAATATTCATTTGGATTGTCAAAATTCATAGAGAATCTAACTGTGCATGAAGACTAAAGGTGAAGTATAATCTATAAATAAATAAAAAGAACTGTAATTGTGGCGTAGGAGTAGAGGACCCCAAAAAATGCATTGCCCATGTACCTTAAAGTTTTAGGATGCTGTGGAAGTCACGAATTCAATAAAGGCCAACTAGAGAGGTCAGACCTGCTCCGGATGTTCCAAATCAGCCTCTCCAGTGAAACCCTGACCATCTAGAAGGGATTAATGATTAGTTATCATGTGAACCCTATGAAAGAATATATTTCTTTTTTAGACACAAAATTCTCTAGAGGATGGTGCTTGCCAACACTCTGAAAAAAATAATCTCTCAAAATTCTTGCAATCCACTGTGTTATGATTTCATCTCATGAAATATAACACCTTTACATTAAAACTCATAAAACTAAATCCCACTGGATCTCTTCCAGACTCAGAATATGCAGCTCTGTTGGTGATGCTTAGAGAAGGGAAATACAGCCTCGTCTCCTCAAACTGGTTCCCACCACTGGGTCCATTTTGCAGGGAGCAAATTTGCTTTACATCTACAAAATATTTACATGTGACTAATCTCATACATAATAGATCTTGCAAATGCCTTGTGAATGAAAGAATATCTTCCAACATCACAGTGATAATTCCCCTGAAATGAATCTTTTAAACTGAAATATACACTATTCCATTCTGGTTTTCCAGTCTATGGAAGTTATCTCTGGCTCTCCTGGATTCGCCTATGGGTGGTCAAAACTATGAATATAAGGGTCAGAAAGGACAAAATAAAATGCTCTTCTCACTAAAGAGAAATTCACTTGAGTTTACATTATATTCTTGACTCAAGAAGAAAGAATGCCTTGCTAAATAAAGTAACAATATCTACATATAACATAAACACACAATGACAAAAAGCAAATCTGCGCACACTCCTATCAGTAGCTATACATTTTCCCAATACTTGGTAATTTTTGGCAACAAGGTGATCCTGTGATAAAGATCTCACCAAGAAATCAATCAATGATCAATAACACAAAGATTGATACCTCATACATTCATATTATTGTTATTATTAGAAACACTCCTTGGTTCATATTTGTCTTCAGTCTTTCCATTTATGTCGAAGATGAGCCAAACATCGTTAAGGAATTGTCTTTGTCAGCCTCATCAAGAATGTTTTACAGGAATTCCGCATGTCATCTCAAATGTCTTTGATGTCATGGTTTTTATGTAAGACATAAAATGACAGGATGTAGACTCCTTTGGTGTCATCACAGGATATATTTCCATACACCTCAGCAGATATTACATGAAATAGATGTTAGTTTTTGGTCTGGGAAGGCTTTTCTCTAGTGAGGCATTCATATGATAGAATGGAGGTCCTATTTTATTCAACAAGTAACTGTTGAATGCCTTCATTGAACTGGCATGGTGAAATAAAGCATATTACTAGGTAGTAATAATTGTCCACTCCATAAGAATCCAATCCCATTTCTAATGCATCTTCTAAAGGTCATTAGTATACACTTGACATCCCCTTTTCACCTTTTCTACATTCATATGTTTTCAAGATTCAACCCATCATTCCTGAATTAAAACTCTAAGGTGATTAGTCAGTGGCATTTGACTGCAGCCTGGGAATTCCAATGTTCCACAAAGGAGCTCCTGCTGGTCTCCTACAGCATTCAAGTTCACAAGGTGCTCACGTCACTACTCAATTTCAGGAATATATTTATAATTTACCCATAAGGCAGTCATACATACAAATCTATTCTTTCCACTATTTCCGCATTAGTAGGAGTGACAGTTGTTATCTCCATGTTTCTAGCAGTAAGAAATGACCAGATTAAGGGGTCTGGATTAGTCTGTGTCCCATCAAATGATCCTATGTGCCACAAGAACTTAAGAACCATGGCCGGGCGCGGAGGCTCAAGCCTGTAATCCCAGCACTTTGGGAGGCCGAGAC